>NC_139657.1:30369273-30404273 GCF_951799395.1 Argentina silus
ATAACCCCTAGGGCGTGGAGCTTTGTGCGCAAGTCCAGGACGTATTGAATCTCATTTTTACTGTCGCTAGACCCTTCCTCCCAATTTTCTTTAAGAAGGTCTAGGACACCCCGAGGCTTACGCCCGTAGAGTAATTCAAACGGGGAAAACCCAGTGGAAGCTTGGGGGACTTCCCGTACCGCAAACAACAGGGGATCTAGCCATTTATGCCAATTCCGACTATCTTCGTGTACGAACTTCCGGATCATTGACTTCAAGGTCCGATTGAACCGCTCACAAAGGCCATCAGTGGCCGGGTGGTAAACACTGGTTCGAATCGCCTTGATGTTCAACAAGCCATACAGTTCCTTGAGGGTGCGTGACATAAAATTAGTGCCCTGATCGGTGAGAATCTCTTTCGGGATTCCCACGTGGGAGATTACTTGAAACAATGCCTGCGCTACACTCCTGGCAGAGATATTGCGCAGCGGTATTGCCTCGGGGTATTGGGTTGCGTAATCTATCAAGACCAACACAAATCGATATCCCTGTGTACACCGATCAAATGGCCCGATAATATCCATCGCAATGCGGTCGAATGGGTTCTCGACCAATGGTAAGGGCCGCAAGGGGGCTTTACCAACTGACATTCGCGCACCACCTACGCACCTCTGCCCGAATTCCCGGCCAATAAAATCGAGCCATTATACGGTTTAGTGTCTTATCATAACCTAAATGGCCCGCCATGGGGTTGAAATGAGCCGCCTGGAAGACCATTTCCCGGCGGCTACGGGGAACCAACAACTGGGTTACTTCCTCCTGGCTATGTGAGTCACGACTTACTCGGTACAACCTGTCGCTGATAATCGCGAAATAGGGGTGGGCGCGTACTGCGTCTGGCCGTACCAAAGTACCATCAATCGCTATCACTTGGTCATAGGCCGATCGTAGGGTCTCGTCACGAGACTGCTCGAGGGGGAAGTCACCTAGCAACGGATAGTTCGGCGGGGGAATCTCGGGTTGAGACCCCCCCGCCGGCTCCGGCTCCTCGGCAGCGTCGCGAGGCGCCGCCTCAGCACAGAACACATTACCCGCCTCACACCTCCCTCTCTGTCGTGCACGCACCCCGGTAGCCCTGCTTACCGCTTGAGGAAACCCCTCCCAATCTACACCCAGAATGAGGGGATGCGTGAGGCGCGGGCTAACCGCCGCCTGTACACTATGCTTTTTCCCTTCAAAATGAATCTTGATCGTGACCACAGGATATTCGTGAATGTCCCCATGCACACACTTCACCAACACCCTCGATGCCTTTAACAATGCCCCCGGTCGAACCAGGCGCTCCTGGATCATGGACTGCATGCAGCCCGAATACAAGAAGGCCTGGTGCATATCATGTTGTATCCTTACCGGAACACGATACGCCGCTCCTGGTCCGGGGGGAGGGCCCGGTATGTCGCCGATGCGGACGACCTGCCCCACCTCCCTCACTGGGCACTCCGCCTGTACATGGCCCGGCCGTCCGCATCGCCAACACACCCCCCCTGTCGCTCGGGGTGCTTCCTGTGGGGCCAGGGCTGGTTCTCGACATGCCTGCCCCTGCCATCTCGTCCTCGGGGCGGGCGCCGGTCTCTCCTCCTCCGTCACCATGGCTCCTTCCGGGCGCCGGACCGGGCGTTGGTCATCGGGGCTCCTGCGGCGGGAAGGAGAGATGGTCCTCCACCAAGGTAACGGCGGCCGCGAGATCCTGGGGCCGGTGGTACTGGACCCAGGCGGCGGTCCGGGCCGGGAGCCCCGTGGGGAATTGCTCCAACACCACCCGGTCCCCGACCTCCTCCGACGAGCTGTTCCCTGGGTCCAGCCACTGCCGCGCGCTGTCCCGCAGCTGCTGGGCGTAGGCAAAGGGCCGGCTCCCCTCCTCCATCATCAGGGCCCTGACGAGCTCCAGGAGGAGGGTACGGTCCTCAGCCCTTGCCGTCACCATCTCCCTCACCGCGGTCTGGTGCTCCTGCTGGAGGTGGGCCTGCTGCTCCAGTATAAGGGCCATCCTTCCGATAGCCGCGCTTAACGCCTCCATTCCCTTTTTTTCTCCGCCTTCGCTGTGCCCCACGTTGGGCGCTACTGTAACAAGTCTGTGACACAGAGGCGGAGTCGAGGTACTGTTTTCTGGGAGTATCCCGTTTATTTTCATAAAATGTTAGTAATAATTCCAATGTTCGTAATAATTTCAATGTTCGTAACACGCCACTCGGCGACTTTCCAGTCGCCCTCCTTCTCCCTCGAACGCCGAGGCACACACATCTTAAACCATCTAGTCAACGAGGCTTCATTTGCAACAGGTGTGCAACGGAGCCTCGCCGACGTCACCCTGGCCACGGTCCTGTAGCTCCCTCTACAGGCCGAACGCTGCATGTCCCCCCACAGGGACTATACTACAGAATACTTAAAAGCTTAAAACTTAAATCGCTCAATAACAGATTCAAATTATTAATGTGGAAGCATGAAATTGTTGCTTGGGCAGTGTACATTGCATCAAGACAGATCATTTGTCTTGGTGTACGAGACCATTTCGTCGGTTGGATCGTCTGTGTTTGTGAAAATCGCACGGTGTCCGCCTGGTTTAAGAGTGTATACTGTAGACACTGAGAGATACATATATCCATCATAGTTAACAATAACCAGGATCAGTTTAGCAGACTCAGCCCCACAGTTTCCCATATTTCTGGAAGCTCTCTGTGTCAAAATTGGTGAAACCACCCTGGGAACAAAAAACAAAACAAAGAAATAGCCAGTTCATAAATGCTTGTCATAAACCTGAATTGTGGCTTAGTTTATGATGGCCCTTTTCCACTACAGACCGGCTCCCACTCCTCTCTTTTCGTTTTCGTTCAAAAGCTTTATTGCCCATTTTTCTGGGTAAAACAATTCATATTCAGCTCCCATGGCTTTCACCACAACAACACACATCATGGATGAGTCTACAATGTTGTTGTTTATGGGCTTAATCTCTACAAACCTTCTTATATCCCATCATCGTCCCGAGGAAAGGGATGGGTTTGAGACAAGGAATGCCTAGTTTTTTTAATATTCCATATGGTCAGTATCCATACCTGGTCAGAACAAATATAAATCAACAATCTGACTTGAAACAAAAGCAAAACGATCAAGTCATAGGTATCATTGAAACTGTTAGATAACTGTAATTATCAATACTATCATTTGTATGTATTATTACAACTAACTAACTAACAAATAATATTTTTTATTAAAACTTCTTACACTACGATCAGAGTGATGAGTAAGGCAAGGAGAGTCCATGTCTCGGTGGAGAAGTACGGAAGGTAACCCATCTTTACAGGTTCAATCGCTTCTTCTGAGTAACCCCGGACACGTCTGCTGAAGTGATTATTTTATCCCAACATGACACCTGTGTTTCAGATCATGAAACACAGGCGAAAGAGTATGTGAGAGGTGAAGTTGAAGCCATGGCTAGTGAATGATTGAAAGGATCCCTGCGCAGAGGGCAACACTCAGTGATGTTATTGTCGGCCTTTATCTTAACATCCTGCTAATAGTTGCTGCCTGTTTGATCCCTATCGGGTTTTAATAGTTTGCAGACCCATTGAATCAAGAAGGACTATGGGGCAAATATTTTTGGGCAAATATTTTCTTTCGAGTAATACTGAATTTTACATATTTGAACTCCTCTAAAAATGTGTTATGTTCTTTACATGTATGCACTTGTTTTATATCATTGGCTCCTAAAAACAGTATTTCAAAATACTAGTTCAAAACACATCACATATTACAGTAATGAAGCAACTGATTAACATGAATACAGTGCTCTTCATAAGTATTGGAAAGAGGAAGCATTTTCTGTTCTTTTAGCTCTACACTTGGATTTGAAATCAAACAAATATTATGGGGTCAAAGTAGAGATTCTCAACTTTAATTCAATGGGTTTTTAAAAAAACATTTGTAAACATACTCCCACTATTTCAGGGCTTCAAAAGTATCATATAATGTCCAAATAAAGTACTAATGTTTCGTATTAGGTCAACAATCTGCCTGAAGTCTGCGACCCCACCAGGCACTATCCACTATCCACTATCCACTATCCACTATCCACTATCCACTCATCTTTAGAAAATCATTGACATTTCCACATGGTATTGTGTCATAGAGTAGCTTCCCTACAGCAATATTATCTTGACATTGGGATCCTTTGTCCAAACCATATTTCAGGGTGAATGTTTGGTTGCAGGGGCCCAGGCTGTGCTCTCTGACTGCTCCAACTGTAGTAGACCCTGCAGTGAGGAAGAGGTCAACATGCTGCAGTACCGTCAGCCAATCACACACAAGAACCAACAGATCGCCAAGACCTCCATTGAACCATGCACGCACGCACACACACACACACACACACACACACACACACACACACACACACACACACACACACACACACACACACACACACACAAACACTGTCTCAACAGCCCCTTCCTTCACTCTCACTCTCTCTCTCTGTAGGTGGGTGAGGCTGCGTATTCAGCCTCTAAGGGGGGTATTGTTGGGATGACTCTACCCATCGCCCGAGACCTGGCACCCATGGACATCTGTGTGGTCACCATCGCACCCAGTCAGTAAACACACACACATACATACGCACTCTTTCACACACTCCTCCCCCCCCCCCTTCCTCTCCATATCAGACAACCTCTCTCTCCCTCTCCTTAGGTTCTGTTCTCCACTCCTCTCCTGGCGGGTTAACCTGAGAAGGTGCGTTCATTCCTGGCCCGCCAAGTGCTTTTCCCCTCGCGCCTGGGAGACCCTGCAGAGTTTGCCCACCTGGTGACATCACTGGCTGAGAACCCCATGATCAATGGAGAGGTCATCAAACTGGATGGAGCTATCCGCATGCAGCCCTGAGAGAGAGTGTGTGTGTGTGTGTGTGTGTGTGTGTGTGTGTGTGTGTGTGTGTGTGTGTGTGTGTGTGTGTGTGTGTGTGTGTGTGTCTGTGTGTGATCCAAGGTACACCACTGTGACAGCTCCGATGTGTGTGTGCATGTGAGGTGTGTGTTCATGTCTGGTACTCCAAGCTCTGCTGTACTGTACGCTCCATGCAGTTTTGTTTTGTTTTGTAAACTGATCCAGTAATAAACTTCTAATGAGTCTGAGTCTCTCCTCCTCTGTGTCTGTGTAAAGTGAGGTCAGTAGGAGCTAATAGGACAAATGAAACAAGAATGAGCCTTATGAGGCAAGTGTACCTTCATTTGTCCTATTAGAAGTGAATAGAACGCCTGGACACAGGAAATGCTAAATGCTAAAGCTCTCATAACATCACACCTGCACCAGTGTGTAGCTTTATGTACATGTCATCCACAACATTTGAGTGAAGGGAAAGGGACACATTTCTTTTGGAATGGAAAGGAGTCGAGGTACAGTATCTTGGTATACACACGTTTGCTCCAGTTTTGTACCCATTGACTGTGACCCTGTTTGTGTAAGAGGCTAGGGCTGACCCATTCTGATTCAAGATGTTTGTGTAAAAAAGGTATTTATTGCATATATTGTCCACTAAAAAGCAGATGATGGTACAAGTGTAAGGGACCAAGTGCTCCAACCTCAGTCTAGCCTGAAGATCATTCCATATCTGAGGAGCACAGCAGCTAAAAAGTTCTTCTCAATTCTGTAATCACTTGTAGCACATTAAATAGTAACAAGCTGCAAGTTTGATCGCCACTAAGTCGCCATAAAAGCAATGATGTGAGGTAAAATGGGAGTTTTAAAAGAACTGCTTCATATACAGATGAAATCCAATGATAAGCCCTTCTCAACGTCAAAGAATCCCAACCCACAGACTGATACAAAAGACAATGGTGGGTACAGAAAACATGCCTACAAATGAACTGCAGAGCAGAGTGATAAATCGGGTCTAGTGGTTTAAGAATTGAGGCTGTCGTGTGATTTTAAATTGTGTCACCATAATCACGGACAGGGAGGAGCGTTGCCAAGACAATCTTCCTCCTATTATCAAAGGTGAAGCAAGACATTTCTTTACAAAACAAGTACAAGTCTAACTCACAAACTCTTGATCACTTTTTCAACATGTATTTTAAAAGTGTATCATCTATGTAAATGCCCAGGTACTTATAATGGGGAACTTGTTCAGTTTGGGTTCTTTTCAGGGTACAAATATGTTGATCATTGTAATCAATATTATGGCATATAGAGAAAAACATAACAGACCTCATGCATACCTCTTCAAATTAAGGTTTACCCAGATTGTTTCTAATCTAACCCATGTGCATACATGTGCCATGTTTTTTCTTCCTCAACTTGTAAATGTAAAAAACACAAACACCACCACTTTGTCTTTTTGTGGTGTTAGGAATACAGACCTCACAGATAAAAATGTTTTGATAAAGGTCATAAACCGAAACGTCGACACAATAAATAAGCAGAGGTAACAATCGTGTGTGCAGGAGTATTCATTTTTTACATACCTTTTCTTAGGGTTAGGGTTAGGGTTAGGGTTAGGGTTAGCCTAACCCTAACCCTAACCCTAACCCTAAACTCATCATCACTCAACATAGTTTACAGCTATGCAACTTGTAAAATACAGCATTTCAAACATGACACACAGTTTGCCTTTGAATATGACTTTAATGAAAGAGAATTGAAACGGCAAGTGTAGTTATAGTGGTAGTATGCAGGGTAGTTATTGTGGTAGTAAGTTCGAGATAGTTGTGGATTTCCAGAATTGTCTCTGTGTTGAAATATCTGAAAGAGAAAAATTGTCTTATCATTTGTATAGATAAAATCTAAATTATTTTGAGGTGATTTGAGAAGCCAAAAGGATCATCCTTAGAATGCACTGTAAGCAGATAATGGAGGGCATACCTGTATTTTGTTTCCCTTTATGGAAAGCCCTCTCCATGCTCTCTCTGGCAAACTCCAGGTTCACCGCCATTACTCTTTTCTTTTCAGTCTTCTCCTTCTCTCTCTCCATTTCTGTCTTCATCCTCTTCACGACATCTTCTGTAATCTTTGTCATCAACTCTTTCACTTCCCTCTCCCTCCTTTCCACCATATTATTTATCATCCCATCCATCTCTTCTCTCATGCGTTTAACGTCATCTTCTTTCTCCTTCAGGATTTTCTCCATCTCTTTCTCGACCACTTCTACTCTCTTCATTGCCTCCAACTCCTTTTTCACCCATTCAATATCCTTTTCTTTCTCCTGTTCATTCCTGTTTCTCTGTCTCTCCTCCTCTGCCCATTTCATCACCTCCATCCTCTCTTTCACTTGTTTCACCTCCATTTCTTTCTCCTCCAGGATTCTCTCCATCTCTTTCTCGGCCTCCTCTACTCTCTTCATCGCCTCCAACTCCTTTCTCATCCATTCAAAATCCTTTTCTTTCTCCTTCTCACTCCTGTTTCTCTCTCTCTCCTCCTCTGCCCATTTCATCACCTCCATCCGCTCTTTCACTTGTTTCACCTCCATTTCTTTCTCCTCCAGGATTCTCTCCATCTCTTCTACTGTCTTCATACCCGCCTCCATCTCCTTTCTCATCCATTCAATATCGTTTTCTTTCTCCTTCTCAATCTTCTCCTTCTCCCTCTCCATCTCTGTCTTCATCCACTTCACGACATCTTCTGTAATCTTTCTCATCTCCTCTTCCACTTCACTCTCCCTCCTTTCCAACATATTCTTTATCACATCCATCTCTTCTCTCACGTGTTTAACGTCACATTCTTTCTCCTCCAGGATTCTCTCCATCTCTCTCTCCATCTCTTCGACTCTCTTCATCGCCTCCAACTCCTTTCTCATCCATTCAAAATCCTTTTCTTTCTCCTTCTCACTCCTGTTTCTCTCTCTCTCCTCCTCTGCCCATTTCATCACCTCCATCCTCTCTTTCACTTGTTTCACCTCCCTTTCTTTCTCCTCCAGGATTCTCTCCATCTCTCTCTCCATCTCTTCTTCTCTCTTCATACCCGCCTCCATCTCCTTTCTCATCCATTCAATAACCTTTTCTTTCTCCTTCTCACTCCTGTTTCTCTCTCTCTCCTCCTCTGCCCATTTCATCACCTCCATCCTCTCTTTCACTTGTTTCACCTCCATTTCTTTCTCCTCCAGGATTCTCTCCATCTCTTCTACTGTCTTCATACCCGCCTCCATCTCCTTTCTCATCCATTCAATATCGTTTTCTTTCTCCTTCTCAATCTTCTCCTTCTCCCTCTCCATCTCTGTCTTCATCCACTTCACGACATCTTCTGTAATCTTTCTCATCTCCTCTTCCACTTCACTCTCCCTCCTTTCCAACATATTCTTTATCACATCCATCTCTTCTCTCACGTGTTTAACGTCACATTCTTTCTCCTCCAGGATTCTCTCCATCTCTTCGACTCTCTTCATCGCCTCCAACTCCTTTCTCATCCATTCAAAATCCTTTTCTTTCTCCTTCTCACTCCTGTTTCTCTCTCTCTCCTCCTCTGCCCATTTCATCACCTCCATCCTCTCTTTCACTTGTTTCACCTCCCTTTCTTTCTCCTCCAGGATTCTCTCCATCTCTCTCTCCATCTCTTCTTCTCTCTTCATACCCGCCTCCATCTCCTTTCTCATCCATTCAATAACCTTTTCTTTCTCCTTTTCAATCTTCTCCCTCTCTCTCTCCATCTCTGTCTTCATCCTCATCTCCTCTTTCACTTCCCTCTCCCTCCTTTCCACCATATTCTTTATCATCACATCCATCTCTTCTCTCACACGTTTAACGTCGCATTCTTTCTCCTCCAGGATTTTCTCCTTCTCTCTCTCCACCTCCTCTACTCTCTTCATCACCTCCAACTCCTTTCTCATCCATTCAATATCCTTTTCTTTCTTCTTCTCATTCCTGTCTTTTTCTCTCTCCTCCTCTGCCCATTTCATCACCTCCATCCTCTCTTTCACTTGTTTCACCTCCATTTCTTTCTCCTCTAGGATTCTCTCCATCTCTCTGTCAACCTCTTCTACCCTTCTCTTCATCACCTCCATTGTTTCGGTCTCCTTCTCACTCATCTTTAATCTCTCTTCGCTCTTCTTTACCTCCTTCTCTCTCTCCTGCACCACCCTCTCTCTCTCCTCCACCTCCTTCTCTCTCCTCTTCATCTCATTTCTTGTTTTTTCCATCTCCCTCTGGAAAGTCTCCTCCATCTCCTTTGTCACTTTCTCCACCTCCTCCACCTCTTTCGCCTTTATTTCCAACTGGACAATCCTCTCCTCCAAATCCTTTTTGTTATTTTCCTGCGTCTTTTGAATGCGACTGAGTATTGCATTGCATTCATTCACTTTCTCAGTGTCTCTATCCAACACTTTCCTCTTCCTCTCCATATTATCTTTAAGATGGTTGACTATCTTCCTCTTCCTCTCCACCATTTCTCTGTCCTTGTCCACCATTTCTCTGTCCTTGTCCACCCTCTCTCTCTCCTCCTTCAGCCTCTCCTTCTCTGCATCGGTGTGCTCCTTCACCTTATGCAGAAGGTTTTGGGCTCCCTCCACCTCTTCCGCTCTCTCCTCCATCTCCCTCCTCCAACCCTCCTTCTCTTCCTTTCTTTCTTTAGCCACTCTGGCCCTCTCTCTCGTGTGCCTGGCCCGTCTTGATGTCCTCTGTGGGAGTGGGGTGTAGGCTGCGAAAGCTGCCGGTCCTGCTGCCTCCATCATCAGGGCAGCCTGATCCTCTTTACACTCCTGTGGACATACAGTGAACACACTACAGGTGCAGTCTCGAGAATGTCTCTATGAATGTATTTGTCTTTTCTGAGTATAAAACCATTCAATTGTCTCCAGTGATCTTTACATATTTTCTATGTTTAGCCATCCTGAATGGGGTGAGTGGGTAGTTATCAAATACAGTAGCATAGGGCTTTGAAACTTCCTGATGGAGATGACAGACACAATGACAGGGAAACGTCAAGAAATATGATTGCGTTAGATAACAGGCTTCCCTCGCAAAGAGATTGCGGTACCTCACAATGTTCTCAAGAATAGGCTGTTGCGTTCCCAATTTCCCAAAAGGGGCTCTCTAGTTTTGCCTTTAAAAAAGGCCTACATCTACCTTTTATTCAACATATCCGACACAATTTATATTGCAAATCATGTAGGCCTGTACAGTAAGTAATTGTAGGCCCTTTGCAAAGTCAACTTACGACTTACTTAAGGAAAGGTCCTGTCGATTAAGACCTATTAGTGCCAACTATGTTTGGTTATATTTTAGATAGGGCCTACCTGAAAACATCAAATTAACCATTTTGATATTGTTCTGTCAATCATCTTTCTTCGATAGTCCATCCTCTATAGGTTATTTATAAAGCTGTCTCGTTTTAATGTTGATCTTTAAAATGGTTGATTTTGCAGCCACATTTCTCTCTGTAACAACGATTGAGCTCGTCCCGTTTCACTTTTTAGGCTGTTACGCTGCTCTTTCACTGACAAACAGCTGTTTTTGGAATTAAGCGCTCACCGAAATTACCGCGATTTGACTTGATGTTGGGATCAAACTGTCTGCCGAGTCGGATGAATTACTTCCCAGAGATCTAACAACAAAGAGTAGCCAATTAAGGGTATTTCTTTGCAGTAGGTCTAGGTCCTGATTGTGGGGGAAATGTTGCTTTGAATTGTAGGCTACTTTGACTGGACGATAACATACGAATACAAACAAGTGTACAGTAACATGTTGTCACCACGGATGATAGAGCTTGATTTGATTAAATTTGATAAATTTTCAGCCCTGCTTCTTCCAGCTTTGCGTTTACTTGAAGGCAGTTCACGGACTTGAGGTAGGCTGAAAATATACAGGAGCTTGTCGGCCTAGTGCTTATTCGATTAAGGTAGGGGGGATCTGCGCGAAGCCCACACATCGTGTCGCTCACCGGCCCCGCAGCCCACAGATCGACCGGCCCACCAGCAGCCATGGCACAGCCCTTTACACAACATTTAGGCAGCACCCCCTCTCGAAAGATACATCCTACGTCCTTGGACATTTGGCCCAAGTATTGGGGCAATTTAATGTAAAGTATTCCCGTTTATTTAAACTAAAATAGAGCAAGGCAAACTTACCTGCGGCGGGTCCCACCAGTTTTTCTCCATTGTGTTGAAATGTAATTGAATCTATTTCCACTAATGAGCGTACCACATTACAAATGACAATCAGCAAAGGCTATTTGACAACAACTGGAGGTTCAAGTGACCAAAGTGACTTTTACATAAATTTACGTCATTGCTAGCAGCGTCATCAAGACAACAGCATTATGACGCAGGAGATATTTATTTGATTACAGATATGCTCATGTTGTTTCTTGGAAAATATACGTCGTTGGGATTAATCATCATCATATTATTAATTAATAGACAAAACACAGACATAGATATAGGTATATAGATCAGTGGTAGGGGCTCGGGGTCGTTTCTGGACATGGCCCTCCATTGTAATTTACATTTACATTCATGGCATTTAGCAGACGCCTTTATCCAAAGCGACTTACAACAATACATTTGTTTAAGTAATTGAATCATCTATCCAACAGTCATCATAAGACAAAGTAATCAATGCTCACACCAGGGGCCATAGGCAGTCGGCTATTTCATTTTATTTGTATTAGCAGGAGAGAACTTGTACAAGAGGGGTAGCGGGGATGAAGAGGTCTCTGGGTGGGGTTGGGGTTAGGGTTAGTATAGGGGGGGGGGGATAAATGGAAAACATACTCGTGGTTCAGGTATTAACTGCCAATGAACTTAGTTGGAACAATACAAATTACAATGTAAAACAATAACAATATAATATCAACATTTCAGTATTATATCAAAATAATGATTTAGAAATATGGTACAACCTGTGAGCTGCCTGGTTGCCTTGGCAACGGTAAACTACAGCGCTGTTCATCAGCGGTTCGGGCTCTGGCTCTAACCGTCTACCTTCTCTTAACCGTTAGGAGAAAACGAAGAAAAACAAAGAAAATGTAAACTACAAAACACTCTAACATTAAATCCTACACATACATCTGTATCAGTGGAGTCAGGCAAACGTTACACCAGACTCCCTTCGACATGTTTTGTCAGGTGTCATTTGACAACAACCACTCATCGTAAACGGCAAACTAGTGCTAACTCGTCCTCGTTTAGGATACCAAGCTAGCGCAATTACCGCTAACAAACTACAAACTTCATATGCTACTATGCCTAACGGTACACTAAATAGAAAGCCTACATTAATGACAAACTGTATTAATGCTTATGCTTAAGAATAAATGGAAAACACACTAGTGAGTCGTCTGGTCCTCAGTCTTTACAGGTATTAACTGCCAACTGAAGAACGCAGCGCAAGCCACAGCTTATATACCCGCAGGTGATCTAGTGCCTTTTATACTCCAAATAGAAATGCGTGAAATTGAATGGGGGGAGTCTGTAAACATGCAAGATAAAGTGCATACATATAAAATAACACATTTGGGCGATTCTTCAACTACAGGCACTTTTGGCCTTGTGAACTTGAGGGGAAAAAAAATGTTCAAATCTAAATTGTCACAGTCTAACAGGTTAGTATAACTAGTCTAGTTTCATGATCCATAAGAGAACGCACTAACATTACAAGACAAATTGGTGTTTTTTTACATATTGTCCGACCCGCATTGAACAAATGTAATTTCCATCACATGTAAACATTTGATTATTATTTAAAAAAAGTATGATATACATAATTTCTCAACAGTGTAAGACCACTTTCACACATAGTTTTACCAGTTTATACCTATATTGCAATTACCATACATTTGTGGATTAGGTAAATTAATTGAGATGAGGACCAAACACAAAGCTTACATCAACCACAACCTGAAATATAATATTGGATTGGTTAGATACATTTCAGGAAATAACTACTTGTGTTATTACATTAAGTGGAACATTATCCCATAAACTATGCAGAAGTTTTTAATGAGTGATTAGAATTTTGTAACTATTTTAAAAAAAAGGTATGAGGTGGTGGAAATGACTGGGTCATTTCTGGGTCATTTCTGGGTCAACCCCTCTTTCTTTTTTCCTCAGGTATCTCTCCCTGTCTCTTTTCAGTTGCTCTTCATATTTGACAGGGTCCTCTTTTATTCTGTCCCTATAGGCCTGAGACCTTTCTGCAGTAGAGGTCCGTGGCATCTTAAAAATAGATGAAAATGCATTTCAACAAATATGCATTTGAATAAAACATTAACATTGTACATTTTAATAAATAAATTACACATATGTAGCCTCACAATCTATGAATTGCACCTTGTAAGCATAAATGTAATTTCCACCTCACCTTTGTCATTTCCACCCAAGAAGGTAATGTGTTGGAAATGACGGAGGTGGAAATGACAATCTTACAGTATTTTGTAAAAAAATCCAAGCTAGCATCACAGATTAGCTATGAATTGGTACCTAGCATTTCATGCATGCAAAATACATCTATGTACGTTAAAAAATCGATTTATTTACAAACTCAATTGATGTTACGTCATGTTTGGAAATGACATACAATAAAAATATTTTCATTTCAAGCAATATTTACCTTGAGTTTTCTTCAAAAGTTGGTGAAGAAATCCAAAATATCCTCCATATCAGACATGTGCTGTGATGTAACTGTTCATCTCCATAGAAACTACCCAAACCATCTTTCACACAAACCTTTTAAAGGGACATTACAGTGTTGTGGTGGAAATGATGGCAATACTGTGGGACAACTACATTTTGTATATAAAATCACATAAATAGTTGTTTGACCTTAAATACCCCAATTATGTTTTGATTATTTTACTGATACTTTATTCAGTCACATTTTAAAAAAAATAGATAAAACAAAACAGCAATATTTGCATCTATAACGATGTTGAAAAAGGTGAAAAAATCATCATAGACTACCGGTAAAAAGTTCCTAAAGTACTTTCATTGTAAAGATAACTATGAAAGTGTGAATATTCCCAATTCTTTTTTCTTTTTTTTTAATAAAATATGATCAAAGGACATGAAAGTGCCCGTAGTCTAAGAATCGCCCATTTACGTAAGTGGCCAATTACATATAAATATCCTATGTGCCACATAAACAGTGGAAAAAGCAGTGAAGCCCTTAGCAGACATAGGGGAAAATGTACAGTATATACAAACATGTACAGGAGCAGGACGTATTGTGTCTCTGTTAACACAGTTGTGTCATGTGTAATTGTGTTAAATGATCCATAATAAGTGCTGTCCAGTTTCCTCTATATTATATATAACATGGTGAATAACTCTCCAGATATTTCTTTAAGGCCAATATCAGATATATCTGTCAAGCTCTAATTACAATGAGCTGTCCTCCCATTTCTACCTCCATCAGCCTCCTGTTGCACAGTAATGAGTGATAAAGACACCTGATGACAAGGATGAGAAATGTAAAGATCACGGTTTCATCCAAGGCCCATCTACCTTTCATTCAAATTATGCTAAGATTATTATCATTGGTGATTTTAACCTACATGTGGACAATGAGACTGACTCGACAGCCATGGATTTGATTTGAATTCTACGGACTTTATTAAGCGAGTTACTGGGCTCACCCATAACCACTGCCACACCCTGGACCTAGTGATTACAAAGGGTCTTACTCCTGTTGCATCCTCTATTATTTATCTAGCCATGTCGCTGAGCAGATGAGATTCATGATGATGAATATGAATAGTACACCATCAACAGCTTCCTCCTGTGATAATGATTTATTAACCAGCTTCAACACCAAACTAAGGGCAACTATCGACT
This sequence comes from Argentina silus, assembly GCF_951799395.1. Classification (NCBI taxonomy): domain Eukaryota; kingdom Metazoa; phylum Chordata; class Actinopteri; order Argentiniformes; family Argentinidae; genus Argentina; species Argentina silus. The sequence continues at coordinate 30,384,056 of NC_139657.1, forward strand.
CTGTAGCACCAGTCAAACAGTTTGATTGATTTCCTGGTGAAATGCATTGCAGACATATGGATGTCACAGAACTAGTCATTCGAGCAAAAACCGAAAGAGAGAAACTGTCTGCATACTTAAAGACATTTCTACTTACAGTAACACTAAGCACCAGGCAAAAAACAGAGGTGTCACCATTGACTCAGATCTTAATTTTGAAACCCATATCAAGAATGTGACTAAAACATATTTGTATCACTTAAAGAAGAGTAAGTAAGTTTGTCGGAAATCTGCCATCGTGGAGAAATTCTGTCTGAAGTTGTCCAAACGACAACATACTCCCTTATAATAATATAACCCCCCGAAATGAACTTGCAGTGTTGGACATTAGCTGTTGTGTTTCTGCATGCGCACACGATTGGAAGAGGCAGCCCCCAGAGACAGAAAGGTGAGTCCACTCCCCTATAACACCCCTGGCAGTAACAACATGTTTATATGCAAACCGAGTGTCCAGGTAGGACACTCCATTTTAAAAAGCGTGTTTTCCGAACCAAAACAGCGTTTGTAAATGAAATATTTATTTCAAGGGATCTCGTTCCCTGATCTCTACCGATTAAAGATAGTCATTACAACCTTTAGGAAGCTTTTAAAAAGGTTGAATATTACATGGACCTTTACAGAACACAGCTGTAAAGATGCAACCTTTCCTCTCCCAGGCTGACACTGAGAGACGAATGCATGCTTGTATTACTAGCAGCCTTGATTACTGTAACACTCTCCTTTCTGGTCGACCAAAGAAAGCTATTGGCAAATGATACAGAATGCAGCAGCACGAGTCAGATGGAGAGCACATATCATAAAAGTCTCTGCACTAATAACCTGTTCGTTTTATAATTTATTTTAAGATAATTGTATTAGTTTAGAAATCACTCTATGGTCACGCACACCACTGCATGTCAGACATGCTTTTAAGGTATATACCCTGTAGATCCCTCAGGTCCTCAGGTACTGGCCTTTTAAATATTCTGAAGATTCCAACAACACCTATCTACTTCCTGTTTCAAATGAATAATACTGGGCAGAAGTCTGCACAGGGATGCTACAGACACATTAGCACACTGCAAAATACTGTCACCTATCTAACCATCTGTTCCAAAGCAATAGTAATAGATACTGTAGGAGTCTGCAGTGCACAGGGGTTACACACTCATCAGTACCCTCTAAAATACTGTCACTATCATATTTCCTGTTCCACATGAATAGTACTATATAGGAGTCTGCAGAGGGGTTACCTTGTTGGGAAACACAGTGTCTATCTCCTCCTGCAGCTTGGTCATGATGTGAGGGCTGGTTGCCAGATTGTAGGCCAGGAAGGACAGAGAGCTACTGGTGGTCTCATAGAGTGTTTCCACAGTGTATGTCAGTCTAATCAATGAAATCGATAGCTGCATTTATTAAGCACAAAATGATTGAGACTGAAAGCTATATGGAGGAAGTTGTACTGACTGTGAGGAACAGTGGTCTGAAGATGTCAAACTTGAGCATTTTCTTGATGTTGGTCACAAAGGGGTCAGAGGGGTTGTGGAGGGAGTCGATGTCGACACTGAATGAAGTGCTGACGACCACATCCATACTGTATGGTCCAAAGAACCTGGAACACAACCACACAATCTTTGACCACCAGAACCACAACCACAAAATTAAAGGGGGAGTTCACTGAAATTACAAATTCACCTTATCTTCTCGGAGAGAAATACTCACTCTTTTAGTTCAATGGGCTCTTCGTTATTGGCCGTCTTCTTCAGATTGCTGACCAAATTACCAGTGCTGCTTCATGATCCCGAACATCTGAGTTGGGAAGGATACATGGAAAAATATGATGATTGATACATGGATTAATATGTGCAAAACATGGGTTAATATCATGTTTGAAACAGGAATTATTTTAATGTTTATATAGCCTGAGAATATACATTCATACAGGATACATTATGTATATAGTCAAGGAATAAGTGACTCCAAAGATGAACTATTATTCTAAACTCTGTCATCTGACCACTGAACTTATCTAAGATAAGATTAAATATACTTTGTTGTCCCGGATGGAAATTTGTCTTGGACAATTAAAGTTGCTGCTTCACACAACAACAAACAACAATGAATACACACTATACACATAGTACAAATCACATAAACACACACACACACGTCAGAGTTGTTAGTCATTCATTTATTTGTGTTGTTGGAATGAATAAAAGAAGGAGAGGAGAGATGGGACTGTACCTCTTTGATCCGCCCACTGGTGAAGGAGGGAGACAGGACACTACGGATCCGTCTCCATGCATCATCCTCAGCGATAAACACGGCGTCATACAGAGGCCCGTTGAGATAAAAATTCTAGAAAAATAACAATGATTATATACTGCAAAATTAACCGAATATTAATAATGCTATAATAACAATGATATTATCTATTTAAGGAGCCCTTTTTCCCCATACAACAACTTCAATTTAGCGTATTTTCCTCCTGTTAGTGAAAAGGGAGTAGCATTCCTTGATGAGGATGGTTTTGATCATGGCTGTGTCCATGATACACAGGACGGGCCGACGGCCATCATAGATCCTAGAGACCAGCAAAAACAAAGATAGTTAGATATACACTCACCCAACACTTTATGAGGAACACTATACTAATACTAGGTAGAGCCTCCCTTTGCTCTCAAAACAGCCTAAATTCTTCGTGACATTGATTCCTTTGAGATTCTGGTCAATGATGACATGATTGCATCACGCAATTCCTGCACATGTTTCAGGTGCACTTTCAAGATGTAAATCTCCCGTTTTGCCACATCCCAAAGGTGTTCTATTGGATTCAGATCCGGTGACAAGGAAGGCCACTGAAGAACACTGAACTCATTGTCATGTTCATGAAGCCAGTTTAAGACGACGTTTGCTTTGTGACATGGTGCATTATCATGCTGGAAGTAGCCATTAGAAGGTGGGTAAATTGTGGCCATGAAGGGATGCACATGGTCAGCAACAATATTTAAATAGGCTGTGGCATTCAAGCAAATATACCGTAGATAGAGACAGACAGACCCATCACAGATCCTGCACTCTTTGAAAAAGTGCTACCTAGAACCAAAAAGGGTTCTTCTTCCACTGTCCCTTTGAAGAAACCTTTTGGGTTCCATGTAGAACCCTTTCCACAGAAGGTTATACAGTACCGTGCGTAAGTAATGGGACAGTGAAGCATTTTTTCTTCTGTTTGGATTTGAAATAAAAACGTAGAGATTTTTATTTTTTATATAATGTACATATTGGTTTATCATTCAGAAATTCCAACACTTTTATGCATAATCCCCCTATTTCAGGCTACACAAAAGTGATAGGACAATTGGCTTGACAAGTGTGTTCGTCAGGTGTGTTCCGTCACATAATTTGTGCAGTCTGCTATTGGTGTCTTGTCAACATGAGGACCAAAGAGATGTTATTGAAAGTCAGGGAAGCCATTATGATGCTGAAATATCAGAAAAAAAATAAACATAGCCAAAACCTTAAACCTACCAAAATCAACAGTTTGGAACTTCATTTAACTTCATTAAAAGGAAAGAAAGCACTGGTGAGCTCAGAAATCGCAAATTACCTAGTAGGCCAAGGAAGACTTCCATTGGATAACCAAAGAATGCTCACCATAATTGAGAATCATTTATTTACATCTTGTCAGTCCAAGTACAAGTAAATGGCTCCAAACTCATTGGACAGCATTTCATCATACAGCAGGACAATGACCCAAAACATACTGCCATAGGAACTAGGGAATTTTTCAGGGCCAAAAAGTGGAAAGTTGTTGACTGGCCAAGTCAGTCTCCAGATTTAAATCCTATAGAACATGCATTTCATTTGCTCAAGAGGAGACTTAGGGCAAAACATCCTAAAAAAACAACAACAGTCACTGCAACATAGCATTACCAGAGAAGATAGCCAGCGTCTGGTTGGGTCAATGGGTCACAGACTTTTGCACTTTTGCATACAAAGGATTGGGGACCAAATACTAAACATGAGTGCTTAATTTAGACATTTGATAATGCAAAAGAAGGAAAAATGCTTGGGCACCAAAATGGCTAGAGCCAGCTCTGATTAACAGAACCTTTATCGAGCGCACAACATCACATTAATGCCCATAGGAAGAATGAGAATAGAGTATCAACAAAATAACCAATTTAACACAATTTAAAACAACATACGTCTGTAAGTTTTAACCATACGTTAACGTGCGTCAAGGACAACGCGGGAGAATGATGCCCGTGATGGGCCTAACCCAAAACTCAAAGAATATCTCGCTGTCCCTCTCCTTAAATATCATTCCCAACAAAGGACAAGGTGTTAGATACATTACAATAGCAAAGGAATTGACAAATGGTGAAAGCTGAAAAATCTGAAACATAGTCAAAACCTTAGACTTGCCAAAATCAAGCACTGATGAGCTCAGCAATCGCAAATGGCTGAGGCTTCACTGCAAGATGCAAACCACTAGTTATTCTTAAAAAGGATAGTCGGGTTACAGTTTGCTAAGAAGTACCTAAAAAGCCTGCAGAGGTGTGGAAAAAAGTCTTGTGGACAGATAAGATGAATATTATCAGAGTGATTGCAAGAGGAAAGTTTGGAGAAAAAAGGATCTGCCCAAGGTTTACAGCATACCATCTCATCTGTGAAACATGGTGGAGGGGATGCTATGGTTTGGGCATGTATAGCTGCCACTAGAACTTGCTAACTTATCATAATTGATGATGTTACTGCTGACAGTAGCAGCAGAATGTATTCTGAAGTGTACAGAAATATCTTGTCTGGTCGAGTAAAAGCAATGCTTCCAAATTCATTGGATGGCGCTTCATCATACAGTAAGACAATGACCCAAAACATACTGCCATTGGAGCTAGGGAGATTTTCAGGGCGAAAAAGTGGAAAGTTCTTGACTGGCCATGTCAATGTTTGGATTTAAATCCTATTGAACATGCATTTCATTTTCTGATGGTAAGATTTTGGGCAAAAAGACCTGGCAAAAAGATGGCTGGCCTGGCAGAATATCACCAGAGAAGATACCCAGCACCTGGTGGGGTCAATGGGTCCCAGACGGTTATTGCATACAAAGTATTGTCGACCAAATACTAAACATGAGTGCATCATTTCGACCATGTATACAATACTAGACAAAAGAAAAGAAAAGAATCTAGCAAAAGCAAATTATGTTCTGACAGGGTTTGACTCATCTAATACGACATCAGATCTGGATAGGTTCCTTGATTTCCTCTGAAAGGTGACATAGGCATGAAAACATGTACACAACATCAAGAAGAAACCATTGATTAAAGCCAAATCAATTGACAGAGGCATGGCAGAAAATGTGTGTTGTCTCTTTAAAAGAAATGTTAAAAATCTCTTTGTTTTCCCTGAATGAAACAAAGCACAGGTGTTTAAAAGGCCAGCCCCACCCCTGATTACAATGATCCACACATGGAGACAGCCAAAGCAACATAGATCAATAAGACATCGCACATGTCACACCAGAATGTGTGTTGGCAAGAGTGTGCCCTTATAGCCAGGATCCACTCAACCACCTCTCTGGTCACATCTCCCTGATGTTGGTTATGAAGAACTTTATGAATGTATTTAAATGTATTTAATATTAATTATTGCCTTGGTTTATACTCGCTTCGGAATTGTAGGACTTTTGTACGAGCAAACTGCTGAATATCTTCTCATAGATACACTGTGCTTAGCATGTACTGCTGAAGATTATGTTAATATTATGTTAAGATTTAAGTAGTCTCGTTCCCAGACACTTCCGCCCAAATGCCCGAAAGGTCTGTTGGACCAATGCGTTAAACTTCATTGGCTTTCATTAAGCCAAGAGCAAGAGCGTCAAAAACAGGGACGGGGCATAGCCATTGGCTTTACCTCGGATCAATCATCTTCCACAGCACATTCCACACATTTCTGATAAGAAGCTACACCTTGCAGCCGTGTGATTAGCTGAAATCAAATAATAACAAGTACTTTAATCAGTAATCACCCTACGGCCAGGTTTGAGTCGTCGTTATTCCAGACTTATATGCGCTGTGAGCGATAGCCTGAGGACGAGGTTAACATTTAGGTAACCTGCGAATAACCTCATGCACGAGAAAATAAAATAAGCTTAATTGCTACATGGCCTGTTAATTTCCATGCTCATCTTTGATGTCAAGAACCTATGTGGTACTTTTTAGGGGGGGGGGGGGGGGGTTATCAGAGAGAGACCCTACCACTCCAAAAAGGTGGCTTATTTGGCTAATTTCAAGTGCCCTAATTGCCAATTAAAAATGGGTAGCCTTTTAAAAGGGGCAATCCTTCATATATCCCACAATTCAACACCAATCTGTTCTCTGGAAAAATGAATAAAACATGAAAATATTGGGTTTATGCCCTAACCATTTTTTGTAAATTTGGGGCTAGACACTTCACCCATTTTCACCACATTTACATTTAAATTTTTGACATTTAGCAGATGGGCCATTGGTAGTCACAATGCTTTTTAAAAATGCTTTACATTAGAGGTACTGTACAGGTGGGTAGTGGAAGGTGAAGAGGTCTTTAGGAGGGACAGTCAAGATGTAGCCTGAAGAGATGGGTCTTCTATCTACGGCGGAAGATAGGTAGTGACTCTGCAGTCCTGACCGCACTGGGAAGCTCGTTCCACCACCGGGGTGCCAAGACAGTGAAAAGCCGTGACCAACTAGCGCAACCACTCCATCCTCTTAGAGGCGGCCAGCCGAGGTGGAAGAACGGAGTGGTCAGGCTGGGGTTTGACATACAGTATGTATTCACCATCAAATGTTGTTCACTTTCCCAAACCCCTGCCTGTGTAAGTAATGGGACAACAAAACATTTTTTGTTCTTTCGGCTCTATACTCCAAACGTTTAGATTTGAAATTAAACAATTATTACAAGTAGAGATTCTCAGCTTTTATTTGACGGTATTTGTGTACACATTGGTTTCACCATTCAAAAATTACCCCACTTTTTATGCATAGTCCCCCTATTTCAGTGTACCCAAAAGTAATGGGACAGACTTATCAAATGTCCATATGAAGCAGTCATGTTTAGTATTTAGTGGACAATCCACTAGTATTTAGTGGACAATAACTGCCTGAAGTCTGCAACCCACTAACCCTACCAGACGCTGGGCATCTTCTTTGGTGATGCTCTGCTAGGCCTGTACTGCAGCCATCTTCAGTTGTTGTTTGTTTTGAGGTCTTTTTGCCTAAATTCTTATCATTAGGGAAATGTAATGCATGTTCAATTGAATTTTAATCTGAAGATTGACTTGGCCAATCAAGATCTTTCCACTAGTTGCTATGGCAGTGTTTTGGCTATGGCATTGTTTTATTGTATGGTGTGGCACCATCCAATGCATTTGGACGCATTTGCTTGCACTCAAGCAGACAAGATGTTTCTGTGCACTTCAGAATACATTCTGCTGCTGCCGTCAGCAGGTACAATCATCAATTAAGACAAGTTAACAAGTTCTAATGGCAACTATACATGCCCAAACCTAACACCCCCTGCACCATGTTTCACAGATGAGGTGGTATGCTGTAAATCTTGGGCAGATCCTTTTTTCTCCAAACTTTCATTTTTACGAGACCTCTGCAGGCTTTTTAGGTACTTTTTTTTAGCAAACTGTGACCATCATTTTTGATGATAACTAGTGGTTTTTGATGATAACCGTGTCTTCCTCTTAGTTATAAACAAACCAGAATTAAATGCATAGGTCTATGGATGGATGTTCTCATTGGAACAGCTGGAAGACTTTCTATGCATCCCCGAAAAAACACATGTATGCAAACACACACACACACACACACACACACACACACACACACACACACACACACACACACACACACACACAAACACACAGACACAGGCATGTTTAAGATATGCGTAGCCCATGTTTATTAGTTGACTTAGTTGTGATAGACAGTGTAGTTGTAGATAGTGTAGTTGACTAGTTTAGATACAGCGCACGAAGCAACAAGCAGGTACAATATCAGCACACCTCAGCATTACTACACCCACGTGCTACCACAGGGAACTGGTACCCGCATAGTTAGATATGGCACTGGTTTCACACTAGAGAGAACTGGCATATTCTAGATCATTATACGAGGTAACTAACTAGGAATTATGTCAAACTAGAAAGTGCTCAGTAGTCCCAGGGCTACAAACACAAGCTGGCCAACCCTCCTGCAAACAGGGTGCTAATATTTCTCAATATTAGCTTGTCAAAGCTAGCCAAGGTTCTCAGCTGTCCGGAAACAACAAGTAACTTAGTTAGCCGACCGTCTCAAGTGCTAGCTGTAGCCTACACATATGACCTAGCAAGTTATAATAATAACCTGAGGAATTATTGTTGAGCTAGGGTTCAACAATAACAAAGAATTGAGAGCTCACAGGTTAGCCTGCTAGCTCAGAGAGTTAACAGGTGCTCAGAAGGTGAAAATCGTCGTTGAATGTCGAGCTGAACCGTAGGATTCTATCAGAGACAATCTAACGCCCCGTGAGAATCATAGGCTGAGGTGTAGCCAGCTACAACAACACAACTACAGTACACTTCAGACAGTCAGAGAGTGAAGAGTGGAAAGGATGAAATGGTGCGCTTGGAGCATCTCTTTATTGGGACAGGTGATGGGCGTTGCTATCACTTGCAAGTGTGTACAAGGCGTGATTCTGTGAATCAAGATGTAAATACAGTGCTCTCGGAAAGTATTCAGACCCTTTAACTTTTTCCACATTTTGTGATGTTACAGCCTTATTCTAAAATGGATTCAAATTTTTTTTTTCCTCATCAATCTACACACAATACCCCATGATGACAAAGTGAAAACAGGTTTTTAGAAATTGTTGCTAATTTATTCAAAATAAAAAACTGAAATATCACCTTTACATAAGTATTCAGACCCTTTACTCAGTTCTTTGTTGAAGCACCTTTGTCATTATTGCGTATTGTGTGTAGATTAATGATTAGATTAATAATTTAATCTATTTTAAAATAAGGCTGTAACATAACATAATGCGGAAAAAGTGAAGGGGTCTGAATACTTTCAGAATGCACTGTATGTGTCTGTTATAGTCCCATTGTGTGATTGGTGTGTGTACTGATTTCTGGCACAGGCCTTAACTGATCCAACAAGTTCACCAATCATCAATGGTTTGATATGAAGTTGATGGATTTTAATGTTACATGCTACACCAGTGCGTGTGTAAAGTGTTGACATTGCGCGGCTGCTGTAGCAGCAACGCAAAATGATTCTTGGAGTGCTTGGAAATGGTATCAATGCTTTTTGGACGCTTAAAAACATATTCAATTAGTTTCATAGTATGGTAAAGTAATAGAAACCTTGATAATAGAAATACATACAATAGTGGTACCTGTATGAAAAACAAAGTGATTGTCCTCGTTTATATTTGGAGGTAGAGGACAAACCCCAACTCTAACATATTCAGACTTGACAAGACTCTCAACATATGTAGAGAATCCATAAATTAGAAGTTCCTTGCAGAAACAGACTGGGAGGGCTATTTCTTCTGCATCCACACGTGCAACTGGTCACGTTTCTGGTGTAAGAGTAAATACTGCCATCTAGGGTTTAGAGATGGTTAACAGGAAATGGATACATTATTTTACGGATGTACTTTAGGCCTACGTTTGAGTAATTTAGCAGAAGCTCTTATCCAGAGCGACTTAAAATAAATAGCTACATTCATCTTCAGCTACATACATCACGGTCATCACAAGTAAGACTTTCTATAATAATAAATGCCACAAGCAGTCACAGTGGTAGAGAAAGGAAGTCAATTTAATTTAATGTTCAACTTAATTTATTGAACTTAAGACAACTATATAAATTGATTTGCTATGTATCCCTAAATAGCGGCCAATTGTGTTGAAGTTTCCAGGCTAACGGTGTCGGCATGTGCAGTCCCCTGTCTTATCTCTGCACCCCCACACGCTCTCAGCCAGGGCCACATCAACAAGGCTTTTGACAGAAAGGCTCGTCCCCTGGTTTGCCTGATTGTGTACCAGCTGAGCCATCAGAGAACATGAGGGTTGGGGCATATCTGCATATCTGGAGCCATCGTTCATCTGAAATTAAAAAAGTAACATCAGAGGGGAGTGCAAGGTGAGACAAGAATTGGACAAATTCAACTGAGAGTTGAAGGTCATGGACTAAATGCTATAGTAAAACTAGCAACAATCACCTTCATCTACTTAGTCTGTAGGTTCTCTACCATCTCTCTAATCGTCACCATGCTCACCTTCTTCAATGTCTCCCTCTCCTGTTCTAGCTTCTCTTTTTCCAGACTCTGTTTCGCTCTTTCTTCAGCCACCATCACCAGGGCCTCTCTCCTCTTGATGGCCTCTATCTCTTTCTCCATCTGTTTCTTATCCTTTTTAAATGTCTCCTTCTCCTTCCACATCTTGAGCATTTCTCGCTCCACATCTTGCCCGTCTCTTTTGATTTTCATCCACTCCTTCTTTATCATTTGCAACTCTGCTCCGACCTTCTCTGTCTTTCTAAGCATCTCCATTGAGGTCTACTTTTCCTGCTCTAGCTTCTCCTTTTCCTGGCTCAGTTTAAGTCTTTCTTCGGCCTCCATCACCAGGGCCTCTCTCCTCTTGACTGCCTCCATTTCTTTTTCCATCTGTTTCTTGGCCTTGAGAAATGTCTCCTTCTCCTTCCACATCCCAAGCATTTCTTGCTCCACCTTCTGCCCGTCTCTTTTGATTTTCATCCACTCCTTCTTTATCATTTGCAACTCTGCTCCGACCTTCTCTGTCTTTCTAAGCATCTCTTTTGAGGTCTCCTCCTCCTGCTCTTCCTTCTCTTTTTCCTTGCTCAGTTTAAGTCTTTCTTCGGCCTCCATCACCAGGGCCTCTCTCCTCTTGACTGCCACCATATTTTTCTCCATCTCTTTCTCCATCTGTTTCTTGGCCTTGAGAAATGTCTCCTTCTCCTTCCACATCCTGAGCATTTCTTGCTCCACCTTCTGTCCGTCTCTTTGGATTTTCACACTCTCCTTCCTCATCATATTTAACTCTGCCTCTGCCTTCTCAGCCTTTCTAAGTATCTCCTTTGAGGACTCCTTCTATTTCTCAATCTCCATCATGAGGATCTTGATCCCACTGTCCATCTCCTCCCTCTCCCTATTGAACTCATTCCTGTCCTCCTGCAGTCTTTCTGCCTTTCTGGCCAGGATCTTCTCCTCCCTCTGCCTAACTTTTTGGTCCCTTCTCTTTTGTTTCTCATATTCCTCTATCTTTTTCTCAAACTCTGCCTTCTCTGTCTTAATCCTCTCATGCTCCTTCCTGATATCCTCAATACTCATATATATTTTCACCTCCATTGTTTTTATGCACCTACAGTAGATAGAACACAAACAAAAATGATTGAAATAATCTCCACACACCCATACTATAATGCAACAGGAATGTCAGAAAGATTCCCCAAATGAGAAAGGGATAACAATCTTTGAGTTTGCCCTTCTGAATCAGTCAACAAATACCAGTACACCGATTGGCAGCAAAGAAATGTTATTATCTATAATGTGCGTTCGGCTGGCGTCATAATGGGTTTGGAATGACTATCATGGTAATTCACTGCCTAACAACTCTTATCAGCGTTCGATGCAATGGTTCGAAGTGACTTGGTCCTGTCAGAGGCCTATGTTAGAGTCAGCAAAAGCTTCCAGTGTGGGTTGGCTGGCTATGTTTGTTGACACGCCTTGAAATATAGCCTACAATTGTGGCCAACAGGTCAAATATCAGTGGCCATATAATGGGCACATTTTATTAACTGGAATCGGCCTGGTACAGGTAGGAGCCTATAGGCTAATAAGCAGAAGACCTCGGCAAAATTAAAATAGCCCTAATTCAATTCATGCATTTAGGTCTCTCATAATAATAATAAAAAATATATTTTATTTGGAATGTGTTTTTCATTTGTAGCCGACAATTTCAAAGCCTGTGCAGTTGAGTGCAATAGACACACAAACAAAAACACAAACAAAACACTAACAACAACAAGAGGACAGGACCTAAAGGAAGGCCTTTCTAAAGATGTGAGTTTTTAGGCATATAGAAATATCCAACGCTGAATTCGACTTAATGGGAATATCATCTCCTAGTGACAGATATCTCTCAGTGACATTTTTACGCGTCCCTTGTCCAAATGCTGTAAAGGTAGTCGGCCTATGCCGTCTCAAGTATTTACAAATACAAGTGTTATAAAACTATACTATATGTCAACTATACTACATCTCTGGCCTACATTAGCCTACCTCAGTCAGTAGGCTGTGTATAAGCGCCGAATCTTCCGGTTATAATCTCTTTATATCTCACTCTGGTAATACTGATTGCACAGGTTCAGGTTGCGTCTTAGCTCGTTATGCCACTGAACTAAAAGTTCAAGAACTTTGTGTATTATTGCAGAACATTCTCAATTCTGTGTACATATCAACGTCATAATGATACCAATAGCAACGCATTTTGGGTGGAATCCTAACTCCAAATCCGCGCGCGTAAATCTTGCATTCATGTCAATGGGAAATTGATTCGATTTACACGCGGATCTCGAGTTAGGATTCCACTGCAATACACATTTAAGTTTAAGTTCATTTGAATTTATAGTGCATTTTACCCACAATATACGGCTTACACAAAAGTAGACTACAAGACAAATACAACATTTGAAAAAACATATTGCATAGAATCAAATTTGGGGATATACAGGGTTTTTTTCTTTATAAAGTACATTACAAACATAAAGTCTCATAAAGTACATTACAAATACGAAACAATTATTAGTCCTATTTTTTATTAGTAATAATAATAAGTCTTTTATATTTAATACAAAATAGATTAAATGGTGAAATTGGTGTGTATAAATATAATAAACTTGACTCATAATTCGTATAGTGCTGTTTTTGGAGTAATTACTAATTACTAGTAATTACTAGTGTGTGCGGACTGCGCTCTCTGTCCCGTCTTTCTGCTGTGGGGCAGCGGAGCACTCTGCCCCATCGTTGCGAGGGGAACAACGTGAGCGTGATTGGCGTAAGCAGGGAAAACCTCACGCAAATTATATTGGGTATGAATTCTGCCTAGCAACAGGTGGCGAAAAACTATTAAACGCTAATGTCGTTAACGTGGTCTGACATGACAGGAAATAATCACAAAGCAATTCAGTTCATCTACTGTACGTCTATCGCTAATGCTAGCTAGCTAAAGTTTTCACAATGAATCGTGTAGATTATTTGTTGACCATGCGGTTCAGTACATTGCCTTTGGAAGAGAAGTTGGAGATAAAACGTTTAGGGCCAACAGGAATGGTTTGACAAAAAGAGATGGCTAACCGCTACCACCTCGAAACATGCGCTGTTCTGTTTCCCATGTATGATTTTTGGTGGAGACTATTTGGGCATCGGCTGGATTCAAAGACATTATACATCTGTCAGAACAGAACAGACACCAGCGACTGAACGGCCTTGACATGCTTTCCATTGAAAATGCATTGATCCAGGGACAGATGGATTTCAACAGTAAAGTCATCGAGAGGTTTGCTGAAGCAACGAACCGCCGCGCTACTTTCCTATTCAAGTGAGCGGGTCTGTTTGGACATGTATGACAAATGGACAATGCGCCGTTCACTGTAGACTATATTGCTTTTGTTTTGTAGTCATTTTAAACGTTATACTACCTGTGATATAAAGTGGAGGACTAAATGTTACGTATAGGCCTAATATCTAGACCGTTGATGAGCACACTTGTTACTTGTCGCTTTCAGAACCCTGGACTGGGCTCCGGCTGTATATTCATATAGTTCCGTTAATTAGCCTAGCCTACTTTCCGTGATTTAATGTGACTTTTGTAGTGTGTTATAGCCTCTGCACTGATGATATTTATTTCACATTTAAAATAATACAATTGATAAAACCTGATTAAACTTTCCTACAAGTTAACGATGTGCCGAATGCTTGTATTTTGATTAAACATGCAAGTTATTGAAGACACGTGTCTGTCTCATCTTTTTACTTTGTTGCAGTATAGGCGTTCTGTGTCGCGCTGAAGCGTATGAAGTGTATTCAGTTATGGAGTTTACTGTACATACTTTTTCTCTGCACTGTTCCTGCTGCAGAGGATGCGTAAACGATTTTCCCATGTTGTTTTTTGGTTGTGGTCTGTGTTTATACATTTAGGCTATTAGTTGTATCCTACTTTTCAGTTTTACAAGTCAAATCTTATGACAGATGAGATGGCACTTCAACCGACAAAATGCAGGTACATTTTGACTACTGCTGCACTACGATACCCATAGATAGACCCAATACATTGGTAACTGCACTACTTATACAGCTCATATACTGCTTATACTGTTCATACTGCATTCTATATTTATTCTGCTTATAATGTTACTGTTAATACATATATTGCTTATACTGCACTACTTATACTGCTCATATACTGCTTATACTGCTCATATACTGCTTATACTGCACTACTTATACTGCTCATATATTGCTTATACTGCTCTACCTGTATATATTGTTCACATTGCACTTTTCTGCTTTTTTGCACTTCTGGTTAGACGCTAACTGCATTTCGTTGTCTCTGTACTTGTACTCTGCACAATGACAATAAAGTTGAATCTAATCTAACACCTATTTATTGTCATGTTTTGATGGCATGTTGTTCATTCTCATGTTATGATTTAGTTTGTGATTATACACACGTTTTTAGCGTGATGATAGAGACCCACTACCAGACGAGTACAAAACATACACAAGTCACATGCAAATCCCTGCACTGCAGACGACAGACAACAACTGTCTCTGTACAACTAGTCCTGGACCTCCACTAATAGACAGATACAAAGAGAGCAGCATACAGTAGCAGCAGAGCCCAGAGGCGAGGCGAGGCAAGGCAAGGCAAGTTTATTTATATAGCACATTTCATACACAGAGGCAATTCAATTCTAAAATAGATAAAAAGGAAAGAGCATGAATTTTTTTTTTAATAAAAACGCATAAAAGACATAAAAAAAGAATAAAAGTCACAGTGCATTTTAGGGTCACTGTGCAATTATTAGCGCCAATTTAGTTTCAATTTAAGGCAAAAGCGAAGCCCTTTTTTTTTTTAAGCCCATTTTTGAAAGTAGCCAGTGTTGGGGCTTATCCTCGATCTATGTGTAACATAATAACTGAGAGACCTGCAGCAGGGCAGGTCCTCATCACTGGCTGTCTGCTTTGAGCTGGTTGTCGTTGGACTCCTGGCAGCGGAACAGCAGCTTGAGTTTGATGGGCCGTATGGGCATCAGAGTGTTCTGTAGGTCCATCTCAATGGGGATCTGGTGAGAGTTGACACACAGTTAAAGTATGAAGGAACGAGTAAAACAGATGTCAGCGTTACACTATGAATGTTACCTAATACAGTGTCACTGTTACGTTCGGGTAGCATTGCACTATAAATTCAAATAAACTCAAACTCCTGGACAACCTCTCGTGGGTCGACATACATTAAAATGGCCCTATGAAGTCTCGAGGGAGTTTTGCAGAAATACAAATAGCTTTTTTTTAAATCTCACACTTCCATCATTTTTTGCGATTTCAAGGTCGAAAAACACAAAGGCCCCAAAATGAAAGAAACGGCTGCCGCGCCAAAACTATGGCTTCAAACTTGATGAAAACAGTCTCTCCCACAATAACTCACGGGCTGCTTGTGTTTTTTAGGCCTTCGCAAACTATCGGAAGTGTGTGCGCGGCAGGACACACAAATCCATGTTTTCGCGCCTTTTTTGCGATTTCAAGGTCGAAAAACACATAGGCCCCAAAATGAAAGAAACGGCTGCCGCGCCAAAACTATGGCTTCAAACTTGATGAAAACAGTCTCTCCCATAATAACTCACGGGCTGCTTGTGTTTTTTAGGCCTTCGCAAGCTATCGGAAGTGTGTGCGCGGTAGGAGAGACAAATCTATGTTTTCGCGCCTATTTTGCCATTTCCAGGTCGAAAAACACACAGACCCCAAAAATAAAGAAACGGCTGTCCAGCTAAAACTGAGGCTTCAAACTTGATGAAAACAGTCTCTGCCACAATAACTCACGGCCCGCTTGTGTTTTTTAGGCCTTCGCAAGCTATCGGAAGTGTGTGCGCGGCAGGAGAGACAAATCCATGTTTTCGCGCCTTTTTTGCAATTTCCAGGTCGAAAAATACAAAGGCCCCAAAAATAAAGAAACGGCTGTCCAGCCAAAACTGAGGCTTCAAACTTGATGAAAACAGTCTCTCCCACAATAACTCACGGCCCGCTTGTGTTTTTTAGGCCTTCGCAAGCTATCGGAAGTGTGTGCGCGGCAGGAGAGACAAATCCATGTTTTCGCGCCTTTTTTGCCATTTCCAGGTCGAAAAACACATAAGCCCCAAAATTAAAGAAACGGCTGGCGCGCCAAAACTATGGCTTCAAACTTGATGAAAACAGTCTCTCCCACAATAACTCACGGCCCGCTTGTGTTTTTTAGGCCTTCGCAAGCTATCGGAAGTGTGTGCGCGGCAGGAGAGACAAATCAATGTTTTCGCGACTTGTTTGCGATTTCAAGGTCGAAAAACACATAGGCCCCAAAATGAAAGAAACGGCTGCCGCGCCAAAACTATGGCTTCAAACTTGATGAAAACAGTCTCTCCCATAATAACTCACGGGCTGCTTGTGTTTTTTAGGCCTTTGCAAGCTATCGGAAGTGTGTGCGCGGTAGGAGAGACAAATCTATGTTTTCGCGCCTATTTTGCCATTTCCAGGTCGAAAAACACACAGACCCCAAAAATAAAGAAACGGCTGTCCAGCTAAAACTGAGGCTTCAAACTTGATGAAAACAGTCTCTGCCACAATAACTCACGGCCCGCTTGTGTTTTTTAGGCCTTCGCAAGCTATCGGAAGTGTGTGCGCGGCAGGAGAGACAAATCCATGTTTTCGCGCCTTTTTTGAAATTTCCAGGTCGAAAAATACAAAGGCCCCAAAAATAAAGAAACGGCTGTCCAGCCAAAACTGAGGCTTCAAACTTGATGAAAACAGTCTCTCCCACAATAACTCACGGCCCGCTTGTGTTTTTTAGGCCTTCGCAAGCTATCGGAAGTGTGTGCGCGGCAGGAGAGACAAATCCATGTTTTCGCGCCTTTTTTGCCATTTCCAGGTCGAAAAACACATAGGCCCAAAAATTAAAGAAACGGCTGGCGCGCCAAAACTATGGCTTCAAACTTGATGAAAACAGTCTCTCCCACAATAACTCACGGCCCGCTTGTGTTTTTTAGGCCTTCGCAAGCTATCGGAAGTGTGTGCGCGGCAGGAGAGACAAATCAATGTTTTCGCGACTTGTTTGCGATTTCAAGGTCGAAAAACACATAGGCCCCAAAATGAAAGAAACGGCTGCCGCGCCAAAACTATGGCTTCAAACTTGATGAAAACAGTCTCTCCCATAATAACTCACGGGCTGCTTGTGTTTTTTAGGCCTTTGCAAGCTATCGGAAGTGTGTTAGCGGCAGGAGAGACAAATCCATGTTTTCGCGCAATTTTTGCGATTTCAAGGTCGAAAAACACATAGACCCCAAAATGAAAGAAACGGCTGCCGCGCCAAAACTATGGCTTCAAACTTGATGAAAACAGTCTCTCCCATAATAACTCACGGGCTGCTTGTGTTTTTTAGGCCTTCGCAAGCTATCGGAAGTGTGTGCACGGCAGGAGAGACAAATCTATGTTTTCGCGCCTATTTTGCCATTTCCAGGTCGAAAAACACACAGACCCCAAAAATAAAGAAACGGCTGTCCAGCTAAAACTGAGGCTTCAAACTTGATGAAAACAGTCTCTCCCACGATAACTCAAGGGCTGCTTGTGTTTTTTAGGCCTTCGCAAGCTATCGGAAGTGTGTGCGCGGCAGGAGAGACAAATCCATGTTTTCGCGCATTTTTTGCGATTTCAAGGTCGAAAAACACATAGGCCCCAAAATGAAAGAAACGGCTGGCGCGCCAAAACTATGGCTTCAAACTTGATGAAAACAGTCTCTCCCATAATAACTCACGGGCTGCTTGTGTTTTTTAGGCCTTTGCAAGCTATCGGAAGTGTGTGCGCGGCAGGAGAGACAAATCCATGTTTTCGCGCCTTTTTTGCGATTTCACGGTCGAAAAACACATAGGCCCCAAAATGAAAGAAACGGCTGCCGCGCCAAAACTATGGCTTCAAACTTGATGAAAACAGTCTCTCCCATAATAACTCACGGGCTGCTTGTGTTTTTTAGGCCTTTGCAAGCTATCGGAAGTGTGTGCGCGGTAGGAGAGACAAATCTATGTTTTCGCGCCTATTTTGCCATTTCCAGGTCGAAAAACACACAGACCCCAAAAATAAAGAAACGGCTGTCCAGCTAAAACTGAGGCTTCAAACTTGATGAAAACAGTCTCTGCCACAATAACTCACGGCCCGCTTGTGTTTTTTAGGCCTTCGCAAGCTATCGGAAGTGTGTGCGCGGCAGGAGAGACAAATCCATGTTTTCGCGCCTTTTTTGCAATTTCCAGGTCGAAAAATACAAAGGCCCCAAAAATAAAGAAACGGCTGTCCAGCCAAAACTGAGGCTTCAAACTTGATGAAAACAGTCTCTCCCACAATAACTCACGGCCCGCTTGTGTTTTTTAGGCCTTCGCAAGCTATCGGAAGTGTGTGCGCGGCAGGAGAGACAAATCCATGTTTTCGCGCCTTTTTTGCGATTTCACGGTCGAAAAACACATAGGCCCCAAAATGAAAGAAACGGCTGCCGCGCCAAAACTATGGCTTCAAACTTGATGAAAACAGTCTTTCCCACAATAACTCACTAACCCTAACCCTAACCCTAACCCTAAACCCTAACCCTAACCCTAACCCTAACCCTAAATCTAGCTATAAACTTCCCTAACCCTAACCCTAACCCTAACCCTAACCCTTCCCTAACCCTAACCCTAACCCTAACCCTAACTCTAGCTATAAACTTCCCTAACCCTAACCCTAACCCTAACCCTAACCCTAACCCTAACTTCCCTAACCCTAACCCTAACCCTAACCCTAAACCCTAACCCTAACCCTAACCCTAACTCTAGCTATAAACTTCCCTAACCCTAAACCCTAACCCTAACCCTAACTCTAGCTATAAACTTCCCTAACCCTAACCCTAACCCTAACCCTAACCCTAACTCTAGCTATAAACTTCCCTAACCCTAACCCTAACCCTAACCCTAACCCTAACCCTAAACCCTAACCCTAACCCTAACCCTAACCCTAACCCTAACCCAAACCCTAACCCTAACCCTAAACCCTAACCCTAACCCTAACCCTAACCCTAAACCCTAACCCTAACCCTAACTCTAGCTATAAACTTCCCTAACCCTAACCCTAACCCTAACCCTAAACCCTAACCCTAACCCTAACTTCCCTAACCCTAACCCTAACCCTAACCATAACCCTAACCCTAACACTAACTCTAGCTATAAACTTCCCTAACCCTAACCCTAACCCTAAACCCTAACCCTAACCCTAACCCTAACTTCCCTAACCCTAACCCTAACCCTAACCCTAACCCTAACCATAACCCTAACCCTAACCCTAACCTTAACCCTAACCCTAACCCTAACCTTAACCCTAACCTTAACCCTAACCCTAACCCTAACCTTAACCCTAACCCTAACTTTAACCCTATCCCTAACCTTAATTTTAACCCTAACCCTAACCCTATTCCTAATCCCAACTCTAACCCTAACCTTAACCCCAACCCCAACCTAGGCCCTGATTCTAATCCTAACCCTTCTGATCCTAACCCCAACCCTTACCTTAACCCTATCCTTAACCCTAACCCTAACCCTAACCTTAACCCTAACAATAACCCCAACTCTAACCCCAACTCTAACCCCAACCCTAACCACAACCCTAACCCTAACCCTAACCCTAACCCTAAACCCTAACCCTAACCCTAACCCTAACCCTAACCCTAACCCAAACCCTAACCCTAAACCCTAACCCTAACCCTAACCCTAACCCTAACCCTAACCCTAAACCCTAACCCTAACCCTAACTCTAGCTATAAACTTCCCTAACCCTAACCCTAACCCTAACCCTAAACCCTAACCCTAACTTCCCT
>NC_139657.1:30409273-30419273 GCF_951799395.1 Argentina silus
CCTAACCCTAACCCTAATCCTAGGCTGAATCCTAACCCTAACCCTAGTCCTAGACCTGGCCCTAACCCTAACCCTAGGCCGAATCCTAACCCTAACCTTAACCCAAACCCTAAACCTAACCTCAGGTCTAATCTTAATTCTAAACCCAGCCCCATTCCAAAATCTGGAGGAACAGTACAGATAATGGTGCATGCAGTGAGTTCACAGGAACCGACTGATGGAGCACAAGTTGGTCCGGAGGAGGACTGTGCGATATTTGATATTTGTCCTACCTTTGATTTAGGACCGATGAGGGACTCTACATCTGATTCATCTCATGACACCAGTGGCTTAGCATCTGATAGTGTTCCTGGCCTTGGAATGGGGGTGGCTGTGGTCAGGGAGACACCTCTCACCAATGTGGCAGTGGGGGTGTCAGATTCCATCTCTGCATCTCCGCTGATAGAGGATGGGAGGATGGCTTGGCCTGGGCCCCCTGGGGAGACACTATTTGGGAGGGGTCCGGGAGTGAGTGACGCTGTGGAGGAACCCACTCCGGTGTACGATATTACATCTAGCCCCCCGGCCACCCAGGGTACTGTTACTATTGCTGTTGCTCACCCTCCTTGGCAGAGGCCGACCCGCCATATTAACACCTTTCAAAAAGGGGTCCAGTGGTCCTTAGAGGTAAGGGAGGTGGTGGTGGTGATTGGGGATTCTAATTTGTCTGGAATCACTCACTACAATTACCCACTGGTGCAGGTGGATAGTTTTCCTGGAGCCCAAATACACCATCTTAGAGGTATTTTGGAGAAGTTAGACACCTGCCCCAATACCCAGAAGGTTGTGCTCTCGGTGGGCCTCAACAACTGTTTGAGAGAAAATCGGATTAATACCATCAAAAAGCAATTTCAACAACTAGTGGCAGTGGTGGGAAGGGTCTTTCCCCAGGCAGAAGTTTTTGTGCCTTTGATCCAGTTCTCAACGCGGCTCCCACCGGGAGTACAACCTTTAATAAAACAGACGAATGCCTTCTTGGAAGCACATTATAGGGTGCTTAAGGGTGTGGAAGGACACGTCTTTACTGTACAGCCTCGGGATCCTGTGCATTGGACAAATAGAACAGCAATGGCCATCCTGGATGAGTGGATGAAACAGTTAAACTAGAAGTTGGGGGACCGAGATTGCTCACCCCCACACAATCTAATATACTTAACCTTTCACTTACCTATAGCTTGCCGGAACCGGAACAGATGTTGCTGGAGAAGGGCCTCTCTTTTATTCCAACGCCACTGGGGGTAGACAGGGACTGTCTTAGGAGGGATCTATATGGGTATCACAGACGGTTAAAATTATTGGATCATTTTGATTATAATGTAGATTCTGTTTTGAAACCGTTCATCGAGCCCTCGAAGTGGGAACCTGAGTGGGATTCAGTTTCTGAACAAATAAAACAGGTGATCAGGCGTGACATTAGAGGACTCGAGAAGGTTTCCTACAGAATCACAGGAGAAAATAATCTGTCAGAAGAACAACGACAGGCATTAAACAAACTAAAACGAAACCAGGACATAGTTATAAAACCTGCAGACAAGGGATCTAAAATTGTTATTATGGATAAAACCCAGTATCTCACAGAGGCTAATAGACAACTACATAATACTAGACATTATGTACCTCTGGATCGCTCCTTACAGCCGGAGACGCAGAGTAGGATCAGGGAAATTGTGGGGGAGCTCTATGCGAAGAAATATATTTCTTCCAAACAAAAATATTACCTGTTTGGTTCAGATGTTCCACGTCCACGAAAATTTTATCTTCTTCCGAAGATCCATAAGGATCCTAGGACTTGGACTGTTCCGCATGAAGTTCCCCCCGGTCGACCGATCGTTTCCGATTGTGGGAGCGAATCATATAGAGTAGCGGAATACATAGATTACTTTCTGAATCCCTTGTCACAAAAACATCCTAGCTATGTGAAAGACACCTACGAGTTTATTAATAAAATAAAAACAATAGATGTCCCTCCTGGAGCAATGCTTTTCTCCATCGATATAGATTCTCTGTATACTAATATAGATACCGTATTAGGCCTAAAAGCAGTAAGACAGATTTTTAAAAAATATCCTGACCCAGCTAGACCGGATGAGGCCCTTCTTTCTCTTTTAGAGTTAGGTTTGACGCGAAACGACTTTGAGTTTGACTCCAAATATTATCTCCAGGTACATGGGACTGCTATGGGGAAGAAGTTTGCTCCAGCATACGCCAATATATACATGGCGGATTGGGAGCAAACGGTCTTGCCCAAATGCTGCAGAACTCCATTATTATACATCCGGTACCTGGATGATATCTTTGGGGTCTGGTCTTACTCTGAGTCGGATTTTAAGCAGTTCATTAGCGTCCTGAACGAACACCATGATTCGATCACTCTAAAGTATAATTTACAATCTGAAAAAATCGAATTTTTGTTATGAGAGGGGACGATGGGGGAGGTGGCCTGGGGACTAGGGTGTACTTTAAACCCACCGATACCCACGCTTTGCTACATAAAATAAGCTACCATCCTAAACATACCTTCAAGGGGATCGTTAAGTCCCAACTGATAAGGTTCAATAGAATATGTACAAGGCCTGAGGACATCGAGTTGGCAACAAGAGTGCTCTTCAAAGCGCTTAGACCAAGGGGTTATAGTCGAACATTCCTCCGTTCTATTAAGGCTGAAGTAAAACAAAGCTTTCACCAGGTACAAAGGCCTGGTAGTACGGATAAAAATGACAATATTGTCCCTTTTGTGACCATTTTCTCATCGGCCTCTTTAAAACTGAACTCGGGGGTAAAAAGTCGTTTTAAAAAACTACAGGACGTTATTGAGCCTCTGTCAAATTTTAAAATTATTTCAGCCTTTAAAAGGAATAAAAATCTAAAAGATTTGTTGGTTCATGCCTCATTAAATAGTGGAAAACAACAAAAAAGTGATGTACGGTTCAGATCGATAAAATATATTACTAACAAACATACGGGTTTGAGCGCTCCAGTTTGGCAAATTTTCCGGTTGGAATCGTCAAATCTGGTTTATGTGATTGAATGTACAGTTTGTAACAAACTGTATATTGGACAGACAAAAAACAAATTGCTACAACGTCTGAAACAACACATATATTATATTGATCGAACAGATAAAACAACTGAACTGTACATACATTTTCGGGAACATAGCACAAAGAGCATAGTGATTTCGGGACTTGAGTCTGGGGTAGGGTGGTCAAGGGCTCAGAGACTGTCTGCAGAAAGACGCTGGATTAAAAAATTAAGAACTATTTTGCCCAGCGGCCTAAATGAAGTGGAGTAAAAGCAAAACGTTTTTTTAAAGAAACCTAAAAATGTTTTTGTTTTGTTTTGGTCTTTTTAATAGAGATAAAGATCATGAGAAAAAGATATCTTTAAGGGATTCTGAAATTGGGAACGTACGCCAAGGTAGTATGTATGTGATTGGTGTGTGTAAATATGGGTGTTCTGTTTGTCGACATTGCATGAAATTATGCCCCCATTGATAGCACTTTAATACTAACAATTTATTTATTGAATGTGTTTGTGATTGATGTGTGTAAATATGGGTATCTTGTTTGTCAATATAGCATAAATGTATTTCCCCATTGATAGCACTTTAGACTAGCATTTATGGAATTATAATGGGCGTATGGTCCTTCCAACAAATTTGTTGAATTTGGAATCGGAATCGAAAAAAAAAAAAAAAAAAAAAAAAGATATCTTTTCTCTAGACCGTTCCCTAAGATTAGCTACACCCTAGAGACTCAATGTCTTGGAAGGTGACACTGATGCCATTGTTGGTTAAAGTACACAAGTTCCAATTACTTATTTGAGGAAGAAGGTGTATGGGAGAACTTATGTGCCTGTGCTTCCTGCTCACCCCTTTGGGTAGCAGAACTCATTTTCCTTACCTAACCCTAACCCTAACCCTAACCCTAACCCTAACTTCCCTAACCCTAACCCTAACCCTAACCCTAACCCTAATCCTAACCCTAACCCTAACCCTAAACCCTAACCCTAACCCTAAACCCTAACCCTAACCCTAACCCTAACCCTAACCCTAAACCCTAACCCTAACCCTAACCCTAACTCTAGCTATAAACTTCCCTAACCCTAACCCTAACCCTAACCCTAAACCCTAACCCTAACCCTAACTTCCCTAACCCTAACCCTAACCCTAACCCTAACCCTAACCATAACCCTAACCCTAACCCTAACCCTAACTATGGCTTCAAACTTGATGAAAACAGTCTCTCCCATAATAACTCACGGGCTGCTTGTGTATTTTAGGCCTTCGCAAGCTAACCCTAACCCTAACCCTAACCCTAACCCTAACCCTAACTCTAGCTATAAACTTCCCTAACCCTAACCCTAACCCTAACCCTAACCCTAACCCTAACTTCCCTAACCCTAACCCTAACCCTAACCCTAACCCTAAACCCTAACCCTAACCCTAACCCTAACTCTAGCTATAAACTTCCCTAACCCTAAACCCTAACCCTAACCCTAACCCTAACGCTAGCTATAAACTTCCCTAACCCTAACCCTAAACCCTAACCCTAACCCTAACCCTAACCCTAAACCCTAACCCTAACCCTAACCCTAACCCTAACTCTAGCTATAAACTTCCCTAACCCTAACCCTAACCCTAACCCTAACCCTAACCCTAAACCCTAACCCTAACCCTAACCCTAAACCCTAACCCTAACCCTAACCCTAACCCTAACCCTAACCCTAACCCTAAACCCTAACCCTAACCCTAACCCTAACCCTAACCCTAACTTCCCTAACCCTAACCCTAACCCTAACCCTAACCCTAAACCCTAACCCTAACCCTAACCCTAACTCTAGCTATAAACTTCCCTAACCCTAACCCTAACCCTAACCCTAACCCTAACCCTAACCCTAACTTCCCTAACCCTAACCCTAACCCTAACCCTAACCCTAAACCCTAACCCTAACCCTAACTCTAGCTATAAACTTCCCTAACCCTAAACCCTAACCCTAACCCTAACCCTAACTCTAGCTATAAACTTCCCTAACCCTAACCCTAACCCTAACCCTAACCCTAAACCCTAACCCTAACCCTAACCCTAACCCTAACCCTAACCCTAAACCCTAACCCTAACCCTAACCCTAACCCTAAACCCTAACCCTAACCCTAACCCTAACTCTAGCTATAAACTTCCCTAACCCTAAACCCTAACCCTAACCCTAACCCTAACCCTAAACCCTAACCCTAACCCTAACCCTAACTCTAGCTATAAACTTCCCTAACCCTAAACCCTAACCCTAACCCTAACCCTAACTCTAGCTATAAACTTCCCTAACCCTAACCCTAACCCTAACCCTAACCCTAATCCTAACCCTAAACCCTAACCCTAACCCTAACCCTAACCCTAAATCTAGCTATAAACATCCCTAACCCTAACCCTAACCCTAACCCTAACCCTAACTATGGCTTCAAACTTGATGAAAACAGTCTCTCCCATAATAACTCACGGGCTGCTTCTGTATTTTAGGCCTTCGCAAGCTAACCCTAACCCTAACCCTAAACACTAACCCTAACCCTAACCCTAACCCTAACCCTAACCCTAAACCCTAACCCTAACCCTAACCCTAACCCTAACCCTAAACCCTAACCCTAACCCTAACCCTAACCCTAACTCTAGCTATAAACTTCCCTAACCCTAACCCTAACCCTAACCCTAAACCCTAACCCTAACCCTAACCCTAAACCCTAACCCTAACCCTAACCCTAACCCTAACCCTAACCCTAACCCTAAACCCTAACCCTAACCCTAACCCTAACCCTAACTTCCCTAACCCTAACCCTAACCCTAACCCTAACCCTAAACCCTAACCCTAACCCTAACCCTAACTCTAGCTATAAACTTCCCTAACCCTAACCCTAACCCTAACCCTAACCCTAACCCTAACTTCCCTAACCCTAACCCTAACCCTAACCCTAAACCCTAACCCTAACCCTAACTCTAGCTATAAACTTCCCTAACCCTAAACCCTAACCCTAACCCTAACTCTAACTCTAGCTATAAACTTCCCTAACCCTAACCCTAACCCTAAACCCTAACCCTAACCCTAACCCTAACCCTAACCCTAACCCTAAACCCTAACCCTAACCCTAACCCTAACCCTAAACCCTAACCCTAACCCTAACCCTAACTCTAGCTATAAACTTCCCTAACCCTAAACCCTAACCCTAACCCTAACCCTAACCCTAACCCTAAACCCTAACCCTAACCCTGACCCTAACTCTAGCTATAAACTTCCCTAACCCTAAACCCTAACCCTAACCCTAACCCTAACTCTAGCTATAAACTTCCCTAACCCTAACCCTAACCCTAACCCTAACCCTAATCCTAACCCTAAACCCTAACCCTAACCCTAAATCTAGCTATAAACATCCCTAACCCTAACCCTAACCCTAACCCTAACTATGGCTTCAAACTTGATGAAAACAGTCTCTCCCATAATAACTCACGGGCTGCTTCTGTATTTTAGGCCTTCGCAAGCTAACCCTAACCCTAACCCTAACCCTAAACACTAACCCTAACCCTAACCCTAACCCTAACCCTAACCCTAAACCCTAACCCTAACCCTAACCCTAACCCTAACCCTAACCCTAAACCCTAACCCTAACCCTAACCATAACCCTAACCCTAACCCTAACCCTAACCCTAACCCTAACCCTAACCCTAAACCCTAACCCTAACCCTAACCCTAACCCTAACTATGGCTTCAAACTTGATTAAAACAGTCTCTCCCATAATAACTCACGGGCTGCTTTTTTTTTTAGGCCTTCGCAAGCTAACCCTAACCCTAACCCTACCCTAATCCTAAACCCGAACCCTAACCCTAACCCTAACCCTAAACCCTAACCCTAACCCTAACCCTAACCCTAACCCTAACTTCCCTAACCCTAACCCTAACCCTAACCCTAACCCTAAACCCTAACCCTAACCCTAACCCTAACTCTAGCTATAAACTTCCCTAACCCTAAACCCTAACCCTAACCCTAACTCTAGCTATAAACTTCCCTAACCCTAAACCCTAACCCTAACCCTAACTCTAGCTATAAACTTCCCTAACCCTAACCCTAACCCTAACCCTAATCCTAACCCTAACCCTAACCCTAAACCCTAACCCTAACCCTAACCCTAACCCTAACCCTAACTCTAGCTATAAACTTCCCTAACCCTAACCCTAACCCTAACCCTAACCCTAACCCCAACCCTAACCCTAAACCCTAACCCTAACCCTAACCCTAACCCTAACTCTAGCTATAAACTTCCCTAACCCTAAACCCTAACCCTAACCCTAACTCTAGCTATAAACTTCCCTAACCCTAAACCCTAACCCTAACCCTAACTCTAGCTATAAACTTCCCTAACCCTAACCCTAACCCTAACCCTAACCCTAATCCTAACCCTAACCCTAACCCTAAACCCTAACCCTAACCCTAACCCTAACCCTAACTCTAGCTATAAACTTCCCTAACCCTAAACCCTAACCCTAACCCTAACTCTAGCTATAAACTTCCCTAACCCTAACCCTAACCCTAACCCTAATCCTAACCCTAACCCTAACCCTAACCCTAACCCTAACCCTAACTTCCCTAACCCTAACCCTAACCCTAACCCTAACCCTAAACCCTAACCCTAACCCTAACCCTAACTCTAGCTATAAACTTCCCTAACCCTAACCCTAACCCTAACCCTAACCCTAACCCTAACCCTAACTTCCCTAACCCTAACCCTAACCCTAACCCTAACCCTAAACCCTAACCCTAACCCTAACTCTAGCTATAAACTTCCCTAACCCTAAACCCTAACCCTAACCCTAACCCTAACTCTAGCTATAAACTTCCCTAACCCTAACCCTAACCCTAACCCTAACCCTAAACCCTAACCCTAACCCTAACCCTAACCCTAACCCTAACCCTAAACCCTAACCCTAACCCTAACCCTAACCCTAAACCCTAACCCTAACCCTAACCCTAACTCTAGCTATAAACTTCCCTAACCCTAAACCCTAACCCTAACCCTAACCCTAACCCTAAACCCTAACCCTAACCCTAACCCTAACTCTAGCTATAAACTTCCCTAACCCTAAACCCTAACCCTAACCCTAACCCTAACTCTAGCTATAAACTTCCCTAACCCTAACCCTAACCCTAACCCTAACCCTAATCCTAACCCTAAACCCTAACCCTAACCCTAACCCTAACCCTAAATCTAGCTATAAACATCCCTAACCCTAACCCTAACCCTAACCCTAACCCTAACTATGGCTTCAAACTTGATGAAAACAGTCTCTCCCATAATAACTCACGGGCTGCTTCTGTATTTTAGGCCTTCGCAAGCTAACCCTAACCCTAACCCTAACCCTAACCCTAACCCTAACCCTAACCCTAACCCTAATCCTAACCCTAAACCCTAACCCTAACCCTAACCCTAACCCTAAATCTAGCTATAAACATCCCTAACCCTAACCCTAACCCTAACCCTAACCCTAACTATGGCTTCAAACTTGATGAAAACAGTCTCTCCCATAATAACTCACGGGCTGCTTCTGTATTTTAGGCCTTCGCAAGCTAACTCTAACCCTAACCCTAAACACTAACCCTAACCCTAACCCTAACCCTAACCCTAACCCTAAACCCTAACCCTAACCCTAACCCTAACCCTAACCCTAAACCCTAACCCTAACCCTAACCCTAACCCTAACTCTAGCTATAAACTTCCCTAACCCTAACCCTAACCCTAACCCTAAACCCTAACCCTAACCCTAACCCTAACCCTAACCCTAACCCTAAACCCTAACCCTAACCCTAACCCTAACCCTAACCCTAAACCCTAACCCTAACCCTAACCCTAACCCTAACTCTAGCTATAAACTTCCCTAACCCTAACCCTAACCCTAACCCTAAACCCTAACCCTAACCCTAACCCTAAACCCTAACCCTAACCCTAACCCTAACCCTAACCCTAACCCTAAACCCTAACCCTAACCCTAACCCTAACCCTAACCCTAACTTCCCTAACCCTAACCCTAACCCTAACCCTAAACCCTAACCCTAACCCTAACCCTAACTCTAGCTATAAACTTCCCTAACCCTAACCCTAACCCTAACCCTAACCCTAACCCTAACCCTAACTTCCCTAACCCTAACCCTAACCCTAACCCTAACCCTAAACCCTAACCCTAACCCTAACTCTAGCTATAAACTTCCCTAACCCTAAACCCTAACCCTAACCCTAACTCTAACTCTAGCTATAAACTTCCCTAACCCTAACCCTAACCCTAAACCCTAACCCTAACCCTAACCCTAACCCTAACCCTAACCCTAACCCTAAACCCTAACCCTAACCCTAACCCTAACCCTAAACCCTAACCCTAACCCTAACCCTAACTCTAGCTATAAACTTCCCTAACCCTAAACCCTAACCCTAACCCTAACCCTAACCCTAACCCTAAACCCTAACCCTAACCCTGACCCTAACTCTAGCTATAAACTTCCCTAACCCTAAACCCTAACCCTAACCCTAACCCTAACTCTAGCTATAAACTTCCCTAACCCTAACCCTAACCCTAACCCTAACCCTAATCCTAACCCTAACCCTAAACCCTAACCCTAACCCTAAATCTAGCTATAAACATCCCTAACCCTAACCCTAACCCTAACCCTAACTATGGCTTCAAACTTGATGAAAACAGTCTCTCCCATAATAACTCACGGGCTGCTTCTGTATTTTAGGCCTTCGCAAGCTAACCCTAACCCTAACCCTAACCCTAAACACTAACCCTAACCCTAACCCTAACCCTAACCCTAACCCTAAACCCTAACCCTAACCCTAACCCTAACCCTAACCCTAACCCTAAACCCTAACCCTAACCCTAACCATAACCCTAACCCTAACCCTAACCCTAATCCTAACCCTAACCCTAA
>NC_139657.1:30421773-30429273 GCF_951799395.1 Argentina silus
CTAACCCTAACCCTAACCCTAACCCTAACCCTAAACCCTAACCCTAACCCTAACTCTAGCTATAAACTTCCCTAACCCTAAACCCTAACCCTAACCCTAACTCTAACTCTAGCTATAAACTTCCCTAACCCTAACCCTAACCCTAAACCCTAACCCTAACCCTAACCCTAACCCTAACCCTAACCCTAAACCCTAACCCTAACCCTAACCCTAACCCTAAACCCTAACCCTAACCCTAACCCTAACTCTAGCTATAAACTTCCCTAACCCTAAACCCTAACCCTAACCCTAACCCTAACCCTAACCCTAAACCCTAACCCTAACCCTGACCCTAACTCTAGCTATAAACTTCCCTAACCCTAAACCCTAACCCTAACCCTAACCCTAACTCTAGCTATAAACTTCCCTAACCCTAACCCTAACCCTAACCCTAACCCTAATCCTAACCCTAAACCCTAACCCTAACCCTAAATCTAGCTATAAACATCCCTAACCCTAACCCTAACCCTAACCCTAACTATGGCTTCAAACTTGATGAAAACAGTCTCTCCCATAATAACTCACGGGCTGCTTCTGTATTTTAGGCCTTCGCAAGCTAACCCTAACCCTAACCCTAACCCTAAACACTAACCCTAACCCTAACCCTAACCCTAACCCTAACCCTAAACCCTAACCCTAACCCTAACCCTAACCCTAACCCTAACCCTAAACCCTAACCCTAACCCTAACCATAACCCTAACCCTAACCCTAACCCTAACCCTAACCCTAACCCTAACCCTAAACCCTAACCCTAACCCTAACCCTAACCCTAACTATGGCTTCAAACTTGATTAAAACAGTCTCTCCCATAATAACTCACGGGCTGCTTTTTTTTTTAGGCCTTCGCAAGCTAACCCTAACCCTAACCCTACCCTAATCCTAAACCCGAACCCTAACCCTAACCCTAACCCTAAACCCTAACCCTAACCCTAACCCTAACCCTAACCCTAACCCTAACTTCCCTAACCCTAACCCTAACCCTAACCCTAACCCTAAACCCTAACCCTAACCCTAACCCTAACTCTAGCTATAAACTTCCCTAACCCTAAACCCTAACCCTAACCCTAACTCTAGCTATAAACTTCCCTAACCCTAAACCCTAACCCTAACCCTAACTCTAGCTATAGACTTCCCTAACCCTAACCCTAACCCTAATCCTAACCCTAACCCTAACCCTAAACCCTAACCCTAACCCTAACCCTAACCCTAACCCTAACCCTAACTCTAGCTATAAACTTCCCTAACCCTAACCCTAACCCTAACCCTAACCCTAACCCCAACCCTAACCCTAAACCCTAACCCTAACCCTAACCCTAACCCTAACTCTAGCTATAAACTTCCCTAACCCTAAACCCTAACCCTAACCCTAACTCTAGCTATAAACTTCCCTAACCCTAAACCCTAACCCTAACCCTAACTCTAGCTATAAACTTCCCTAACCCTAACCCTAACCCTAACCCTAACCCTAATCCTAACCCTAACCCTAACCCTAAACCCTAACCCTAACCCTAACCCTAACCCTAACTCTAGCTATAAACTTCCCTAACCCTAACCCTAACCCTAACCCTAACTATGGCTTCAAACTTGATGAAAACAGTCTCTCCCATAATAACTCACGGGCTGCTTCTGTATTTTAGGCCTTCGCAAGCTAACCCTAACCCTAACCCTAACCCTAAACACTAACCCTAACCCTAACCCTAACCCTAACCCTAACCCTAAACCCTAACCCTAACCCTAACCCTAACCCTAACCCTAACCCTAAACCCTAACCCTAACCCTAACCCTAACCCTAACTCTAGCTATAAACCTCCCTAACCCTAACCCTAACCCTAACCCTAACCCTAACCCTAAATCTAGCTATAAACTTCCCTAACCCTAACCCTAACCCTAACCCTAACCATAACCCTAACCCTAACCCTAACCCTAACCCTAACCCTAACCCTAAACCCTAACCCTAACCCTAACCCTAACCCTAACTATGGCTTCAAACTTGATTAAAACAGTCTCTCCCATAATAACTCACGGGCTGCTTTTTTTTTTAGGCCTTCGCAAGCTAACCCTAACCCTAACCCTACCCTAATCCTAAACCCGAACCCTAACCCTAACCCTAACCCTAAACCCTAACCCTAACCCTAACCCTAACCCTAACCCTAACTTCCCTAACCCTAACCCTAACCCTAACCCTAACCCTAAACCCTAACCCTAACCCTAACTCTAGCTATAAACTTCCCTAACCCTAAACCCTAACCCTAACCCTAACTCTAGCTATAAACTTCCCTAACCCTAAACCCTAACCCTAACCCTAACTCTAGCTATAAACTTCCCTAACCCTAACCCTAACCCTAACCCTAATCCTAACCCTAACCCTAACCCTAAACCCTAACCCTAACCCTAACCCTAACCCTAACCCTAACTCTAGCTATAAACTTCCCTAACCCTAACCCTAACCCTAACCCTAACCCTAACCCCAACCCTAACCCTAAACCCTAACCCTAACCCTAACCCTAACCCTAACTCTAGCTATAAACTTCCCTAACCCTAAACCCTAACCCTAACCCTAACTCTAGCTATAAACTTCCCTAACCCTAAACCCTAACCCTAACCCTAACTCTAGCTATAAACTTCCCTAACCCTAACCCTAACCCTAACCCTAATCCTAACCCTAACCCTAACCCTAAACCCTAACCCTAACCCTAACCCTAACCCTAACTCTAGCTATAAACTTCCCTAACCCTAAACCCTAACCCTAACCCTAACTCTAGCTATAAACTTCCCTAACCCTAACCCTAACCCTAACCCTAATCCTAACCCTAACCCTAACCCTAAACCCTAACCCTAACCCTAACCCTAACCCTAACCCTAACTCTAGCTATAAACTTCCCTAACCCTAACCCTAACCCTAACCCTAACCCTAACCCTAACCCCAACCCTAACCCTAAACCCTAACCCTAACCCTAACCCTAACTCTAGCTATAAACTTCCCTCACCCTAACCCTAAACCTAACTCTAGCTATAAACTTCCCTAACCCTAACCCTAACCCTAACCCCAACCCTAACCCTAAACCCTAACCCTAACCCTAACCCTAACCCTAACTCTAGCTATAAACTTCCCTAACCCTAACTTCCCTAACCCTAACCCTAACCCTAACCCTAACCCTAATCCTAACCCTAACCCTAACTCTAAACCCTAACCCTAACCCTAACCCTAACCCTAACCCTAACTCTAGCTATAAACTTCCCTAACCCTAAACCCTAACCCTAACCCTAACTCTAGCTATAAACTTCCCTAACCCTAAACCCTAACCCTAACCCTAACTCTAGCTATAAACTTCCCTAACTCTAACCCTAACCCTAACCCTAATCCTAACCCTAACCCTAACCCTAAACCCTAACCCTAACCCTAACCCTAACCCTAACTCTAGCTATAAACTTCCCTAACCCTAACCCTAACCCTAACCCTAACCCTAACCCCAACCCTAACCCTAACCCTAACCCTAACCCTAACCCTAACCCTAACTCACGGGCTGCTTGTGTTTTTTAGGCCTTCGCAAGCTAACCCTAACCCTAACCCTAACCCCAACCCTAAACCCGAACCCTAACCCTAACCCTAACCCTAAAACCTAAACCCTAACCCTAACCCTAACCCTAACCCTAACCCTAACTTCCCTAACCCTAACCCTAACCCTAACCCTAACCCTAAACCCTAACCCTAACCCTAACTCTAGCTATAAACTTCCCTAACCCTAAACCCTAACCCTAACCCTAACTCTAGCTATAAACTTCCCTAACCCTAAACCCTAACCCTAACCCTAACTCTAGCTATAAACTTCCCTAACCCTAACCCTAACCCTAACCCTAACCCTAATCCTAACCCTAACCCTAACCCTAAACCCTAACCCTAACCCTAACCCTAACCCTAACCCTAACCCTAACTCTAGCTATAAACTTCCCTAACCCTAACCCTAACCCTAACCCTAAACCCTAACCCTAACCCTAACCCTAACCCTAACTTCCCTAACCCTAACCCTAACCCTAAACCCTAACCCTAACCCTAACCCTAACCCTAACCCTAACCCTAAATCTAGCTATAAACTTCCCTAACCCTAACCCTAACCATATCCCTAACCCTAACCCTAACCCTAACCCTAACCCCAACCCTAACCCTAACCCTAACCCTAACCCTAACCCTAACCCTAACCCTAACCCTAACTCACGGGCTGCTTGTGTTTTTTAGGCCTTCGCAAGCTAACCCTAACCCTAACCCTAACCCTAACCCTAAACCCGAACCCTAACCCTAACCCTAACCCTAAACCCTAACCCTAACCCTAACCCTAACCCTAACCCTAACTTCCCTAACCCTAACCCTAACCCTAACCCTAAACCCTAACCCTAACCCTAACCCTAACTCTAGCTATAAACTTCCCTAACCCTAAACCCTAACCCTAACCCTAACTCTAGCTATAAACTTCCCTAACCCTAAACCCTAACCCTAACCCTAACTCTAGCTATAAACTTCCCTAACCCTAACCCTGACCCTAACCCTAACCCTAATCCTAACCCTAACCCTAACCCTAAACCCTAACCCTAACCCTAACCCTAACCCTAACCCTAACCCTAACCCTAACCCTAACTCTAGCTATAAACTTCCCTAACCCTAACCCTAACCGTAACCCTAAACCCTAACCCTAACCCTAACCCTAACCCTAACTTCCCTAACCCTAACCCTAACCCTAAACCCTAACCCTAACCCTAACCCTAACCCTAACCCTAAATCTAGCTATAAACTTCCCTAACCCTAACCCTAACCATATCCCTAACCCTAACCCTAACCCTAACCCTAACTATGGCTTCAAACTTGATTAAAACAGTCTCTCCCATAATAACTCACGGGCTGCTTGTGTTTTTTCGGCCTTCGCAAGCTAACCCTAACCCTAACCCTAACCCTAACCTTAACCCTAACCCTAACTTTAACCCTATCCCTAACCTTAATTTTAACCCTAACCCTAACCCTATTCCTAATCCCAACTCTAACCCTAACCTTAACCCCAACCCCAACCTAGGCCCTGATTCTAATCCTAACCCTTCTGATCCTAACCCCAACCCTTACCTTAACCCTATCCTTAACCCTAACCCTAACCTTAACCCTAACAATAACCCCAACAATAACCCCAACTCTAACCCCAACCCTAACCACAACCCTAACCCTAACCCCTACCCCAACCCATGCCCTGATCCTAATCTTAACACTGGCCTCAACCCAGCCTACACTTCTATTCCCCACTCTCTTCCTCCCTCCAACCTTAACTCTACTTCTATTCCCCACTCTCTTTCCCCCCCTAACCTTAACCC
Source organism: Argentina silus (assembly GCF_951799395.1). NCBI lineage: Eukaryota > Metazoa > Chordata > Actinopteri > Argentiniformes > Argentinidae > Argentina > Argentina silus. Next base: position 30,427,163 of record NC_139657.1, read on the forward strand.
TACTCCTATTCCCCACTCTCTTTCCCCCCCTTTGGTTCCCCCGACCCAACCTAGCATCTTGATTCCCTTAGTAACCACATTTTCACATAGAACAAAAATCTTACATCAGACTCTCAAAAACAACTTTGTCACCAGCCAACAAACCTTTGCACCTCTACAATCATACAGGATCATTTCAGCCTACCGTAAAAATAAAAATCTACTAGACATTTTGGTTCACTCAAGATTCAGCAGGACATTGACACAACCTCTTCACCCTCATACCACTCACTTTAGACAGAGAAAATACATCAGTAATCCCCACAGTCGCACCTCATCCCCTATTTTAGACTCATTCACTTTAACATCCACCAACGTCATTTATATTATCACATGCACACTTTGTCACAAACACTACATAGGGGAAACAGCTCACACCATAGAAACACGATTAAAACAGCACCTGTACAACATTAAAAAAGGTCAACTACAAACACACATAGTCACACACTTCCAAGAGCACTCCATCACTCACCTCAGCATATCAGGACTCCAATCAAACAGTTTATGGACCGTTGAGCAGCGGAGAGCAAATGAAAGGAGATGGATACATTTATTACGAACCATTGAACCCACAGGGCTAAATAAAAGATTTTAACAGATCACGTGTCAGTGTGAGTGATTGTGGGTTTCAATTGTTGTATATGTATATGTAAATGTATATATGTGTTAATTTATAGAAGTGATACACCTTATTTATTTATACTCCCTTTACATCAGCACTTTTTATATCAGAATGTATGTGATGATTTATTATTTTATTATACTATATAGAGAAAGAGATTACTCTTTCTCCTTTTCATTATCACGTGTGTGATTGGTGTATTTTAGCACTTTGAAAATTAGCACTTATAAGAGATTTTGTGTGTTTTACAGTGTGTCTTTAGGATGGATTTAAGCACTTTTTCCTTTTACATCAGCACTTTTGGTATGAAATATTATGTCATTATTTATTATAGTAAGTTTATATATATATATATATATGTGTGTGTGTGTGTGTGTGTGTGTGTGTGTGTGTGTGTGTGGATGTTCAGACACAAAGAAAAGGACAAACACAATGTATACATTCTCCTTGATTTATTGAAATAGAAGGGAGGGTATACTATAGGCCAGTGCAATACAGACTAAGCAGTCATTGTAAATCTAGATATAAACTTCCCTAACCCTAACCCTAAACCCTAACCCTAACCCTAACCCTAACCCTAAACCATAACCCTAACCCTAACCCTAACCCTAACCCTAAACCCTAACCCTAACCCTAACCCTAACTCTAGCTATAAACTTCCCTAACCCTAAACCCTAACCCTAACCCTAACCCTAACCCTAACCCTAACCCTAAACCCTAACCCTAACCCTAACCCTAACTCTAGCTATAAACTTCCCTAACCCTAAACCGTAACCCTAACCCTAACCCTAACTCTAGCTATAAACTTCCCTAACCCTAACCCTAACCCTAACCCTAACCCTAACCCTAACCCTAAATCTAGCTATAAACTTCCCTAACCCTAACCCTAACCATATCCCTAACCCTAACCCTAACCCTAACCCTAACTATGGCTTCAAACTTGATTAAAACAGTCTCTCCCATAATAACTCACGGGCTGCTTGTGTTTTTTCGGCCTTCGCAAGCTAACCCTAACCCTAACCCTAACCCTAACCCTAACCCTAACCCTAAATCTAGCTATAAACTTCCCTAACCCTAACCCTAACCCTAACCCTAACTATGGATTCAAACTTGATGAAAACAGTCTCTCCCATAATAACTCACGGGCTGCTTGTGTTTTTTAGGCCTTCGCAAGCTAACCCTAACCCTAACCCTACCCTAACCCTAACCCGAACCCTAACCCTAACCCTAACCCTAACCCTAACCCTAACCCTAACCCTAACCCTAACCCTAACCCTAACCCTTCCCTAACCCTAACCCTAACCCTAACCCTAACCCTAACCATAACCCTAACCCTAACCCTAACCCTAACTATGGCTTCAAACTTGATGAAAACAGTCTCTCCCATAATAACTCACGGGCTGCTTCTGTATTTTAGGCCTTCGCAAGCTAACCCTAACCCTAACCC
>NC_139657.1:30556773-31003773 GCF_951799395.1 Argentina silus
ACCTACGCACCTCTGCCCGAATTCCCGGCCAATAAAATCGAGCCATTATACGGTTTAGTGTCTTATCATAACCTAAATGGCCCGCCATGGGGTTGAAATGAGCCGCCTGGAAGACCATTTCCCGGCGGCTACGGGGAACCAACAACTGGGTTACTTCCTCCTGGCTATGTGAGTCACGACTTACTCGGTACAACCTGTCGCTGATAATCGCGAAATAGGGGTGGGCGCGTACTGCGTCTGGCCGTACCAAAGTACCATCAATCGCTATCACTTGGTCATAGGCCGATCGTAGGGTCTCGTCACGAGACTGCTCGAGGGGGAAGTCACCTAGCAACGGATAGTTCGGCGGGGGAATCTCGGGTTGAGACCCCCCCGCCGGCTCCGGCTCCTCGGCAGCGTCGCGAGGCGCCGCCTCAGCACAGAACACATTACCCGCCTCACACCTCCCTCTCTGTCGTGCACGCACCCCGGTAGCCCTGCTTACCGCTTGAGGAAACCCCTCCCAATCTACACCCAGAATAAGGGGATGCGTGAGGCGCGGGCTAACCGCCGCCTGTACACTATGCTTTTTCCCTTCAAAATGAATCTTGATCGTGACCACAGGATATTCGTGAATGTCCCCATGCACACACTTCACCAACACCCTCGATGCCTTTAACAATGCCCCCGGTCGAACCAGGCGCTCCTGGATCATGGACTGCATGCAGCCCGAATCCAAGAAGGCCTGGTGCATATCATGTTGTATCCTTACCGGAACACGATACGCCGCTCCTGGTCCGGGGGGAGGGCCCGGTATGTCGCCGATGCGGACGACCTGCGCCACCTCCCTCACTGGGCACTCCGCCTGTACATGGCCCGGCCGTCCGCATCGCCAACACACCCCCCCTGTCGCTCGGGGTGCTTCCTGTGGGGCCAGGGCTGGTTCTCGACATGCCTGCCCCTGCCATCTCGTCCTCGGGGCGGGCGCCGGTCTCTCCTCCTCCGTCACCATGGCTCCTTCCGGGCGCCGGACCGGGCGTTGGTCATCGGGGCTCCTGCGGCGGGAAGGAGAGATGGTCCTCCACCAAGGTAACGGCGGCTGCGAGATCCTGGGGCCGGTGGTACTGGACCCAGGCGGCGGTCCGGGCCGGGAGCCCCGTGGGGAATTGCTCCAACACCACCCGGTCCCCGACCTCCTCCGACGAGCTGTTCCCTGGGTCCAGCCACCGCCGCGCGCTGTCCCGCAGCTGCTGGGCGTAGGCAAAGGGCCGGCTCCCCTCCTCCATCATCAGGGCCCTGACGAGCTCCAGGAGGAGGGTACGGTCCTCAGCCCTTGCCGTCACCATCTCCCTCACCGCGGTCTGGTGCTCCTGCTGGAGGTGGGCCTGCTGCTCCAGTATAAGGGCCATCCTTCCGATAGCCTCGCTTAACGCCTCCATTCCCTTTTTTTCTCCGCCTTCGCTGTGCCCCACGTTGGGCGCCACTGTAACAAGTCTGTGACACAGAGGCGGAGTCGAGGTACTGTTTTCTGGGAGTATCCCGTTTATTTTCATAAAATGTTAGTAATAATTCCAATGTTCGTAATAATTTCAATGTTCGTAACACGCCACTCGGCGACTTTCCAGTCGCCCTCCTTCTCCCTCGAACGCCGAGGCACACACATCTTAAACCATCTAGTCAACGAGGCTTCATTTGCAACAGGTGTGCAACGGAGCCTCGCCGACGTCACCCTGGCCACGGTCCTGTAGCTCCCTCTACAGGCCGAACGCTGCATGTCCCCCCACAGGGACTATACTACAGAATACTTAAAAGCTTAAAACTTAAATCGCTCAATAACAGATTCAAATTATTAATGTGGAAGCATGAAATTGTTGCTTGGGCAGTGTACATTGCATCAAGACAGATCATTTGTCTTGGTGTACGAGACCATTTCGTCGGTTGGATCGTCTGTGTTTGTGAAAATCGCACGGTGTCCGCCTGGTTTAAGAGTGTATACTGTAGACACTGAGAGATACATATATCCATCATAGTTAACAATAACCAGGATCAGTTTAGCAGACTCAGCCCCACAGTTTCCCATATTTCTGGAAGCTCTCTGTGTCAAAATTGGTGAAACCACCCTGGGAACAAAAAACAAAACAAAGAAATAGCCAGTTCATAAATGCTTGTCATAAACCTGAATTGTGGCTTAGTTTATGATGGCCCTTTTCCACTACAGACCGGCTCCCACTCCTCTCTTTTCGTTTTCGTTCAAAAGCTTTATTGCCCATTTTTCTGGGTAAAACAATTCATATTCAGCTCCCATGGCTTTCACCACAACAACACACATCATGGATGAGTCTACAATGTTGTTGTTTATGGGCTTAATCTCTACAAACCTTCTTATATCCCATCATCGTCCCGAGGAAAGGGATGGGTTTGAGACAAGGAATGCCTAGTTTTTTTAATATTCCATATGGTCAGTATCCATACCTGGTCAGAACAAATATAAATCAACAATCTGACTTGAAACAAAAGCAAAACGATCAAGTCATAGGTATCATTGAAACTGTTAGATAACTGTAATTATCAATACTATCATTTGTATGTATTATTACAACTAACTAACTAACAAATAATATTTTTTATTAAAACTTCTTACACTACGATCAGAGTGATGAGTAAGGCAAGGAGAGTCCATGTCTCGGTGGAGAAGTACGGAAGGTAACCCATCTTTACAGGTTCAATCGCTTCTTCTGAGTAACCCCGGACACGTCTGCTGAAGTGATTATTTTATCCCATCATGACACCTGTGTTTCAGATCATGAAACACAGGCGAAAGAGTATGTGAGAGGTGAAGTTGAAGCCATGGCTAGTGAATGATTGAAAGGATCCCTGCGCAGAGGGCAACACTCAGTGATGTTATTGTCGGCCTTTATCTTAACATCCTGCTAATAGTTGCTGCCTGTTTGATCCCTATCGGGTTTTAATAGTTTGCAGACCCATTGAATCAAGAAGGACTATGGGGCAAATATTTTTGGGCAAATATTTTCTTTCGAGTAATACTGAATTTTACATATTTGAACTCCTCTAAAAATGTGTTATGTTCTTTACATGTATGCACTTGTTTTATATCATTGGCTCCTAAAAACAGTATTTCAAAATACTAGTTCAAAACACATCACATATTACAGTAATGAAGCAACTGATTAACATGAATACAGTGCTCTTCATAAGTATTGGAAAGAGGAAGCATTTTCTGTTCTTTTAGCTCTACACTTGGATTTGAAATCAAACAAATATTATGGGGTCAAAGTAGAGATTCTCAACTTTAATTCAATGGGTTTTTAAAAAAACATTTGTAAACATACTCCCACTATTTCAGGGCTTCAAAAGTATCATATAATGTCCAAATAAAGTACTAATGTTTCGTATTAGGTCAACAATCTGCCTGAAGTCTGCGACCCCACCAGGCACTATCCACTATCCACTATCCACTATCCACTATCCACTCATCTTTAGAAAATCATTGACATTTCCACATGGTATTGTGTCATAGAGTAGCTTCCCTACAGCAATATTATCTTGACATTGGGATCCTTTGTCCAAACCATATTTCAGGGTGTATGTTTGGTTGCAGGGGCCCAGGCTGTGCTCTCTGACTGCTCCAACTGTAGTAGACCCTGCAGTGAGGAAGAGGTCAACATGCTGCAGTACCGTCAGCCAATCACACACAAGAACCAACAGATCGCCAAGACCTCCATTGAACCATGCACGCACGCACACACACACACACACACACACACACACACACACACACACAAACACTGTCTCAACAGCCCCTTCCTTCACTCTCACTCTCTCTCTCTGTAGGTGGGTGAGGCTGCGTATTCAGCCTCTAAGGGGGGTATTGTTGGGATGACTCTACCCATCGCCCGAGACCTGGCACCCATGGACATCTGTGTGGTCACCATCGCACCCAGTCAGTAAACACACACACATACATACGCACTCTTTCACACACTCCTCCCCCCCCCCTTCCTCTCCATATCAGACAACCTCTCTCTCCCTCTCCTTAGGTTCTGTTCTCCACTCCTCTATTGGCGGGTTAACCTGAGAAGGTGCGTTCATTCCTGGCCCGCCAAGTGCTTTTCCCCTCGCGCCTGGGAGACCCTGCAGAGTTTGCCCACCTGGTGACATCACTGGCTGAGAACCCCATGATCAATGGAGAGGTCATCAAACTGGATGGAGCTATCCGCATGCAGCTCTGAGAGAGAGTGAGTGTGTGTGTGTGTGTGTGTGTGTGTGTGTGTGTGTGTGTGTGTGTGTGTGTGTGTGTGTGTGTGTGTGTGTGTGTGTGTGTCTGTGTGTGATCCAAGGTATACCACTGTGACAGCTCCGATGTGTGTGTGCATGTGAGGTGTGTGTTCATGTCTGGTACTCCAAGCTCTGCTGTACTGTACGCTCCATGCAGTTTTGTTTTGTTTTGTAAACTGATCCAGTAATAAACTTCTAATGAGTCTGAGTCTCTCCTCCTCTGTGTCTGTGTAAAGTGAGGTCAGTAGGAGCTAATAGGACAAATGAAACAAGAATGAGCCTTATGAGGCAAGTGTACCTTCATTTGTCCTATTAGAAGTGAATAGAACGCCTGGACACAGGAAATGCTAAATGCTAAAGCTCTCATAACATCACACCTGCACCAGTGTGTAGCTTTATGTACATGTCATCCACAACATTTGAGTGAAGGGAAAGGGACACATTTCTTTTGGAATGGAAAGGAGTCGAGGTACAGTATCTTGGTATACACACGTTTGCTCCAGTTTTGTACCCATTGACTGTGACCCTGTTTGTGTAAGAGGCTAGGGCTGACCCATTCTGATTCAAGATGTTTGTGTAAAAAAGGTATTTATTGCATATATTGTCCACTAAAAAGCAGATGATGGTACAAGTGTAAGGGACCAAGTGCTCCAACCTCAGTCTAGCCTGAAGATCATTCCATATCTGAGGAGCACAGCAGCTAAAAAGTTCTTCTCAATTCTGTAATCACTTGTAGCACATTAAATAGTAACAAGCTGCAAGTTTGATCGCCACTAAGTCGCCATAAAAGCAATGATGTGAGGTAAAATGGGAGTTTTAAAAGAACTGCTTCATATACAGATGAAATCCAATGATAAGCCCTTCTCAACGTCAAAGAATCCCAACCCACAGACTGATACAAAAGACAATGGTGGGTACAGAAAACATGCCTACAAATGAACTGCAGAGCAGAGTGATAAATCGGGTCTAGTGGTTTAAGAATTGAGGCTGTCGTGTGATTTTAAATTGTGTCACCATAATCACGGACAGGGAGGAGCGTTGCCAAGACAATCTTCCTCCTATTATCAAAGGTGAAGCAAGACATTTCTTTACAAAACAAGTACAAGTCTAACTCACAAACTCTTGATCACTTTTTCAACATGTATTTTAAAAGTGTATCATCTATGTAAATGCCCAAGTACCTATAATGGGGAACTTGTTCAGTTTGGGTTCTTTTCAGGGTACAAATATGTTGATCATTGTAATCAATATTATGGCATATAGAGAAAAACATAACAGACCTCATGCATACCGCTTCAAATTAAGGTTTACCCAGATTGTTTCTAATCTAACCCATGTGCATACATGTGCCATGTTTTTTCTTCCTCAACTTGTAAATGTAAAAAACACAAACACCACCACTTTGTCTTTTTGTGGTGTTAGGAATACAGACCTCACAGATAAAAATGTTTTGATAAAGGTCATAAACCGAAACGTCGACACAATAAATAAGCAGAGGTAACAATCGTGTGTGCAGGAGTATTCATTTTTTACATACCTTTTCTTCCTAAACTCATCATCACTCAACATAGTTTACAGCTATGCAACTTGTAAAATACAGCATTTCAAACATGACACACAGTTTGCCTTTGAATATGACTTTAATGAAAGAGAATTGAAACGGCAAGTGTAGTTATAGTGGTAGTATGCAGGGTAGTTATTGTGGTAGTAAGTTCGAGATAGTTGTGGATTTCCAGAATTGTCTCTGTGTTGAAATATCTGAAAGAGAAAAATTGTCTTATCATTTGTATAGATAAAATCTAAATTATTTTGAGGTGATTTGAGAAGCCAAAAGGATCATCCTTAGAATGCACTGTAAGCAGATAATGGAGGGCATACCTGTATTTTGTTTCCCTTTATGGAAAGCCCTCTCCATGCTCTCTCTGGCAAACTCCAGGTTCGCCGCCATTACTCTTTTCTTTTCAGTCTTCTCCTTCTCTCTCTCCATTTCTGTCTTCATCCTCTTCACGACATCTTCTGTAATCTTTGTCATCAACTCTTTCACTTCCCTCTCCCTCCTTTCCACCATATTATTTATCATCCCATCCATCTCTTCTCTCATGCGTTTAACGTCATCTTCTTTCTCCTTCAGGATTTTCTCCATCTCTTTCTCGACCACTTCTACTCTCTTCATTGCCTCCAACTCCTTTTTCACCCATTCAATATCCTTTTCTTTCTCCTGTTCATTCCTGTTTCTCTGTCTCTCCTCCTCTGCCCATTTCATCACCTCCATCCTCTCTTTCACTTGTTTCACCTCCATTTCTTTCTCCTCCAGGATTCTCTCCATCTCTTTCTCGGCCTCCTCTACTCTCTTCATCGCCTCCAACTCCTTTCTCATCCATTCAAAATCCTTTTCTTTCTCCTTCTCACTCCTGTTTCTCTCTCTCTCCTCCTCTGCCCATTTCATCACCTCCATCCTCTCTTTCACTTGTTTCACCTCCATTTCTTTCTCCTCCAGGATTCTCTCCATCTCTTCTACTGTCTTCATACCCGCCTCCATCTCCTTTCTCATCCATTCAATATCGTTTTCTTTCTCCTTCTCAATCTTCTCCTTCTCCCTCTCCATCTCTGTCTTCATCCACTTCACGACATCTTCTGTAATCTTTCTCATCTCCTCTTCCACTTCACTCTCCCTCCTTTCCAACATATTCTTTATCACATCCATCTCTTCTCTCACGTGTTTAACGTCACATTCTTTCTCCTCCAGGATTCTCTCCATCTCTTCGACTCTCTTCATCGCCTCCAACTCCTTTCTCATCCATTCAAAATCCTTTTCTTTCTCCTTCTCACTCCTGTTTCTCTCTCTCTCCTCCTCTGCCCATTTCATCACCTCCATCCTCTCTTTCACTTGTTTCACCTCCCTTTCTTTCTCCTCCAGGATTCTCTCCATCTCTCTCTCCATCTCTTCTTCTCTCTTCATACCCGCCTCCATCTCCTTTCTCATCCATTCAATAACCTTTTCTTTCTCCTTTTCAATCTTCTCCCTCTCTCTCTCCATCTCTGTCTTCATCCTCATCTCCTCTTTCACTTCCCTCTCCCTCCTTTCCACCATATTCTTTATCATCACATCCATCTCTTCTCTCACACGTTTAACGTCGCATTCTTTCTCCTCCAGGATTTTCTCCTTCTCTCTCTCCACCTCCTCTACTCTCTTCATCACCTCCAACTCCTTTCTCATCCATTCAATATCCTTTTCTTTCTTCTTCTCATTCCTGTCTTTTTCTCTCTCCTCCTCTGCCCATTTCATCACCTCCATCCTCTCTTTCACTTGTTTCACCTCCATTTCTTTCTCCTCTAGGATTCTCTCCATCTCTCTGTCAACCTCTTCTACCCTTCTCTTCATCACCTCCATTGTTTCGGTCTCCTTCTCACTCATCTTTAATCTCTCTTCGCTCTTCTTTACCTCCTTCTCTCTCTCCTGCACCACCCTCTCTCTCTCCTCCACCTCCTTCTCTCTCCTCTTCATCTCATTTCTTGTTTTTTCCATCTCCCTCTGGAAAGTCTCCTCCATCTCCTTTGTCACTTTCTCCACCTCCTCCACCTCTTTCGCCTTTATTTCCAACTGGACAATCCTCTCCTCCAAATCCTTTTTGTTATTTTCCTGCGTCTTTTGAATGCGACTGAGTATTGCATTGCATTCATTCACTTTCTCAGTGTCTCTATCCAACACTTTCCTCTTCCTCTCCATATTATCTTTAAGATGGTTGACTATCTTCCTCTTCCTCTCCACCATTTCTCTGTCCTTGTCCACCATTTCTCTGTCCTTGTCCACCCTCTCTCTCTCCTCCTTCAGCCTCTCCTTCTCTGCATCGGTGTGCTCCTTCACCTTATGCAGAAGGTTTTGGGCTCCCTCCACCTCTTCCGCTCTCTCCTCCATCTCCCTCCTCCAACCCTCCTTCTCTTCCTTTCTTTCTTTAGCCACTCTGGCCCTCTCTCTCGTGTGCCTGGCCCGTCTTGATGTCCTCTGTGGGAGTGGGGTGTAGGCTGCGAAAGCTGCCGGTCCTGCTGCCTCCATCATCAGGGCAGCCTGATCCTCTTTACACTCCTGTGGACATACAGTGAACACACTACAGGTGCAGTCTCGAGAATGTCTCTATGAATGTATTTGTCTTTTCTGAGTATAAAACCATTCAATTGTCTCCAGTGATCTTTACATATTTTCTATGTTTAGCCATCCTGAATGGGGTGAGTGGGTAGTTATCAAATACAGTAGCATAGGGCTTTGAAACTTCCTGGTGGAGATGACAGACACAATGACAGGGAAACGTCAAGAAATATGATTGCGTTAGATAACAGGCTTCCCTCGCAAAGAGATTGCGGTACCTCACAATGTTCTCAAGAATAGGCTGTTGCGTTCCCAATTTCCCAAAAGGGGCTCTCTAGTTTTGCCTTTAAAAAAGGCCTACATCTACCTTTTATTCAACATATCCGACACAATTTATATTGCAAATCATGTAGGCCTGTACAGTAAGTAATTGTAGGCCCTTTGCAAAGTCAACTTACGACTTACTTAAGGAAAGGTCCTGTCGATTAAGACCTATTAGTGCCAACTATGTTTGGTTATATTTTAGATAGGGCCTACCTGAAAACATCAAATTAACCATTTTGATATTGTTCTGTCAATCATCTTTCTTCGATAGTCCATCCTCTATAGGTTATTTATAAAGCTGTCTCGTTTTAATGTTGATCTTTAAAATGGTTGATTTTGCAGCCACATTTCTCTCTGTAACAACGATTGAGCTCGTCCCGTTTCACTTTTTAGGCTGTTACGCTGCTCTTTCACTGACAAACAGCTGTTTTTGGAATTAAGCGCTCACCGAAATTACCGCGATTTGACTTGATGTTGGGATCAAACTGTCTGCCGAGTCGGATGAATTACTTCCCAGAGATCTAACAACAAAGAGTAGCCAATTAAGGGTATTTCTTTGCAGTAGGTCTAGGTCCTGATTGTGGGGGAAATGTTGCTTTGAATTGTAGGCTACTTTGACTGGACGATAACATACGAATACAAACAAGTGTACAGTAACATGTTGTCACCACGGATGATAGAGCTTGATTTGATTAAATTTGATAAATTTTCAGCCCTGCTTCTTCCAGCTTTGCGTTTACTTGAAGGCAGTTCATGGACTTGAGGTAGGCTGAAAATATACAGGAGCTTGTCGGCCTAGTGCTTATTCGATTAAGGTAGGGGGGATCTGCGCGAAGCCCACACATCGTGTCGCTCACCGGCCCCGCAGCCCACAGATCGACCGGCCCACCAGCAGCCATGGCACAGCCCTTTACACAACATTTAGGCAGCACCCCCTCTCGAAAGATACATCCTACGTCCTTGGACATTTGGCCCAAGCATTGGGGCAATTTAATGTAAAGTATTCCCGTTTATTTAAACTAAAATAGAGCAAGGCAAACTTACCTGCGGCGGGTCCCACCAGTTTTTCTCCATTGTGTTGAAATGTAATTGAATCTATTTCCACTAATGAGCATACCACATTACAAATGACAATCAGCAAAGGCTATTTGACAACAACTGGAGGTTCAAGTGACCAAAGTGACTTTTACATAAATTTACGTCATTGCTAGCAGCGTCATCAAGACAACAGCATTATGACGCAGGAGATATTTATTTGATTACAGATATGCTCATGTTGTTTCTTGGAAAATATACGTCGTTGGGATTAATCATCATCATATTATTAATTAATAGACAAAACACAGACATAGATATAGGTATATAGATCAGTGGTAGGGGCTCGGGGTCGTTTCTGGACATGGCCCTCCATTGTAATTTACATTTACATTCATGGCATTTAGCAGACGCCTTTATCCAAAGCGACTTACAACAATACATTTGTTTAAGTAATTGAATCATCTATCCAACAGTCATCATAAGACAAAGTAATCAATGCTCACACCAGGGGCCATAGGCAGTCGGCTATTTCATTTTATTTGTATTAGCAGGAGAGAACTTGTACAAGAGGGGTAGCGGGGATGAAGAGGTCTCTGGGTGGGGTTGGGGTTAGGGTTAGTATAGGGGGGGGGGGATAAATGGAAAACATACTCGTGGTTCAGGTATTAACTGCCAATGAACTTAGTTGGAACAATACAAATTACAATGTAAAACAATAACAATATAATATCAACATTTCAGTATTATATCAAAATAATGATTTAGAAATATGGTACAACCTGTGAGCTGCCTGGTTGCCTTGGCAACGGTAAACTACAGCGCTGTTCATCAGCGGTTCGGGCTCTGGCTCTAACCGTCTACCTTCTCTTAACCGTTAGGAGAAAACGAAGAAAAACAAAGAAAATGTAAACTACAAAACACTCTAACATTAAATCCTACACATACATCTGTATCAGTGGAGTCAGGCAAACGTTACACCAGACTCCCTTCGACATGTTTTGTCAGGTGTCATTTGACAACAACCACTCATCGTAAACGGCAAACTAGTGCTAACTCGTCCTCGTTTAGGATACCAAGCTAGCGCAATTACCGCTAACAAACTACAAACTTCATATGCTACTATGCCTAACGGTACACTAAATAGAAAGCCTACATTAATGACAAACTGTATTAATGCTTATGCTTAAGAATAAATGGAAAACACACTAGTGAGTCGTCTGGTCCTCAGTCTTTACTGGTTCAGGTATTAACTGCCAACTGAAGAACGCAGCGCAAGCCACAGCTTATATACCCGCAGGTGATCTAGTGCCTTTTATACTCCAAATAGAAATGCGTGAAATTGAATGGGGGGAGTCTGTAAACATGCAAGATAAAGTGCATACATATAAAATAACACATTTGGGCGATTCTTCAACTACAGGCACTTTTGGCCTTGTGAACTTGAGGGGAAAAAAAATGTTCAAATCTAAATTGTCACAGTCTAACAGGTTAATATAACTAGTCTAGTTTCATGATCCATAAGAGAACGCACTACATTACAAGACAAATTGGTGTTTTTTTACATATTGTCCGACCCGCATTGAACAAATGTAATTTCCATCACATGTAAACATTTGATTATTATTTAAAAAAAGTATGATATACATAATTTCTCAACAGTGTAAGACCACTTTCACACATAGTTTTACCAGTTTATACCTATATTGCAATTACCATACATTTGTGGATTAGGTAAATTAATTGAGATGAGGACCAAACACAAAGCTTACATCAACCACAACCTGAAATATAATATTGGATTGGTTAGATACATTTCAGGAAATAACTACTTGTGTTATTACATTAAGTGGAACATTATCCCATAAACTATGCAGAAGTTTTTAATGAGTGATTAGAATTTTGTAACTATTTAAAAAAAAAGGTATGAGGTGGTGGAAATGACTGGGTAATTTCTGGGTCATTTCTGGGTCAACCCCTCTTTCTTTTTTCCTCAGGTATCTCTCCCTGTCTCTTTTCAGTTGCTCTTCATATTTGACAGGGTCCTCTTTTATTCTGTCCCTATAGGCCTGAGACCTTTCTGCAGTAGAGGTCCGTGGCATCTTAAAAATAGATGAAAATGCATTTCAACAAATATGCATTTGAATAAAACATTAACATTGTACATTTTAATAAATAAATTACACATATGTAGCCTCACAATCTATGAATTGCACCTTGTAAGCATAAATGTAATTTCCACCTCACCTTTGTCATTTCCACCCAAGAAGGTAATGTGTTGGAAATGACGGAGGTGGAAATGACAATCTTACAGTATTTTGTAAAAAAATCCAAGCTAGCATCACAGATTAGCTATGAATTGGTACCTAGCATTTCATGCATGCAAAATACATCTATGTACGTTAAAAAATCGATTTATTTACAAACTCAATTGATGTCATGTTTGGAAATGACATACAATAAAAATATTTTCATTTCAAGCAATATTTACCTTGAGTTTTCTTCAAAAGTTGGTGAAGAAATCCAAAATATCCTCCATATCAGACATGTGCTGTGATGTAACTGTTCATCTCCATAGAAACTACCCAAACCATCTTTCACACAAACCTTTTAAAGGGACATTACAGTGTTGTGGTGGAAATGATGGCAATACTGTGGGACAACTACATTTTGTATATAAAATCACATAAATAGTTGTTTGACCTTAAATACCCCAATTATGTTTTGATTATTTTACTGAGACTTTATTGTCACATTTAAAAAAAAATAGATAAAACAAAACAGCAATATTTGCATCTATAACGATGTTGAAAAAGGTGAAAAAATCATCATAGACTACCGGTAAAAAGTTCCTAAAGTACTTTCATTGTAAAGATAACTATGAAAGTGTGAATATTCCCAATTCTTTTTTTTTTTTTTTTTATAAAATATGATCAAAGGACATGAAAGTGCCCGTAGTCTAAGAATCGCCCATTTACGTAAGTGGCCAATTACATATAAATATCCTATGTGCCACATAAACAGTGGAAAAAGCAGTGAAGCCCTTAGCAGACATAGGGGAAAATGTACAGTATATACAAACATGTACAGGAGCAGGACGTATTGTGTCTCTGTTAACACAGTTGTGTCATGTGTAATTGTGTTAAATGATCCATAATAAGTGCTGTCCAGTTTCCTCTATATTATATATAACATGGTGAATAACTCTCCAGATATTTCTTTAAGGCCAATATCAGATATATCTGTCAAGCTCTAATTACAATGAGCTGTCCTCCCATTTCTACCTCCATCAGCCTCCTGTTGCACAGTAATGAGTGATAAAGACACCTGATGACAAGGATGAGAAATGTAAAGATCACGGTTTCATCCAAGGCCCATCTACCTTTCATTCAAATTATGCTAAGATTATTATCATTGGTGATTTTAACCTACATGTGGACAATGAGACTGACTCGACAGCCATGGATTTGATTTGAATTCTACGGACTTTATTAAGCGAGTTACTGGGCTCACCCATAACCACTGCCACACCCTGGACCTAGTGATTACAAAGGGTCTTACTCCTGTTGCATCCTCTATTATTTATCTAGCCATGTCGCTGAGCAGATGAGATTCATGATGATGAATATGAATAGTACACCATCAACAGCTTCCTCCTGTGATAATGATTTATTAACCAGCTTCAACACCAAACTAAGGGCAACTATCGACTCTGTAGCACCAGTCAAACAGTTTGATTGATTTCCTGGTGAAATGCATTGCAGACATATGGATGTCACAGAACTAGTCATTCGAGCAAAAACCGAAAGAGAGAAACTGTCTGCATACTTAAAGACATTTCTACTTACAGTAACACTAAGCACCAGGCAAAAAACAGAGGTGTCACCATTGACTCAGATCTTAATTTTGAAACCCATATCAAGAATGTGACTAAAACATATTTGTATCACTTAAAGAAGAGTAAGTAAGTTTGTCGGAAATCTGCCATCGTGGAGAAATTCTGTCTGAAGTTGTCCAAACGACAACATCCTCCCTTATAATAATATAACCCCCCGAAATGAACTTGCAGTGTTGGACATTAGCTGTTGTGTTTCTGCATGCGCACACGATTGGAAGAGGCAGCCCCCAGAGACAGAAAGGTGAGTCCACTCCCCTATAACACCCCTGGCAGTAACAACATGTTTATATGCAAACCGAGTGTCCAGGTAGGACACTCCATTTTAAAAAGCGTGTTTTCCGAACCAAAACAGCGTTTGTAAATGAAATATTTATTTCAAGGGATCTCGTTCCCTGATCTCTACCGATTAAAGATAGTCATTACAACCTTTAGGAAACTTTTAAAAAGGTTGAATATTACATGGACCTTTACAGAACACAGCTGTAAAGATGCAACCTTTCCTCTCCCAGGCTGACACTGAGAGACGAATGCATGCTTGTATTACTAGCAGCCTTGATTACTGTAACACTCTCCTGTCTGGTCGACCAAAGAAAGCTATTGGCAAATGATACAGAATGCAGCAGCACGAGTCAGATGGAGAGCACATATCATAAAAGTCTCTGCACTAATAACCTGTTCGTTTTATAATTTATTTTAAGATAATTGTATTAGTTTAGAAATCACTCTATGGTCACGCACACCACTGCATGTCAGACATGCTTTTAAGGTATATACCCTGTAGATCCCTCAGGTCCTCAGGTACTGGCCTTTTAACTATTCTGAAGATTCCAACAACACCTATCTACTTCCTGTTTCAAATGAATAATACTGGGCACAGGGATGCTACAGACACATTAGCACACTGCAAAATACTGTCACCTATCTAACCATCTGTTCCAAAGCAATAGTAATAGATACTGTAGGAGTCTGCAGTGCACAGGGGTTACACACTCATCAGTACCCTCTAAAATACTGTCACTATCATATTTCCTGTTCCACATGAATAGTACTATATAGGAGTCTGCAGAGGGGTTACCTTGTTGGGAAACACAGTGTCTATCTCCTCCTGCAGCTTGGTCATGATGTGAGGGCTGGTTGCCAGATTGTAGGCCAGGAAGGACAGAGAGCTACTGGTGGTCTCATAGAGTGTTTCCACAGTGTATGTCAGTCTAATCAATGAAATCGATAGCTTCATTTATTAAGCACAAAATGATTGAGACTGAAAGCTATATGGAGGAAGTTGTACTGACTGTGAGGAACAGTGGGCTGAAGATGTCAAACTTGAGCATTTTCTTGATGTTGGTCACAAAGGGGTCAGAGGGGTTGTGGAGGGAGTCGATGTCGACACTGAATGAAGTGCTGACGACCACATCCATACTGTATGGTCCAAAGAACCTGGAACACAACCACACAATCTTTGACCACCAGAACCACAACCACAAAATTAAAGGGGGAGTTCACTGAAATTACAAATTCACCTTATCTTCTCGGAGAGAAATACTCACTCTTTTAGTTCAATGGGCTCTTCGTTATTGGCCGTCTTCTTCAGATTGCTGACCAAATTACCAGAGTGCTGCTTCATGATCCCGAACATCTGAGTTGGGAAGGATACATGGAAAAATATGATGATTGATACATGGATTAATATGTGCAAAACATGGGTTAATATCATGTTTGAAACAGGAATTATTTTAATGTTTATATAGCCTGAGAATATACATTCATACAGGATACATTATGTATATAGTCAAGGAATAAGTGACTCCAAAGATGAACTATTATTCTAAACTCTGTCATCTGACCACTGAACTTATCTAAGATAAGATTAAATATACTTTGTTGTCCCGGATGGAAATTTGTCTTGGACAATTAAAGTTGCTGCTTCACACAACAACAAACAACAATGAATACACACTATACACATAGTACAAATCACATAAACACACACACACACGTCAGAGTTGTTAGTCATTCATTTATTTGTGTTGTTGGAATGAATAAAAGAAGGAGAGGAGAGATGGGACTGTACCTCTTTGATCCGCCCACTGGTGAAGGAGGGAGACAGGACACTACGGATCCGTCTCCATGCATCATCCTCAGCGATAAACACGGCGTCAGCCCGTTGAGATAAAAATTCTAGAAAAATAACAATGATTATATACTGCAAAATTAACCGAATATAAATAATGCTATAATAACAATGATATTATCTATTTAAGGAGCCCTTATGTTTTTTCCCCCATACAACAACTTCAATTTAGCGTATTTTCCTCCTGTTAGTGAAAAGGGAGTAGCATTCCTTGATGAGGATGGTTTTGATCATGGCTGTGTCCATGATACACAGGACGGGCTGACGGCCATCATAGATCCTACAGACCAGCAAAAACAAAGATAGTTAGATATACACTCACCCAACACTTTATGAGGAACACTATACTAATACTAGGTAGAGCCTCCCTTTGCTCTCAAAACAGCCTAAATTCTTCGTGACATTGATTCCTTTGAGATTCTGGTCAATGATGACATGATTGCATCACGCAATTCCTGCACATGTTTCAGGTGCACTTTCAAGATGTAAATCTCCCGTTTTGCCACATCCCAAAGGTGTTCTATTGGATTCAGATCCGGTGACAAGGAAGGCCACTGAAGAACACTGAACTCATTGTCATGTTCATGAAGCCAGTTTAAGACGACGTTTGCTTTGTGACATGGTGCATTATCATGCTGGAAGTAGCCATTAGAAGGTGGGTAAATTGTGGCCATGAAGGGATGCACATGGTCAGCAACAATATTTAAATAGGCTGTGGCATTCAAGCAAATATACCGTAGATAGAGACAGACAGACCCATCACAGATCCTGCACTCTTTGAAAAAGTGCTACCTAGAACCAAAAAGGGTTCTTCTTCCACTGTCCCTTTGAAGAAACCTTTTGGGTTCCATGTAGAACCCTTTCCACAGAAGGTTATACAGTACCGTGCGTAAGTAATGGGACAGTGAAGCATTTTTTCTTCTGTTTGGATTTGAAATAAAAACGTAGAGATTTTTATTTTTTATATAATGTACATATTGGTTTATCATTCAGAAATTCCAACACTTTTATGCATAATCCCCCTATTTCAGGCTACACAAAAGTGATAGGACAATTGGCTTGACAAGTGTGTTCGTCAGGTGTGTTCCGTCACATAATTTGTGCAGTCTGCTATTGGTGTCTTGTCAACATGAGGACCAAAGAGATGTTATTGAAAGTCAGGGAAGCCATTATGATGCTGAAATATCAGAAAAAAAATAAACATAGCCAAAACCTTAAACCTACCAAAATCAACAGTTTGGAACTTCATTTAACTTCATTAAAAGGAAAGAAAGCACTGGTGAGCTCAGAAATCGCAAATTACCTAGTAGGCCAAGGAAGACTTCCATTGGATAACCAAAGAATGCTCACCATAATTGAGAATCATTTATTTACATCTTGTCAGTCCAAGTACAAGTAAATGGCTCCAAACTCATTGGACAGCATTTCATCATACAGCAGGACAATGACCCAAAACATACTGCCATAGGAACTAGGGAATTTTTCAGGGCCAAAAAGTGGAAAGTTGTTGACTGGCCAAGTCAGTCTCCAGATTTAAATCCTATAGAACATGCATTTCATTTGCTCAAGAGGAGACTTAGGGCAAAACATCCTAAAAAAACAACAACAGTCGCTGCAACATAGCATTACCAGAGAAGATACCCAGCGTCTGGTTGGGTCAATGGGTCACAGACTTTTGCACTTTTGCATACAAAGGATTGGGGACCAAATACTAAACATGAGTGCTTAATTTAGACATTTGATAATGCAAAAGAAGGAAAAATGCTTGGGCACCAAAATGGCTAGAGCCAGCCCTGATTAACAGAACCTTTATCGAGCGCACAACATCACATTAATGCCCATAGGAAGAATGAGAATAGAGTATCAACAAAATAACCAATTTAACACAATTTAAAACAACATACGTCTGTAAGTTTTAACCATACGTTAACGTGCGTCAAGGACAACGCGGGAGAATGATGCCCGTGATGGGCCTAACCCAAAACTCAAAGAATATCTCGCTGTCCCTCTCCTTAAATATCATTCCCAACAAAGGACAAGGTGTTAGATACATTACAATAGCAAAGGAATTGACAAATGGTGAAAGCTGAAAAATCTGAAACATAGTCAAAACCTTAGACTTGCCAAAATCAAGCACTGATGAGCTCAGCAATCGCAAATGGCTGAGGCTTCACTGCAAGATGCAAACCACTAGTTATTCTTAAAAAGGATAGTCAGGTTACAGTTTGCTAAGAAGTACCTAAAAAGCCTGCAGAGGTGTGGAAAACAGTCTTGTGGACAGATAAGATGACTATTATCAGAGTGATTGCAAGAGGAAAGTTTGGAGAAAAAAGGATCTGCCCAAGGTTTACAGCATACCATCTCATCTGTGAAACATGGTGGAGGGGATGCTATGGTTTGGGCATGTATAGCTGCCACTAGAACTTGCTAACTTATCATAATTGATGATGTTACTGCTGACAGCAGCAGCAGAATGTATTCTGAAGTGTACAGAAATATCTTGTCTGGTCGAGTAAAAGCAATGCTTCCAAATTCATTGGATGGCGCTTCATCATATAGTAAGACAATGACCCAAAACATACTGCCATTGGAGCTAGGGAGATTTTCAGGGCGAAAAAGTGGAAAGTTCTTGACTGGCCATGTCAATGTTTGGATTTAAATCCTATTGAACATGCATTTCATTATCTGATGGTAAGATTTTGGGCAAAAAGACCTGGCAAAAAGATGGCTGGCCTGGCAGAATATCACCAGAGAGGATACCCAGCACCTGGTGGGGTCAATGGGTCCCAGACGGTTATTGCATACAAAGTATTGTCGACCAAATACTAAATATGAGTGCATAATTTCGACCATGTATACCAATACTAGACAAAAGAAAAGAAAAGAATCTAGCAAAAGCAAACTATGTTCTGACAGGGTTTGACTCATCTAATACGACATCAGATCTGGATAGGTTCCTTGATTTCCTCTGAAAGGTGACATTGGCTTGAAAACATGTACACAACATCAAGAAGAAACCATTGATTAAAGCCAAATCAATTGACAGAGGCATGGCAGAAAATGTGTGTTGTCTCTTTAAAAGAAATGTTAAAAATCTCTTTGTTTTCCCTGAATGAAACAAAGCACAGGTGTTTAAAAGGCCAGCCCCACCCCTGATTACAATGATCCACACATGGAGACAGCCAAAGCAACAAAGATCAATAAGACATCCCACATGTCACACCAGAATGTGTGTTGGCAAGAGTGTGCCCTTATAGCCAGGATCCACTCTCTGGTCACATCTCCCTGATGTTGGTTATGAAGAACTTTATCAAACGTTTGGATTTGAAATTAAACAATTACTACAAGGTTAAAGTAGAGATTCTCAGCTTTTATTTGATGGTATTTGTATACACATTGGTTTCACCATTTAGAAATTACCCCACTTTTATGCATAATCCCCCTATTTCAGTGTACCCAAAAGTAATGGGACAGACTTATCAAATGTCTAAATGAAGCAGTCATGTTTAGTATTTAGTGGACAATCCACTAGTATTTAGTGGACAATAACTGCCTGAAGTCTGCAACCCACTAACCCCACCAGACGCTGGGCATCTTCTTTGGTGATGCTCTGCTAGGCCTGTACTGCAGCCATCTTTAGTTGTTGTTTGTTTTGAGGTCTTTTTGCCTAAATTCTTATCATTAGGGAAATGTAATGCATGTTCAATTGAATTTTAATCTGAAGATTGACTTGGCCAATCAAGATCTTTCCACTAGTTGCTATGGCAGTGTTTTGGGTCATTGTTTTATTGTATGGTGTGGCTCCATCCAATGCATTTGGAGGCATTTGCTTGCACTCAAGCAGACAAGATGTTTCTGTGCACTTCAGAATACATTCTGCTGCTGCCATCAGCAGGTACAATCATCAATTAAGACAAGTTAGCAAGTTCTAATGGCAACTATACATGCCCACACCTAACACCCCCTGCACCATGTTTCACAGATGAGGTGGTATGCTGTAGATCTTGGGCAGATCCTTTTTTCTCCAAACTTTTGTCACTCTAGTCCATGATAATATTCATCTCATCTGTCCACAATATCTTTTACGAGACCTCTGCAGGCTTTTTAGGGACTCTTTTTTAGCAAACTGTGACCATCCTTTTTGATGATAACTAGTGGTTTTTGATGATAAATGTGTCTTCCTCTTAGTTATAAACAAACCAGAATTAAATGCATAGGTCTATGTATGTATGGATGGATGGATGTTCTCATTGGAACAGCTGGAAGACTTTCTCTGCATCCCCGAAAAAACACATGTACGCAAGCACGCACAAACACACACACACGCACGCACGCACGCACGCACGCACGCACGCACACACACACACACACACACACACACACACACACACACACACACACACACAGAGGCATGTTTAAGATATGCGTAGCCCATGTTTATTAGTTGACTTAGTTGTGGGGTTAGTTTAGATACAGCGCACGATGCAACAAACAGGTATAATATCAGCACACCTCAGCATTGCTACACCCACGTGCCACCCCAGGGAACTGGTACCCGTATAGTTAGATATGGTGCTGGTCCCACACCAGAGAGAACTGGTATGTTCCAGATCATTATACGAGGTAACTAGGTAGTAAATTATTAATTACTAGAAAGTGCTCAGTAGTCCTAGGGCTACAAACACAAGCTGACCAACCCTCCTGCAAACAGGGTGCTAATATTTCTCAATATTACCTTGTCAAAGCTAGCCAAGGTTCTCAGCTGTCCGGAAACAACAAGTAACTTAGTTAGCCGTCTGTCCCAAGTGCTAGCTGTAGCCTACACATGTGACCTTGCAAGTTCTAATAATAACCTGAGGAATTATCGTCGAGCTAGGGTTCAACAATAACAAAGAATTGAGAGCTCACAGGTTAGCCTGTTAGCTCAGAGAGTTAACAGGTGCTCAGAAGGTGAAAATCATCGTTGAGCTGAACCGTAGGATTCTATCAGAGACAATCTAACGCCCCGTGAGAATCATAGGCTGAGGTGTAGCCAGCTACAACAACACAACTACAGTACACTTTTCAACCTAACGCCCCATGAGAATCATAGGCTGAGGTGTAGCCAGCTACAACAACACAACTACAGTACACTTTTCAACCTAACGCCACATGAGAATCATAGGCTGAGGTGTACCCAGCTACAACAACACAACTACAGTACACTTCAGACAGTCAGAGAGTGAAGAGTGGAAAGGATGAAATGGTGCGCTTGTAGCATCCCTTTATTGGGACAGGTGATAGGCGTTGCTATCACTTGCAAGTGTGTACGAGGTGTGATTCTGTGAATCAAGATGTAAGTACAGTGCTCTCGGAAAGTATTCAGACCCCTTCACTTTTTCCACATTTTGTGATGTTACAGCCTTTTTCCTCATCAATCTACACACAATACCTCATAATGACAAAGCAAAAACAGGTTTTTAGAAATTGTTGCTAATTTATTCAAAATAAAAAACTGAAATATCACCTTTACATACGTATTCAGACCCTTTACGTTTTTTGTTGAAGCACCTTTGTCATTATTGCGTATTGTGTGTAGATTAATGAGGAAAAAAAAAAAATGTCATCTATTTTTGAATAAGGCTGTAACATAACATAATACGGAAAAAGTGAAGGGGTCTGAATACTTTCAGAATGCAGTGTATGTGCCTGTTATAGTCCCATTGTGTGATTGGTGTGTGTACTGATTTCTGGCACAGGCCTTAACTGATCCAACAAGTTCACCAATCATCAATGGTGTGATATGAAGTTGATGGATTTTAATGTTACATGCTACACCAGTGCGTGTGTAAAGTGTTGACATTGCGCGGCTGCTGCAGCAGCAACGCAAAATGATTCTTGGAGTGCTGGTATCAATGCTTTTTGGACGCTTAAAAACATATTCAATTAGTTTCATAGTATGGTAAAGTAATAGAAACATAGATTATAGAAATACATACAATAGTGGTACCTGTATGAAAAACAAAGTGATTGTCCTCGTTTATATTTGGAGGTAGAGGACAAACCCCAACTCTAAGATATTCAGACTTGACAAGACTCTCAACATAAAACAATGTACAGAATCCATAAATTAGAAGTTCCTTGCAGAAACAGACTGGGAGGCTATTTCTTCTGCATCCACACGTGCAACTGGTCACGTTTCTGGTGTAAGAGTAAATACTGCCATCTAGGGTTTAGAGATGGTTAACAGGAAATGGATACATTATTTTACGGATGTACTTCAGGCCTACGTTTGAGTAATTTAGCAGAAGCTCTTATCCAGAGCGACTTAAAATAAATAGCTACATCACGGTCATCACAAGTAAGACTTTCTATAATAATAAATGCCACAAGCAGTCACAGTGGTAGAAAAAGGAAGTCAATTTAATTTAATGTTCAACTTAATTTATTGAACTTAAGACAACTATATAAATTGATTTGCTATGTATCCCTAAATAGCGGCCAATTGTGTTGAGGGTTCCAGGCTAACGGTGTCGGCATGTGCAGTCCCCTGTCTTATCTCTGCACCCCCACACGCTCTCAGCCAGGGCCACATCAACAAGGCTTTTGACAGAAAGGCTCGTCCCCTGGTTTGCCTGATTGTGTACCAGCTGAGCCATCAGAGGAGGAACAACGTGAGCGTGTTTGGCGTAAGCAGGGGAAACCTCACGCAAATTATATTGGGTATGAATTCTGCCTAGCAACAGGTGGCGAAAAACTATTAAACGCTAATGTCGTTAACGTGGTCTGACATGACAGGAAATAATCACAAAGCAATTCAGTTCATCTACTGTACGTCTATCGCTAATGCTAGCTAGCTAAAGTTTTCACAATGAATCGTGTAGATTATTTGTTGACCATGCGGTTTAGTACATTGCCTTTGGAAGAGAAGTTGGAGATAAAACGTTTAGGGCCAACAGGAATGGTTTGACAAAAAGAGATGGCTAACCGCTACCGCCTCGAAACATGCGCTGTTCTGTTTCCCATGTATGATTTTTGGTGGAGACTATTTGGGCATCGGCTGGATTCAAAGACATTATACATCTGTCAGAACAGAACAGACACCAGCGACTGAACGGCCTTGACATGATTTCCATTGAAAATGCATTGATCCAGGGACAGATGGATTTCAACAGTAAAGTCACCGAGAGGTTTGCTGAAGCAACGAACCGCCGCGCTACTTTCCTACTCAAGTGTGCAGGTCTGTTTGGACATGTATGACAAATGGACAATGCGCCGTTCACTGTAGACTATATTGCTTTTGTTTTGTAGTCATTTTAAACGTTATACTGGCTGTGATATAAAGTGGAGGACTAAATGTTACCTATAGGCCTAATATCTAGACCGTTGATGGGCACACTTGTTACTTGTCGCTTTCAGAACCCTGGACTGGGCTCGGGCTGTATATTCATATAGTTCCGTTAATTAGCCTAGCCTACTTTCCGTGATTTAATGTGACTTTTTTAGTGTGTTATAGCCTCTGCACTGATGCTATTTATTTCACATTTAAAATAATACAATTGATAAAACCTGATTACACTTTCCTACAAGTTAACGATGTGCCGAATGCTTGTATTTTGATTAAACATGCAAGTTATTGAAGACACGTGTCTGTCTCATCTTTTTACTTTGTTGCAGTATAGGCGTTCTGTGTCGCGCTGAAGCGTATGAAGTGTATTCAGTTATGGGGTTTACTGTACATACTTTTTCTCTGCACTGTTCCTGCTGCAGAGGATGCGTAAACGATTTTCCCATGTTGTTTTTTGGTTGTGGTCTGTGTTTATACATTTAGGCTATTAGTTGTATCCTACTTTTCAGTTTTACAAGTCAAATCTTATGACAGATGAGATGGCACTTCAACCGATAAAATGCAGGTACATTTTGACTACTGCTGCACTACGATACCCATCGACAGACCCAATACATTGGTAACTGCACTACTTATACAGCTCATTTACTGCTTATACTGTTCATTCTGCATTCTATATTTATTCTGCTTATAATGTTACTGTTAATACATATATTGCTTATACTGCACTACTTATACTGCTCATATACTGCTTATACTGCTCATATACTGCTTATACTGCACTACTTATACTGCTCATATATTGCTTATACTGCTCTACCTGTATATATTGTTCTCATTGCACTTTTCTGCTTTTTTGCACTTCTGGTTAGACGCTAACTGCATTTCGTTGTCTCTGTACTTCATCCCACAGGCAATAAGACTGTTGAACTCCTGAGCTACTTAGCTCACCACAATGACACTTTAACTATGCCACTTTATAACATGCCACTTTATAAAATGCCACTTTATACCAGTCGACATCTGGATAAAAACGTCTGTTTACATTTCACTTTTTACATTTTACATTTACATTTACATTTATTTAGTTTTGTATTTAGGTAATTATTGTTATTGTTGTTGTTTCTTTTATTTTTATTATTTACACTTCTTATTGCACTGTTGGAGGAGCCCAAGACTTAAGAATTTCATTGCCAGCGATTGCTCTGTAATTGTTGTGCATATGACAATAAAACCATCTTGAATCTACTTGTACTCTGCACAATGACAATAAAGTTGAATCTAATCTAACACCTATTTATTGTCATGTTTTGATGGCATGTTGTTCATTCTCATGTTATGATTTAGTTTGTGATTATACACACGTTTTTAGCGTGATGATAGAGACCCACTACCAGACAAGTACAAAACATACACAAGTCACATGCAAATCCCTGCACTGCAGACGACAGACAACTGTCTCTGTACAACTAGTCCTGGACCTCCACTAATAGACAGATACAAAGAGAGCAGCATACAGTAGCAGCAGAGCCCAGAGGCGAGGCGAGGCAAGGCAAGGCAAGGCAAGTTTATTTATATAGCACATTTCATACACAGAGGCAATTCAAAGTGCTTTACGTAAAATAGATAAAAAGGAAAGAGCATGAAAAAAAAATTAGAATAAAAACGCATAAAAGACATAAAAAAAGAATAAAAGTCACAGTGCATTTTAGGGTCACAGTGCAATTATTAGCGCCAATTTAGTTTCAATTTAAGGCAAAAGCGAAGCCCTTTTTTTTTTTTAAGCCCATTTTTGAAAGTAGCCAGTGTTGGGGCTGATCCTAGATCTATGTGTAACATAATAACTGAGAGACCTGCAGCAGGGCAGGTCCTCATCACTAGCTGTCTGCTTTGAGCTGGTTGTCGTTGGACTCCTGGCAGCGGGACAGCAGCTTGAGTTTGATGGGCCGTATGGGCATCAGAGTGTTCTGTAGGTCCATCTCAATGGGGATCTGGTGAGAGTTGACACACAGTTAAAGTATGAAGGAACGAGTAAAACAGATGTCAGCGTTACACTATGAATGTTACCTAATACAGTGTCACTGTTACGTTCGGGTAGCATTGCACTATAAATTCAAATAAACTCAAACTCCTGGACAACCTCTCCTGGGTCGACATACATTAAAATGGCCCTATGAAGTCTCGAGGGAGTTTTGCAGAAATACAAATAGCTTTTTTTTAAATCTCACACTTCCATCATTTAGTAGGTAGCCTATACTGAGGATGATTGGCGCCTAGTACTGAAAAATGCAATCTGGGAAATTAAATGGGGAGTACATACTCATGCAGTACGCAAGTACAGAATTGTAGTATGGGGGTTCAAACCCGGGTCTCCCATGTGGAAGACACAAACGCTACTATTAAGCCAAGAGGACACCCTCAAGGTCTGAGTGCGACACTTCAGTTTACATGTCTCAGGCAGGGCTACCTCATCACGCGAGTGTGATTCCAAAATCACCTCTGCTACATATAGAAACGCAACAAAGTCATGGGTACAAAATTATATTTACAATCATTGTATCATTATTTTGTCTCACATCTGTCTCTTTGCAGACGGTGAAGTTGAACCTCTGTAGAATCTCCACCATCGCCAGTTTCATCAATACCAGAGCGAATCGCATCCCGATACAGTTCCGTGGGCCCAACCCGAACAGCATGTAGGTGTATGGGTCGATGCTCTCCTTGTTCTCCTTACTGAACCTACACACGGAGAGTTCAGAGGAGGAGGGGTTAAAGAACATATCAATTAAATCACAGTAATATGATGGTTATACATGGTTGAAGAAACCTGTTTGTGTTTGGTCGTCGCATTTAGGTTTGTTTTATGGTTGTTTGTGGAACACTGCTCTTATCGTTGCTGTTGTGATTGATATTGTGGTTGTGGTTAAGATGTGGCCCATTACCTCTCTGGTTTGAACTCCTCTGGGTCTTCCCACACATCGGGGTCACGGTGCAAGGTCCAGATGGGTATCATGACAACCATACCCTTGGGGATGGTGATGCCGCTGATCTCAACAGATTTCTTGGCGACTCTTTCAAGTCGATGGGGTACAACCTGAGAGACTCGTTGATCACGCTGTCTAGATAGTCCATCTGCATCAGAGCCTCGTACTGGATAGGAGCCTGCACAGGGATATTACACTCACATGAGCACTAGTGATTGGTCGTTCACGTAGCCGAAGCCCAGAACTAACTATTTTTCGTCGCAAATCTGAAGAGCTGTTAGTTTTTTGTGTTCTTTTTTTGGGAAATGAACACAGTACTGTACTTATTCTAATCTGCATAGCCTAATTTCATGACACCCGCATACAGAACGCCATTACTTTCAATGTACGTGTGTAATAGTGACTTGCTTTTTTGTTGTACATGAATAAACAAAAAAATCGCAAAATAATGTTATCTTGATAGTTAGAAGAAAATACATTTAGATTCCACTGAACAATGTAAATGATAGATGTACACAAGGATCAATCAGAAGTCAAAATGCCACTAAACTGGGCTGCTTTTAGTGGATTGACTGCTTGGAATACTGAATGTGCTATAGTCTATTATTTCCTATCACAGTCGACAGACTACAAGAAAACTGTCAGGTGGTTCAAATGTGAATAACTTGGTATCCATTCCATTAACTGTGGCCGGGCAGCACCGAACAGCCCAGAGAACATTACCATGGTGCTTTTGAATATTAGGTCCCTATCTGGCAAAACCTTTATTGATCTTATCTCAGAGCGAAAGCTGCACTGTAATGTTTTTATCTGAAACCTGGCTAAACATGAATGCATGTCAGTCTATTAGAAGTGGGGAAAAAATATATTTTCACTCTATTATTTATCTAGCCATGTCGCTGAGCAGATGAGAATTTCATGATGAATATGAATATGAATAGTACACCATCAACAGCTTCCTCTTGTGATAATGATTTAGTAACCAGCTTCAACACCAAACTAAGGGCAACTATCGACTCTGTAGCACCAGTCAAACTGAAAAAGGCTGTGGCCAAATTTAAAAGAATTTGCAGAAAGTCTGAGCTGACAAAAACTGCAGGTCCACCTTGATATTCTTCGAGAGCATCTTTCTGCTTTTAATAAGGCAATAAAAAAACGCCAAGACGGGATCATTTCTCAAAATTGATAATGAATCATAACAACTCAAACAGTGCTCTTTTCAACGATTGACAGCCTTATAAATCCCGCCCACAAGACACCTGGTGATCTGCTCTCCACCTACAAATGTGAGGAATTTGCAACATACTTCTGAGATAAGAGAACCAATATTAGGTGAGGAGGATCACTCAGGCAAGACCTGAAGATGTGTTTGATGACTTGTTACCCCACCTTCCACCACATGGAAGCACTATGAACTCTTTTGCAGTGGTCATACAGAAATGCTCAGCAAAGTGGGGGTCTGTTCATCTGCACCTAAAACTACCATGGTGAAACCCCTCCTGAAGAAAAGTAACTTAGACTCTTCAGTCCTTAGCGATTTTAGGCCAATCTCCAACCTTCCCTTTTTAAGCAAAAAAATTATAATTCTTGAAAAAAAGGTGTTCAAACTGTTAAATAATCTCCTTCTTCCCAACTGTACCTTTGACATGTTCCAATCTGGCTTTTGTGCCAATCATAGCACTGAGATAGCACTATGTTGTTAAGTTATTAACTAGGTTCTTAATGACCTTAGAATTAATTAATTAATGCTGATGCCAAAATGCTCTTTGTCCTTGTCCTGGTCAAACTGTCTGCACACTTAAAGACACTACTTACAGTAACACTAAGCACCAGGCAAAAAAACAAGGTGTTACCATTGACTCAGATCTTAATTTTGAAACCCATATCAAGAATGTGACTAAAACATATTTGTATCACTTAAAGAAGAGTAAGTAAGTTTGCCGGAAATCTGCCATCGTGGAGAAATTCTGTCTGAAGTTGTCCAAACAACAACATCCTCCCTAATAATAATATATCCCCCCGAAATGAACTTGCAGTGTTGGACATTAGCTGTTGTGTTTCTGCATGCGCACACGATTGGGAGAGGCAGCCACCAGAGAAAAGTCAGTCTACTCCCCTAGAACACCCCTGGCACTCACAACATGTTTATATGCAAACCGAATGTCAGGTAGGACACTGCATTTTAAAAAGCGTGTTTTCCGAACCAAAACAGCGTTCGTAAATGAAATATTTATTCATAAGGGATTTATTATAAGGGATCGCTACCGATTAAAGATAGTCATTACAACCGTTAGGAAGCTTTTAGAAAGCTTGAATATTACATGGACCTTTACAGAACACAGCTGTAAAGGTGCAACCTTTCCTCTCCCAGGCAGACACTGAGAGACGAATGCATGCTTGTATTACTAGCAGCCTTGATTGCTGTAACACTCTCCTGTCTGGTCGACCAAAGAAAGCTCTTGGCAAATGATACAAAATGCAGCAGCACGAGTCAGATGGAGAGCACATATCACACAAGTCTCTGCACTGATTACCTGTTAGTTTTATAATTTATTTTAAGATAATTGTATTAGTTTAGAAATCACTCTATGGTCATGCACACCACTGCATTTCAGACATGCTTTTAAGGTATATACCCTGTAGATCCCTCAGGTCCTCAGGTACTGGCCTTTTAACTATTCTGAAGATTCCAACAGCACCTATCTACTTCCTGTTTCAAATGAATAATACTGGGCAGAAGTCTGCACAGGGATGCTACGGACACATTAGCACACTGCAAAATACTGTCACCTATCTAACCATCTGTTCCAAAGCAATAGTAATAGATACTGTAGGAGTCTGCAGTGCACAGGGGTTACACACTCATCAGTACCCTCTAAAACACTGTCACTATCATATTTCCTGTTCCACATGAATAGTACTATATAGGAGTCTGCAGAGGGGTTACCTTGTTGGGAAACACAGTGTCTATCTCCTCCTGCAGCTTGGTCATGATGTGAGGGTTGGTTGCCAGATTGTAGGCCAGGAAGGACAGAGAGCTACTGGTGGTCTCATAGCCAGCAAAGATGAACATCATTGCCTGGGACAAGATCTCATGGTCACTCAATCCTATGATGATGGGAGAAATGGGGTGGTAGGTGTGAGAAAGGGACGAAGTAGAGTATTTCCACGGTGTGTTTGTAGGTATAGGTGTTTGAGGCAGGTACTGTATGTGTGTGTGTGTGTGTGTGTGTGTGTGTGTGTGTGTGTGTGTGTGTGTGTGTGTTTAAGGCAGGCACCTTTACTCTGCTCCTCTCCCTTTGAGTTGCTGTCTTTCTGCGAGTCTATCATCAGCTGCAGGAAATCTACCCGACTCTGGAAGCAGGCTTACGTCAGATCAAAATCACATGAGAACTACCAGATGCTACCAAATCTCTACAATTGTATTACACAATACTGGCTGAAGATCGTATATTTGATCAGTTATATTTACATACCTTCCTGGTGCTAGCCACGCGATTGGACTTGATCTTCTGAAAGACAGCGTAGAAGAAATCTGTGACCGAGGCAGGGAATAGGGATACCTCCATGTTTGCCATAACAGGACCCATGAAGGGGAAGAATGCTGGACGGACAGGAAATGCCACGGTTACAAACAGGAACAGGAAATACCATGATACGTGACTCCAATCCTATTCAATGCACAGCCCTGTCCAGAAACAACTCCTAGGCTCTATCCCTAGACACTTCTGTATCCAATCCACTCAGATCTCCAAGTGTCCAGCATTTAGGAACTAGAGGTTGGTTCTTGACAGGGCCCATGTGTTTGTCAAATGAGTAGAGCGCAAACCATTGGCAGCTGTGTTTTATGTCAGTCTAATCAATGAAATCAATAGCTTCATTTATTAAGCACAAAATGACTGAAAGCTATATGGGGGCAGTTGTACCAACTGTGAGGAACAGTGGGCTGAAGATGTCAAACTTGAGCATTTTCTTGATGTTGGTCACAAAGGGGTCGGAGGGGTTGTGGAGGGAGTCGATGTCGACACTGAATGAAGTACTGACGACCACATCCATACTGTATGGTCCAAAGAACCTGGAACACAACCACACAATCTCTGACCACCAGAACCACAACCACAAAATTAAAGGGGGAGTTCACTGAAATTACAAATTCACCTTATCGTCTCGGAGATAAATTAGATTAGATTCAACTTTATTGTCATTGTGCAGAGTACAAGTACAGAGACAACGAAATGCAGTTTGCGTCTAACCAGAAGTGCAAAATAGCAGAAAGTGCAATGAACAGTATTTACAGGTAGTGCAATATATGATCAGTAGTAGTGCAGTATAATATAGCAGTGCAGTATAGCAGTATATGAGTAACAGTAGCATTATAGCAGAATAAATAGTTACAGTATGAACAGTGTAGCAGCATATGAGCTGTATGGGTAGTGCAGTCTAGCAGTATATATGTATTAACAGTAGCATGAGGTAGATAGCAGAATAAATATAAATATGGAATGCCGTATAAACAGTATAAACAGGTATGTACAGTATGTGCAGTAGTATTAAAGAAAATATAAGGATATGTGCATTATGTGCAGTATGAACAGTATGGACAGGTATGTACAGAAGCAGTGGTATGAGTAAGAGCAGGGGAGGGGAGTGGAGTAATAGTGCAATAGTGCAATTGTCCGGGGGGGGGTGGGGGTTGCAGGGGTAGTAGGTTGTCAGGTCGGTGCAGTGTTCAAGTTCAGTAGGGTGACAGCCGCAGGGAAGAAGCTGCCTCTGAACCTACTGGTTCGGGTGCGGAGAGACCTGTAGCGCCTCCCGGAGGGGAGTGGGGTGAAAAGTCTATGGTTGGGGTGAGAAATGTCCTTGACGATGCTGCGTGCCTTACGCAAGCATCGTTTGCCCTGGACAGCCTCGATGGAGGGGAGTGAGGAACCGGTGATGCGTTGGGCAGTTTTCACCACCCTCTGCAGTGCTTTCCGGTCCGATGCCGAGCAGTTGCCATACCATACTGTGACACAGTTGGTAAGGATAATCTCGATGGTGCAGCGGTAGAAATTCACCAGGATCTGAGGAGACAGATGGACCTTCTTTAGTCTCCTCAGGAAGAAGAGACGCTGGTGAGCCTTCTTTATCAGGGTGGAGGTGTTGAGGGTCCAGGAGAGGTCCTCAGAGATGTGGACACCCAGAAACTTGAAGCTGGTGACTCGCTCCACCTCAGTCTCGTTGATGAGGATGGGGGTGTGTGCGCCAGCTTTAGACTTCCTGAAGTCCACAATGAGTTCTTTGGTCTTCTTGGTGTTGAGAGCCAGGTTATTGTCGTTGCACCACACTGTTAGGTGCTGGGCCTCCTCCCTGTAGGCCGACTCATCGTTGTTGCTGATGAGACCGATCACCGTTGTGTCGTCTGCAAACTTAACAATGGTGTTTGAGCCATGTACAGGTGTGCAGTCGTAGGTGAAGAGGGAGTAAAGGAGGGGGCTCCTTTACTCCCTCTTTACTCACTCCTTTAGTTCAATGGGCTCATCGTTATCAGCCGTCTTCTTCAGATTGCTGACCAAGTTACCAGAGTGCTGCTTCATGATCCTGAGCATCTGAGTTGGGAAGGATACATGGAAAAATATCATGATTGATACGTGGATTAATATGTGCAAAACATATATTAATATCATGTTTGAAACAGGAATTATTGTAATGTTTATATAGCCTGAGAATATACATCCATACAGGATACATTATGTATATAGTCAAAGAATAAGTGACTCCAAAGATGAACTATTATTCTATACTCTGTCATCTGACCACTGAACTTATCGAAGATAAGATCAAATATACTTTATTGTCCTGGATGAAAATTTGTCTTGGATTAATTCATTAAAGTTGCTGCTTCACACAACAACAAACAACAATGAATACACACTATACACATAGTACAAATCACACACACACTCTCACACACACACACACACACACACACACACACACACACACACACACACACACACATACACACGTCAGAGTTGTTAGTCATTCATTTATTTGTGTTGTATAAAGGAATGAATGAAAGAAGGAGAGGAGAGATGGGACTGTACCTCTTTGATCCGCCCACTGGTGAAGGAGGGAGACAGGACACTGCGGATCCGTCTCCATGCATCATCCTCAGCGATAAACACGGCGTCATACAGAGGCCCGTTGAGATAGATATTCTAGAAAAATAATTATTATTATATACTGCAAGATTAACCTAATATTAATAATGCTATCATAACAATGATATTATCTATTTAAGGAGCCCTTATGTTTTTTTCCCCATACACCCACTTCAATGTAGCGTATTACCCTCCTGTTAGTGAAAAGGGAGTAGCATTCCTTGATGAGGATGGTTTTGATCATGGCTGTGTCCATGATACACAGGATGGGCTGACGGCCATCATAGATCCTACAGACCAGCAAAAACAAAGAGAGTTAGATATACACTCACAGAGCACTTTATGAGGAACACTATACTAATACTGGGTAGGGCCTCCCTTTGCTCTCAAAACAGCCTCAATTCTTCGTGGCATTGATTCCACAAGATGTTGGAAACATTCCTTTGAGATTCTGGTCCATGATGACATGATTGCATCACTCAATTCCTGCAGATGTTTCAGGTTCACTTTCAAAATGTGAATCTCCCGTTCTACCACATCCCAAAGGTGTTCTATTGGATTCAGATCCTGGGAAGGCCACTGAAGAACACTGAACTCATTGTCATGTTCATGAAACCAGTTTAAGACAACTTTTGCTTTGTGACATGGTGCATTATCATGCTGGAAGTAGCCATTAGAAGATGGGTCAGTTGTGGCCATGAAGGGATGCACATGGACAGCAACAATACTCAAATAGGCTGTGGCATTCAAGCGAATATACCGTAGATAGAGACAGACAGACCCATCACAGATCCTGCACTCTGAGAAAAAAAGTGCTACCTAGAACCAAAAAGGGTTCTTCTTCCACTCTCCCTTTGAAGAAACCTTTTGGGTTCCATGTAGAACCCTTTTCCACAGAAGGTTATACAGTACCGTGCGAAAGTAATGGGTCACATAATTTGTCAAAACGGCAGAAAAAAATGGTCACAAACGAAATATTGTTTCTACACTTAAAATGAACAAAGAAAAAATGAGCTAGCCTGATATAAGTCATGTTCATGACGATGCAAATGTAACGAGATTTCGAACTGTTCTGTTGCACACGTTGGGACTCATTTTATTTTTCTACAAAAATCATTTACCATGACGGGAATCGAACCCGGGCCACCCTGCGTAACAAGGCAGATTCCTATCCGCTAGACCATTTGGGAAGACGTGGTATGTGCACCCTAAGATATCTAAGTGTCATTTCGATGAGGTCTGTAGCAGAGGCCATAGAGCACACCAAACAAATAATCATGTGTTTAAATATCCTTGTCGTTTTGAAAAATTACCATTGTCACCTGCACAGGAATGCCATGCGGCCAACATAATTTTCACCGAGACCTGGCTTTCAGACAAAGTCCCAGAATGCGCCGTTCAGCTACAGACTCACTCCGTTCACCGAGGAGACAGGACTGCAGCCTCCGGTAAGACCAAAGGGGGAGGTGTGTGTGTGTTTATCAACAACTCGTGGTGTGGCGACATACAGACCGTTCACAAGCACTGTTCGCCAGATGTGGAGTTTTTGCTGCTGAAATGCCGTCCCTACTATCTACCGAGGGAATTTACTGCTGTGTTTTTGGCCGCTGTTTACATCCCCCCGCGAGCTAACTCCACGGCAGCGCTCAGCAAACTCCACGAAGCTATCAGCGCGTTAGAAACTGCTCATCCTGATGCTGTTTTTATCGCCGCCGGCGACTTTAACCAGTGCAATTTACGGACTGTATTTCCCAAATACTACCAACATGTGGATATTCCCACCCGTGAGAAGAATACACTGGATCATGTTTACAGCAGTATACGCAGTGCATACAAGGCTGCACCCCGCCCCCACTTTGGACACTCTGACCACATCTCGTTGTTCCTGTATCCAGCCTTCAGACAAAGACTGAAACAGACAAACCCTGTCACTAAACAAATCAAACTCTGGACCCCAGAGACTGAGAGCACCCTGCAGGACTGTTTTGCTCAGACAGACTGGGATGTGTTTAAAGCTGCAGCCACGCTGGAGGACTCTTCTGTCAGCATACAGGACTATGCTGAGTATGTGACTGGGTACATTAGCACTTGTGTTGACAACATCGTGCCCACCATACAAGTCAAGAAGTTTCCCAACCAGAAGCCCTGGATAAACAGTCAGGTACGCCACATGCTGCGTGCTCGCTCTCTTGCATTTAGATCAGGCAATGAGATGGAGTACAAAGCTGCGAAGTATGGACTGAAAAAAGCCATTACAGCGGCCAAGAGGCAGTACAGAGAGAAGCTGGACGGCTTCTACTCCACTGCTGACTCCGGGCGGATGTGGCAAGGCCTGCAGCACATCACAGACTACAGGACCACCACCAACACCATCAGCTCCACAGACAGCCTGCCGGACGACCTTAACATCTTCTACACCCGCTTTGAGACCTCCAGCCACAGCACAGAGAGGAGGCACACAGACACCGGGACCACCCGACCCCCCTCCCCTCCACTAACCATCTCATCAGGCCAGGTAAACAAAGCCCTGAGGAAGATCAACCCCCGCAAGGCAGCAGGACCAGACAACATCCCTGGGCGGGCTCTCAGAGCATGTGCTAACGAGCTGGCTGATGTTCTCACCTCCATCTTCAACCTTTCCCTCAGTCACAGCACTGTTCCCTCCTGCTTCAAGACCACAACCATCGTCCCCCTCCCCAAGAAGAGCCAACCTGCCTGCCTGAATGATTACAGGCCAGTAGCACTCACTCCAATCATTATGAAGTGTTTTGAGAGAGTGGTACTGGCACACATTAAGAGCAGCATGCCGGACACCCTAGACCCCCTGCAGTATGCCTACCGGCCCAACAGGTCCACCTCAGACGCTATCGCTGCTGTCCTCCACTATTCCCTCTCCCACCTGGAAAACAAAGACTCCTACATCAGGACGCTCTTTGTGGACTACAGCTCCGCTTTTAATACAGTCATCCCCCACAGACTCATCCACAAAATGTCCACACTTGGCCTGCACCCCACCCTCTGTGACTGGCTCCTAGACTTTTTGACTGGCAGGCCCCAGTCTGTCAGGATTGGCAATAGGACTTCAGCCAGCATTATTACAAATGTTGGCACCCCACAGGGATGCGTCCTCAGCCCCATTCTCTACACCCTGTTCACCCACGACTGTGTCGCCTCCCACAAGGACAACATCATCCTAAAGTTTGCAGACGACACCGCAGTGATAGGATGCATCACTGGCGGGGACGAAGCAGCTTACAGGAGGGAGGTGGCCAGTCTGGTAACATGGTGCGAGGACAACAACCTCACCCTCAATACGGAGAAGACGAAGGAGATGATAGTGGACATGAGGAAGAAGAGGGGACCTCATCGGCCACTGTACATCCGGGAACTTGAAGTAGAGAGGGTGAGCAGTTTCAAATACCTGGGCGTCCACATCAGCGAGGACCTCACCTGGACACTTAACACCACTCAGCTGGTTAAGAAGGCCCAACAGCGGCTGTACTTTCTGAGGAGGCTGAGGAAGTTTGGCATGTCGCCCAAGATCCTCAGCAACTTCTACAGCTGCATTGTTGAGAGCATCCTAACTAGCTGTATCACTGTGTGGTATGGCAGCACTACTGCTATGGACCGCAGACGCCTGCAGAGAGTGGTGAAGACTGCTGAGAAAATCACCAGGACTCCACTGCCCTCTCTGCAGAGCATCTACCACCGCAGAGTCCACAGGAGAGCCGCCTCCATCCTCAAGGACCCCACCCACCCCCAGCTCGGACTGTTCACACTTCTACCCTCAGGCCGGAGGTACAGAAGTGTTAAATGCAGGACCACCCGACTGAAGAACTCCTTCTTTCCCACTGCCATCAGACTCCTAAACAACCCATAGGAGATTAATATAACCGTACTACCTCAATAACTGAACTTTCCAGTTTGCATAATTGCACTGCTACATTTGCACTGTTTTATTATTATTATTGCTGCTATTTTATTTTATGCCTTAAATTTTGCTGTCTTGTACATTTGTTTATTATATATTGTATATTCTTTAGTATTGTATATTTTACATTGGTTGGCATTCTGCGGACAGCAAAGCAAGAATTTCGTTGTACAGTGAAACATGTTTTCTACTGTGCATATGATAATAAACACTTTGAATCTTGAATCTTGAATCTTGAATCTTAGACAGTAATAACATAATTCATGTTTACATTTCTTTAATTTTCGACGCATTGTCGTTATTCGTGACGCATCAATGACCAATTGATTATATGGCAATGCAATGAAAAAAGCGTGTGGAAAACAGTGTTAATGACAGATTTGAGAAGCACATTTCTTCAATGTTGGCCGCATGGCATTCCTGTGCAGGTGACAATGGTAATTTTTCAAAACGACAAGGATATTTAAACACATGATTATTTGTTTGGTGTGCTCTATGGCCTCTGCGACAGACCTCATCGAAATGACACTTAGATATCTTAGGGTGCACATATGAAATCTTCCCAAATGGTCTAGCGGATAGGAATCTGCATTGTAACGCAGGGCGGCCCGGGTTCGATTCCCGTCATGGCAAATGATTCTTGTAGAAAAATAAAAAGAGTCCCAACGTGTGCAACAGAACAGTTCGAAATCTCGTTACATTTGCATCGTCATGAACATGACTTATATCAGGCTAGCTCATTTTTTCTTTGTTCATTTTAAGTGTAGAAACAATATTTCGTTTGTGACCATTTTTTTCCGCCGTTTTGACAACAGGCTCATGACTAAAGAACACACGGCTGTCTGCTGATTGACGCTTGACTGTAGATTTTCGCTTTGTGTCAAAAGAACTCCCTTAACGCACACTTTTTCAAAGTAGGTGAATTCATCAGATCTGTTTGAAACATTGCATTTTATCCATGCACGACGACTGCTTAGATACTCGCAGCACAGTTGCCCCATATAAATTGCCCATGAGCGCGGAGCTTGTCTTTGTCACTGTAGCAACTTTGCTCCATCAGGGGGACAAGCCGGTTCGACGCCCCTGTAAGCACATGTTTCTCTAATTCCTTTGTTTCAGGCAAGCCACAGTGACGTCAGACGCCTTTGCGCATACAGCTTTGCGATGCTTAGACAGTAATAACATAATTCATGTTTACATTTCTTTAATTTTCGACGCATTGTCGTTATTCGTGACGCATCAATGACCAATTGATTATATGGCAATGCAATGAAAAAAGCGTGTGGAAAACAGTGTTAATGACAGATTTGAGAAGCACATTTCTTCAATGTTGGCCGCATGGCATTCCTGTGCAGGTGACAATGGTAATTTTTCAAAACGACAAGGATATTTAAACACATGATTATTTGTTTGGTGTGCTCTATGGCCTCTGCTACAGACCTCATCGAAATGACACTTAGATATCTTAGGGTCTACATATGAAATCTTCCCAAATGGTCTAGCGGATAGGAATCTGACTTGAAACGCAGGGCGGCCCGGGTTCGATTCCCGTCATGGCAAATGATTCTTGTAGAAAAATAAAATGAGTCCCAACGTGTGCAACAGAACAGTTCGAAATCTCGTTACATTTGCATCGTCATGAACATGGCTTATATCAGGCTAGCTCATTTTTTCTTTGTTCATTTTAAGTGTAGAAACAATATTTCGTTTGTGACCATTTTTTTCTGCCGTTTTGACAACAGGCTCATGACTAAAGAACACACGGCTGTCTGCTGATTGACGCTTGACTGTAGATTTTCGCTTTGTGTCAAAAGGACACCCTTAACGCACACTTTTTCAGAGTACGTGAATTCATCAGATCTGTTTGAAACATTGCATTTTATCCATGCACGACGACTGCTTAGATACTCGCAGCACAGTTGCCCCATATAAATTGCCCATGAGCGCGGAGCTTGTCTTTGTCACTGTGGCAACTTTGCTCCATCAGGGGGACAAGCCGGTTCGACGCCCCTGTAAGCACATGTTTCTCTAATTCCTTTGTTTCAGGCAAGCCACAGTGACGTCAGACGCCTTTGCGCATACAGCTTTGCGATGCTTAGACAGTAATAACATAATTCATGTTTACATTTCTTTAATTTTCGACGCATTGTCGTTATTCGTGACGCATCAATGACCAATTGATTATATGGCAATGCAATGAAAAAAGCGTGTGGAAAACAGTGTTAATGACAGATTTGAGAAGCACATTTCTTTAATGTTGGCCGCATGGCATTCCTGTGCAGGTGAAAATGGTAATTTTTCAAAACGACAAGGATATTTAAACACATGATTATTTGTTTGGTGTGCTCTATGGCCTCTGCTACAGACCTCATCGAAATGACACTTAGATATCTTAGGGTCTACATATGAAATCTTCCCAAATGGTCTAGCGGATAGGAATCTGCCTTGTAACGCAGGGCGGCCCGGGTTCGATTCCCGTCATGGCAAATGATTCTTGTAGAAAAATAAAATGAGTCCCAACGTGTGCAACAGAACAGTTTGAAATCTCGTTACATTTGCATTGTCATGAACATGACTTATATCAGGCTAGCTCATTTTTTCTTTGTTCATTTTAAGTGTAGAAACAATATTTCGTTTGTGACCATTTTTTTCTGCCGTTTTGACAACAGGCTCATGACTAAAGAACACACGGCTGTCTGCTGATTGACGCTTGACTGTAGATTTTCGCTTTGTGTCAAAAGGACTCCCTTAACGCACACTTTTTCAAAGTAGGTGAATTCATCAGATCTGTTTGAAACATTGCATTTTATACTTGCACGACGACTGCTTAGATACTCGCAGCACAGTTGCCCCATATAAATTGCCCATGAGCGCGGAGCTTGTATTTGTCACTGTAGCAACTTTGCTCCATCAGGGGGACAAGCCGGTTCGACGCCCCTGTAAGCACATGTTTCTCTAATTCCTTTGTTTCAGGCAAGCCACTGTGACGTCAGACGCCTTTACGCATACAGCTTTGCGATGCTTAGACAGTAATAACATAATTCATGTTTACATTTCTTTAATTTTCGACGCATTGTCGTTATTCGTGACGCATCAATGACCAATTGATTATATGGCAATGCAATGAAAAAAGCGTGTGGAAAACAGTGTTAATGACAGATTTGAGAAGCACATTTCTTCAATGTTGGCCGCATGGCATTCCTGTGCAGGTGACAATGGTAATTTTTCAAAACGACAAGGATATTTAAACACATGATTATTTGTTTGGTGTGCTCTATGGCCTCTGCTACAGACCTCATCGAAATGCCACTTAGATATCTTAGGGTCTACATATGAAATCTTCCCAAATGGTCTAGCGGATAGGAATCTGCCTTGTAACGCAGGGCGGCCCGGGTTCGATTCCTGTCATGGCAAATGATTCTTGTAGAAAAAAAAAATGAGTCCCAACGTGTGCAACAGAACAGTTCGAAATCTCGTTACATTTGCATCGTCATGAACATGACTTATATCAGGCTAGCTCATTTTTTCTTTGTTCATTTTAAGTGTAGAAACAATATTTCGTTTGTGACCATTTTTTTCTGCCGTTTTGACAACAGGCTCATGACTAAAGAACACACGGCTGTCTGCTGATTGACGCTTGACTGTAGATTTTCGCTTTGTGTCAAAAGGACTCCCTTAACGCACACTTTTTCAAAGTAGGTGAATTCATCAGATCTGTTTGAAACATTGCATTTTATCCATGCACGACGACTGCTTAGATACTCGCAGCACAGTTGCCCCATATAAATTGCCCATGAGCGCGGAGCTTGTCTTTGTCACTGTAGCAACTTTGCTCCATCAGGGGGACAAGCCGGTTCGACGCCCCTGTAAGCACATGTTTCTCT
Organism: Argentina silus; assembly: GCF_951799395.1. Taxonomy (NCBI): domain Eukaryota; kingdom Metazoa; phylum Chordata; class Actinopteri; order Argentiniformes; family Argentinidae; genus Argentina; species Argentina silus. Next base: position 30,596,787 of record NC_139657.1, read on the forward strand.
AATTCCTTTGTTTCAGGCAAGCCACTGTGACGTCAGACGCCTTTGCGCATACAGCTTTGCGATGCTTAGACAGTAATAACATAATTCATGTTTACATTTCTTTAATTTTCGACGCATTGTCGTTATTCGTGACGCATCAATGACCAATTGATTATATGGCAATGCAATGAAAAAAGCGTGTGGAAAACAGTGTTAATGACAGATTTGAGAAGCACATTTCTTCAATGTTGGCCGCATGGCATTCCTGTGCAGGTGACAATGGTAATTTTTCAAAACGACAAGGATATTTAAACACATGATTATTTGTTTGGTGTGCTCTATGGCCTCTGCTACAGACCTCATCGAAATGACACTTAGATATCTTAGGGTCTACATATGAAATCTTCCCAAATGGTCTAGCGGATAGGAATCTGCCTTGTAACGCAGGGCGGCCCGGGTTCGATTCCCGTCATGGCAAATGATTCTTGTAGAAAAATAAAATGAGTCCCAACGTGTGCAACAGAAATGTTCGAAATCTCGTTACATTTGCATCGTCATGAACATGACTTATATCAGGCTAGCTCATTTTGTCTTTGTTCATTTTAAGTGGAGAAACAATATTTCGTTTGTGACCATTTTTTTCTGCCGTTTTGACAACAGGCTCATGACTAAAGAACACACGGCTGTCTGCTGATTGACGCTTGACTGTAGATTTTCGCTTTGTGTCAAAAAGACTCCCTTAACGCACACTTTTTCAAAGTAGGTGAATTCATCAGATCTGTTTGAAACATTGCATTTTATCCATGCACGACGACTGCTTAGATACTCGCAGCACAGTTGCCCCATATAAATTGCCCATGAGCGCGGAGCTTGTCTTTGTCACTGTAGCAACTTTGCTCCATCAGGGGGACAAGCCGGTTCGACGCCCCTGTAAGCACATGTTTCTCTAATTCCTTTGTTTCAGGCAAGCCACTGTGACGTCAGACGCCTTTACGCATACAGCTTTGCGATGCTTAGACAGTAATAACATAATTCATGTTTACATTTCTTTAATTTTCGACGCATTGTCGTTATTCGTGACGCATCAATGACCAATTGATTATATGGCAATGCAATGAAAAAAGCGTGTGGAAAACAGTGTTAATGACAGATTTGAGAAGCACATTTCTTCAATGTTGGCCGCATGGCATTCCTGTGCAGGTGACAATGGTAATTTTTCAAAACGACAAGGATATTTAAACACATGATTATTTGTTTGGTGTGCTCTTTGGCCTCTGCTACAGACCTCATCGAAATGACACTTAGATATCTTAGGGTCTACATATGTAATCTTCCCAAATGGTCTAGCGGATAGGAATCTGCCTTGTAACACAGGGCGGCCCGGGTTCGATTCCCGTCATGGCAAATGATTCTTGTAGAAAAATAAAATGAGCACCAACGTGTGCAACAGAAAAGTTCGAAATCTCGTTACATTTGCATCGTCATGAACATGACTTATATCAGGCTAGCTCATTTTGTCTTTGTTCATTTTAAGTGTAGAAACAATATTTCGTTTGTGACCATTTTTTTCTGCCGTTTTGACAACAGGCTCATGACTAAAGAACACACGGCTGTCTGCTGATTGACGCTTGACTGTCGATTTTCGCTTTGTGTCAAAAGGACTCCCTTAACGCACACTTTTTCAAAGTAGGTGAATTCATCAGATCTGTTTGAAACATTGCATTTTATCCATGCACGACGACTGCTTAGATACTCGCAGCACAGTTGCCCCACATAAATTGCCCATGAGCGCGGAGCTTGTCTTTGTCACTGTAGCAACTTTGCTCCATCAGGGGGACAAGCGGTTCGACGCCCCTGTAAGCACATGTTTCTCTAATTCCTTTGTTTCAGGCAAGCCACAGTGACGTCAGACGCCTTTGCGCATACAGCTTTGCGATGCTTAGACAGTAATAACATAATTCATGTTTACATTTCTTTAATTTTCGACGCATTGTCGTTATTCGTGACGCATCAATGACCAATTGATTATATGGCAATGCAATGAAAAAAGCGTGTGGAAAACAGTGTTAATGACAGATTTGAGAAGCACATTTCTTCAATGTTGGCCGCATGGCATTCCTGTGCAGGTGACAACGGTAATTTTTCAAAACGACAAGGATATTTAAACACATGATTATTTGTTTGGTGTGCTCTATGGCCTCTGCTACAGACCTCATCGAAATGACACTTAGATATCTTAGGGTGTACATATCAAGTCTTCCCAAATGGTCTAGCGGATAGGAATCTGCCTTGTAACGCAGGGCGGCCTGGGTTCGATTCCCGTCATGGCAAATGATTTTTGTAGAAAAATAAAATGAGTCCCAACGTGTGCAACAGAACAGTTCGAAATCTCGTTACATTTGCATCGTCATGAACATGACTTATATCAGGCTAGCTCATTTTTTCTTTGTTCATTTTAAGTGTAGAAACAATATTTCGTTTGTGACCATTTTTTTTTGCCGTTTTGACAACAGGCTCATGACTAAAGAACACACGGCTGTCTGCTGATTGACGCTTGACTGTAGATTTTCGCTTTGTGTCAAAAGGAATCCCTTAACGCACACTTTTTCAAAGTAGGTGAATTCATCAGATCTGTTTGAAACATTGCATTTTATCCATGCAGACGACTGCTTAGATACTCGCAGCACAGTTGCCCCATATAAATTGCCCATGAGCGCGGAGCTTGTCTTTGTCACTGTAGCAACTTTGCTCCATCAGGGGGACAAGCTGGTTCGACGCCCCTGTAAGCACATGTTTCTCTAATTCCTTTGTTTCAGGCAAGCCACAGTGACGTCAGACGCCTTTACGCATACAGCTTTGCGATGCTTAGACAGTAATAACATAATTCATGTTTACATTTCTTTAATTTTCGACGCATTGTCGTTATTCGTGACGCATCAATGACCAATTGATTATATGGCAATGCAATGAAAAAAGCGTGTGGAAAACAGTGTTAATGACAGATTTGAGAAGCACATTTCTTCAATGTTGGCCGCATGGCAGTCCTGTGCAGGTGACAATGGTAATTTTTCAAAACGACAAGGATATTTAAACACATGATTATTTGTTTGGTGTGCTCTATGGCCTCTGCTACAGACCTCATCGAAATGACACTTAGATATCTTAGGGTGTACATATCAAGTCTTCCCAAATGGTCTAGCGGATAGGAATCTGCCTTGTAACGCAGGGCGGCCTGGGTTCGATTCCCGTCATGGCAAATGATTTTTGTAGAAAAAAAAAATGAGTCCCAACGTGTGCAACAGAACAGTTCGAAATCTCGTTACATTTGCATCGTCATGAACATGACTTATATCAGGCTAGCTCATTTTGTCTTTGTTCATTTTAAGTGTAGAAACAATATTTCGTTTGTGACCATTTTTTTCTGCCGTTTTGACAACAGGCTCATGACTAAAGAACACACGGCTGTCTGCTGATTGACGCTTGACTGTAGATTTTCGCTTTGTGTCAAAAGGACTCCATTAACGCACACTTTTTCAAAGTAGGTGAATTCATCAGATCTGTTTGAAACATTGCATTTTATCCATGCACGACGACTGCTTAGATACTCGCAGCACAGTTGCCCCATATAAATTGCCCATGAGCGCGGAGCTTGTCTTTGTCACTGTAGCAACTTTGCTCCATCAGGGGGACAAGCCGGTTCGACGCCCCTGTCAGCACATGTTTCTCTAATTCCTTTGTTTCAGGCAAGCCACTGTGACGTCAGACGCCTTTGCGCATACAGCTTTGCGATGCTTAGACAGTAATAACATAATTCATGTTTACATTTCTTTAATTTTCGACGCATTCTCGTTATTCGTGACGCATCAATGACCAATTGATTATATGGCAATGCAATGAAAAAAGCGTGTGGAAAACAGTGTTAATGACAGATTTGAGAAGCACATTTCTTCAATGTTGGCCGCATGGCAGTCCTGTGCAGGTGACAATGGTAATTTTTCAAAACGACAAGGATATTTAAACACATGATTATTTGTTTGATGTGCTCTATGGCCTCTGCTACAGACCTCATCGAAATGACACTTAGATATCTTAGGGTGTACATATCAAGTCTTCCCAAATGGTCTAGCGGATAGGAATCTGCCTTGTAACGCAGGGTGGCCCGGGTTCGATTCCCGTCATGGCAGATGATTCTTGTAGAAAAATAAAATGAGTCCCAACGTGTGCAACAGAACAGTTCGAAATCTCATTACATTTGCATCGTCATGAACATGACTTATATCAGGCTAGCTCATTTTGTCTTTGTTCATTTTAAGTGTAGAAACAATATTTCGTTTGTGACCATTTTTTTCTGCCGTTTTGACAACAGGCTCATGACTAAAGAACACACGGCTGTCTGCTGATTGACGCTTGACTGTAGATTTTCGCTTTGTGTCAAAAGGACTCCCTTAACGCACACTTTTTCAAAGTAGGTGAATTCATCAGATCTGTTTGAAACATTGCATTTTATCCATGCACGACGACTGCTTAGATACTCGCAGCACAGTTGTCCCATATGAATTGCCCATGAGCGCGGAGCTTGTCTTTGTCACTGTAGCAACTTTGCTCCATCAGGGGGACAAGCCGGTTCGACGCCCCTTGTAAGCACATGTTTCTCTAATTCCTTTGTTTCAGGCAAGCCACAGTGACGTCAGACGCCTTTACGCATACAGCTTTGCGATGCTTAGACAGTAATAACATAATTCATGTTTACATTTCTTTAATTTTCGACGCATTGTCGTTATTCGTGACGCATCAATGACCAATTGATTATATGGCAATGCAATGAAAAAAGCGTGTGGAAAACAGTGTTAATGACAGATTTGAGAAGCACATTTCTTCAATGTTGGCCGCATGGCATTCCTGTGCAGGTGACAATGGTAATTTTTCAAAACGACAAGGATATTAAAACACATGATTATTTGTTTGGTGTGCTGTATGGCCTCTGCTACAGACCTCATCGAAATGACACTTAGATATCTTAGGGTCTACATATGAAATCTTCCCAAATGGTCTAGCGGATAGGAATCTGCCTTGTAACGCAGGGCGGCCTGGGTTCAATTCCCGTCATGACAAATGATTCTTGTAGAAAAATAAAATGAGTCCCAACGTGTGCAACAGAACAGTTTGAAATCTCGTTACATTTGAATCGTCATGAACATGACTTATATCAGGCTAGCTTATTTTGTCTTTGTTCATTTTAAGTGTAGAAACAATATTTCGTTTGTGACCATTTTTTTCTGCCGTTTTGACAACAGGCTCATGACTAAAGAACACACGGCTGTCTGCTGATTGACGCTTGACTGTAGATTTTCGCTTTGTGTCAAAAGGACTCCCTTAACGCACACTTTTTCAAAGTAGGTGAATTCATCAGATCTGTTTGAAACATTGCATTTTATCTATGCACGACGACTGCTTAGATACTCGCAGCACAGTTGCCCCATATAAATTGCCCATGAGCGCGGAGCTTGTCTTTGTCACTGTAGCAACTTTGCTCCATCAGGGGGACAAGCTGGTTCGACGCCCCTGTAAGCACATGTTTCTCTAATTCCTTTGTTTCAGGCAAGCCACAGTGACGTCAGACGCCTTTACGCATACAGCTTTGCGATGCTTAGACAGTAATAACATAATTCATGTTTACATTTCTTTAATTTTCGACGCATTGTCGTTATTCGTGACGCATCAATGACCAATTGATTATATGGCAATGCAATGAAAAAAGCGTGTGGAAAACAGTGTTAATGACAGATTTGAGAAGCACATTTCTTCAATGTTGGCCGCATGGCAGTCCTGTGCAGGTGACAATGGTAATTTTTCAAAACGACAAGGATATTTAAACACATGATTATTTGTTTGGTGTGCTCTATGGCCTCTGCTACAGACCTCATCGAAATGACACTTAGATATCTTAGGGTGTACATATCAAGTCTTCCCAAATGGTCTAGCGGATAGGAATCTGCCTTGTAACGCAGGGCGGCCTGGGTTCGATTCCCGTCATGGCAAATGATTTTTGTAGAAAAAAAAAATGAGTCCCAACGTGTGCAACAGAACAGTTCGAAATCTCGTTACATTTGCATCGTCATGAACATGACTTATATCAGGCTAGCTCATTTTGTCTTTGTTCATTTTAAGTGTAGAAACAATATTTCGTTTGTGACCATTTTTTTCTGCCGTTTTGACAACAGGCTCATGACTAAAGAACACACGGCTGTCTGCTGATTGACGCTTGACTGTAGATTTTCGCTTTGTGTCAAAAGGACTCCATTAACGCACACTTTTTCAAAGTAGGTGAATTCATCAGATCTGTTTGAAACATTGCATTTTATCCATGCACGACGACTGCTTAGATACTCGCAGCACAGTTGCCCCATATAAATTGCCCATGAGCGCGGAGCTTGTCTTTGTCACTGTAGCAACTTTGCTCCATCAGGGGGACAAGCCGGTTCGACGCCCCTGTCAGCACATGTTTCTCTAATTCCTTTGTTTCAGGCAAGCCACTGTGACGTCAGACGCCTTTGCGCATACAGCTTTGCGATGCTTAGACAGTAATAACATAATTCATGTTTACATTTCTTTAATTTTCGACGCATTCTCGTTATTCGTGACGCATCAATGACCAATTGATTATATGGCAATGCAATGAAAAAAGCGTGTGGAAAACAGTGTTAATGACAGATTTGAGAAGCACATTTCTTCAATGTTGGCCGCATGGCAGTCCTGTGCAGGTGACAATGGTAATTTTTCAAAACGACAAGGATATTTAAACACATGATTATTTGTTTGATGTGCTCTATGGCCTCTGCTACAGACCTCATCGAAATGACACTTAGATATCTTAGGGTGTACATATCAAGTCTTCCCAAATGGTCTAGCGGATAGGAATCTGCCTTGTAACGCAGGGTGGCCCGGGTTCGATTCCCGTCATGGCAGATGATTCTTGTAGAAAAATAAAATGAGTCCCAACGTGTGCAACAGAACAGTTCGAAATCTCATTACATTTGCATCGTCATGAACATGACTTATATCAGGCTAGCTCATTTTGTCTTTGTTCATTTTAAGTGTAGAAACAATATTTCGTTTGTGACCATTTTTTTCTGCCGTTTTGACAACAGGCTCATGACTAAAGAACACACGGCTGTCTGCTGATTGACGCTTGACTGTAGATTTTCGCTTTGTGTCAAAAGGACTCCCTTAACGCACACTTTTTCAAAGTAGGTGAATTCATCAGATCTGTTTGAAACATTGCATTTTATCCATGCACGACGACTGCTTAGATACTCGCAGCACAGTTGTCCCATATGAATTGCCCATGAGCGCGGAGCTTGTCTTTGTCACTGTAGCAACTTTGCTCCATCAGGGGGACAAGCCGGTTCGACGCCCCTTGTAAGCACATGTTTCTCTAATTCCTTTGTTTCAGGCAAGCCACAGTGACGTCAGACGCCTTTACGCATACAGCTTTGCGATGCTTAGACAGTAATAACATAATTCATGTTTACATTTCTTTAATTTTCGACGCATTGTCGTTATTCGTGACGCATCAATGACCAATTGATTATATGGCAATGCAATGAAAAAAGCGTGTGGAAAACAGTGTTAATGACAGATTTGAGAAGCACATTTCTTCAATGTTGGCCGCATGGCATTCCTGTGCAGGTGACAATGGTAATTTTTCAAAACGACAAGGATATTAAAACACATGATTATTTGTTTGGTGTGCTGTATGGCCTCTGCTACAGACCTCATCGAAATGACACTTAGATATCTTAGGGTCTACATATGAAATCTTCCCAAATGGTCTAGCGGATAGGAATCTGCCTTGTAACGCAGGGCGGCCTGGGTTCGATTCCCGTCATGACAAATGATTCTTGTAGAAAAATAAAATGAGTCCCAACGTGTGCAACAGAACAGTTTGAAATCTCGTTACATTTGAATCGTCATGAACATGACTTATATCAGGCTAGCTTATTTTGTCTTTGTTCATTTTAAGTGTAGAAACAATATTTCGTTTGTGACCATTTTTTTCTGCCGTTTTGACAACAGGCTCATGACTAAAGAACACACGGCTGTCTGCTGATTGACGCTTGACTGTAGATTTTCGCTTTGTGTCAAAAGGACTCCCTTAACGCACACTTTTTCAAAGTAGGTGAATTCATCAGATCTGTTTGAAACATTGCATTTTATCTATGCACGACGACTGCTTAGATACTCGCAGCACAGTTGCCCCATATAAATTGCCCATGAGCGCGGAGCTTGTCTTTGTCACTGTAGCAACTTTGCTCCATCAGGGGGACAAGCCGGTTCGACGCCCCTGTAAGCACATGTTTCTCTAATTCCTTTGTTTCAGGCAAGCCACTGTGACGTCAGACGCCTTTACGCATACAGCTTTGCGATGCTTAGACAGTAATAACATAATTCATGTTTACATTTCTTTAATTTTCGACGCATTGTCGTTATTCGTGACGCATCAATGACCAATTGATTATATGGCAATGCAATGAAAAAAGCGTGTGGAAAACAGTGTTAATGACAGATTTGAGAAGCACATTTCTTCAATGTTGGCCGCATGGCATTCCTGTGCAGGTGACAATGGTAATTTTTCAAAACGACAAGGATATTTAAACACATGATTATTTGTTTGGTGTGCTCTATGGCCTCTGCGACAGACCTCATCGAAATGACACTTAGATATCTTAGGGTGCACATATGAAATCTTCCCAAATGGTCTATCGGATAGGAATCTGCCTTGTAACGCAGGGCGGCCCGGGTTCGATTCCCGTCATGGCAAATGATTCTTGTAGAAAAATAAAATGAGTCCCAACGTGTGCAACAGAACAGTTTGAAATCTCGTTACATTTGCATCGTCATGAACATGACTTATATCAGGCTAGCTCATTTTTTCTTTGTTCATTTTAAGTGTAGAAACAATATTTCGTTTGTGACCATTTTTTTCTGCCGTTTTGACAACAGGCTCATGACTAAAGAACACACGGCTGTCTTCTGATTGACGCTTGACTGTAGATTTTCGCTTTGTGTCAAAAGGACTCCCTTAACGCACACTTTTTCAAAGTAGGTGAATTCATCAGATCTGTTTGAAACATTGCATTTTATCCATGCACGACGACTGCTTAGATACTCGCAGCACAGTTGCCCCATATAAATTGCCCATGAGCGCGGAGCTTGTCTTTGTCACTGTAGCAACTTTGCTCCATCAGGGGGACAAGCCGGTTCGACGCCCCTGTAAGCACATGTTTCTCTAATTCCTTTGTTTCAGGCAAGCCACTGTGACGTCAGACGCCTTTACGCATACAGCTTTGCGATGCTTAGACAGTAATAACATAATTCATGTTTACATTTCTTTAATTTTCGACGCATTGTCGTTATTCGTGACGCATCAATGACCAATTGATTATATGGCAATGCAATGAAAAAAGCGTGTGGAAAACAGTGTTAATGACAGATTTGAGAAGCACATTTCTTCAATGTTGGCCGCATGGCATTCCTGTGCAGGTGACAATGGTAATTTTTCAAAACGACAAGGATATTTAAACACATGATTATTTGTTTGGTGTGCTCTATGGCCTCTGCGACAGACCTCATCGAAATGACACTTAGATATCTTAGGGTGCACATATGAAATCTTCCCAAATGGTCTATCGGATAGGAATCTGCCTTGTAACGCAGGGCGGCCCGGGTTCGATTCCCGTCATGGCAAATGATTCTTGTAGAAAAATAAAATGAGTCCCAACGTGTGCAACAGAACAGTTTGAAATCTCGTTACATTTGCATCGTCATGAACATGACTTATATCAGGCTAGCTCATTTTTTCTTTGTTCATTTTAAGTGTAGAAACAATATTTCGTTTGTGACCATTTTTTTCTGCCGTTTTGACAACAGGCTCATGACTAAAGAACACACGGCTGTCTTCTGATTGACGCTTGACTGTAGATTTTCGCTTTGTGTCAAAAGGACTCCCTTAACGCACACTTTTTCAAAGTAGGTGAATTCATCAGATCTGTTTGAAACATTGCATTTTATCCATGCACGACGACTGCTTAGATACTCGCAGCACAGTTGCCCCATATAAGTTGCCCATGAGCGCGGAGCTTGTCTTTGTCACTGTCGCAACTTTGCTCCATCAGGGGGACAAGCCGGTTTGACGCCCCTGTAAGCACATGTTTCTCTAATTCCTTTGTTTCAGGCAAGCCACAGTGACGTCAGACGCCTTTGCGCATACAGCTTTGCGATGCTTAGACAGTAATAACATAATTCATGTTTACATTTCTTTAATTTACGACGCATTGTCGTTATTCGTGACGCATCAATGAACAATTGATTATATGGCAATGCAATGAAAAAAGCGTGTGGAAAACAGTGTTAATGACAGATTTGAGTAGCACATTTCTTCAATGTTGGCCGCATGGCATTCCTGTGCAGGTGACAATGGTAAGTTTTCAAAACGACAAGGATATTTAAACACATGATTATTTGTTTGGTGTGCTCTATGGCCTCTGCTACAGACCTCATCGAAATGACACTTGGATATCTTAGGGTCTACATATGAAATCTTCCCAAATGGTCTAGCGGATAGGAATCTGCCTTGTAACGCAGGGCGGCCCGGGTTCGATTCCCGTCATGACAAATGATTCTTGTAGAAAAATAAAATGAGTCCCAACGTGTGCAACAGAACAGTTTGAAATCTCGTTACATTTGCATCGTCATGAACATGACTTATATCAGGCTAGCTCATTTTTTCTTTGTTCATTTTAAGTGTAGAAACAATATTTCGTTTGTGACCATTTTTTTCAGCCGTTTTGACAACAGGCTCATGACTAAAGAACACACGGCTGTCTTCTGATTGACGCTTGACTGTAGATTTTCGCTTTGTGTCAAAAGGACTCCCTTAACGCACACTTTTTCAAAGTAGGTGAATTCATCAGATCTGTTTGAAACATTGCATTTTATCCATGCACGACGACTGCTTAGATACTCGCAGCACAGTTGCCCCATATAAGTTGCCCATGAGCGCGGAGCTTGTCTTTGTCACTGTCGCAACTTTGCTCCATCAGGGGGACAAGCCGGTTCGACGCCACTGTAAGCACATGTTTCTCTAATTCTTTTGTTTCAGGCAAGCCACAGTGACGTCAGACGCCTTTGCGCATACAGCTTTGCGATGCTTAGACAGTAATAACATAATTCATGTTTACATTTCTTTAATTTACGACGCATTGTCGTTATTCGTGACGCATCAATGAACAATTGATTATATGGCAATGCAATGAAAAAAGCGTGTGGAAAACAGTGTTAATGACAGATTTGAGAAGCACATTTCTTCAATGTTGGCCGCATGGCATTCCTGTGCAAGTGACAATGGTAATTTTTCCAAACGACAAGGATATTTAAACACGTGATTATTTGTTTGGTGTGCTCTATGGCCTCTGCTACAGACCTCATCGAAATGACACTTAGATATCTTAGGGTGCACATATGAAATCTTCCCAAATGGTCTAGCGGATAGGAATCTGCCTTGTAACGCAGGGCGGCCGGGGTTCGATTCCCGTCATGGCAAATGATTCTTGTAGAAAAATAAAATGAGTCCCAACGTGTGCAACAGAACAGTTCGAAATCTCGTTACATTTGCATCGTCATGAACATGACTTATATCAGGCTAGCTCATTTTGTCTTTGTTCATTTTAAGTGTAGAAACAATATTTCGTTTGTGACCATTTTTTTCTGCCGTTTTGACAACAGGCTCATGACTAAAGAACACACGGCTGTCTGCTGATTGACGCTTGACTGTAGATTTTCGCTTTGTGTCAAAAGGACTCCCTTAACGCACACTTTTTCAAAGTAGGTGAATTCATCAGATCTGTTTGAAACATTGCATTTTATCCATGCACGACGACTGCTTAGATACTCGTAGCACAGTTGCCCCATATAAATTGCCCATGAGCGCGGAGCTTGTCTTTGTCACTGTAGCAACTTTGCTCCATCAGGGGGACAAGCCGGTTCGACGCCCCTGTAAGCACATGTTTCTCTAATTCCTTTGTTTCAGGCAAGCCACTGTGACGTCAGAGGCCTTTACGCATACAGCTTTGCGATGCTTAGACAGTAATAACATAATTCATGTTTACATTTCTTTAATTTTCGACGCATTGTCGTTATTCGTGACGCATCAATGACCAATTGATTATATGGCAATGCAATGAAAAAAGCGTGTGGAAAACAGTGTTAATGACAGATTTGAGAAGCACATTTCTTCAATGTTGGCCGCATGGCATTCCTGTGCAGGTGACAATGGTAATTTTTCAAAAAAACAAGGATATTTAAACAAGTGATTATTTGTTTGGTGTGCTCTATGGCCTCTGCTACAGACCTCATCGAAATGACACTTAGATATCTTAGGGTGCACATATGAAATCTTCCCAAATGGTCTAGCGGATAGGAATCTGCCTTGTAACGCAGGGCGGCCTGGGTTCGATTCCCGTCATGGCAAATGATTCTTGTTGAAAAATAAAATGAGTCCCAACGTGTGCAACAGAACAGTTCGAAATCTCGTTACATTTGCATCGTCATGAACATGACTTATATCAGGCTAGCTCATTTTTTCTTTGTTCATTTTAAGTGGAGAAACAATATTTCGTTTGTGACCATTTTTTTCTGCCGTTTTGACAACAGGCTCATGACTAAAGAACACACGGCTGTCTGCTGATTGACGCTTGACTGTAGATTTTCGCTTTGTGTCAAAAGGACTCCCTTAACGCACACTTTTTCAAAGTAGGTGAATTCATCAGATCTGTTTGAAACATTGCATTTTATCCATGCACGACGACTGCTTAGATACTCGCAGCACAGTTGCCCCATATAAATTGCCCATGAGCGCGGAGCTTGTCTTTGTCACTGTAGCAACTTTGCTCCATCAGGGGGACAAGCCGGTTCGACGCCCCTGTAAGCACATGTTTCTCTAATTCCTTTGTTTCAGGCAAGCCACAGTGACGTCAGACGCCTTTGCGCATACAGCTTTGCGATGCTTAGACAGTAATAACATTATTCATGTTTACATTTCTTTAATTTACGACGCATTGTCGTTATTCGTGACGCATCAATGACCAATTGATTATATGGCAATGTAGTGAAAAAAGCGTGTGGAAAACAGTGTTAATGACAGATTTGAGAAGCACATTTCTTCAATGTTGGCCGCATGGCATTCCTGTGCAGGTGACAATGGTAATTTTTCAAAACGACAAGGATATTTAAACACATGATTATTTGTTTGGTGTGCTCTATGGCCTCTGCTACAGACCTCATCGAAATGACACTTAGATATCTTAGGGTGCACCTATGAAATCTTCCCAAATGGTCTAGCGGATAGGAATCTGCCTTGTAACGCAGGGCGGCCCGGGTTCGATTCCCGTCATGGCAAATGATTCTTGTAGAAAAATAAAATGAGTCCCAACGTGTGCAACAGAACAGTTCGAAATCTCGTTACATTTGCATCGTCATGAACATGACTTATATCAGGCTAGCTCATTTTGTCTTTGTTCATTTTAAGTGTAGAAACAATATTTCGTTTGTGACCATTTTTTTCTGCCGTTTTGACAACAGGCTCATGACTAAAGAACACACGGCTGTCTGCTGATTGACGCTTGACTGTAGATTTTCGCTTTGTGTCAAAAGGACTCCCTTAACGCACACTTTTTCAAAGTAGGTGAATTCATCAGATCTGTTTGAAACATTGCATTTTATCCATGCACGACGACTGCTTAGATACTCGTAGCACAGTTGCCCCATATAAATTGCCCATGAGCGCGGAGCTTGTCTTTGTCACTGTAGCAACTTTGCTCCATCAGGGGGACAAGCCGGTTCGACGCCCCTGTAAGCACATGTTTCTCTAATTCCTTTGTTTCAGGCAAGCCACTGTGACGTCAGAGGCCTTTACGCATACAGCTTTGCGATGCTTAGACAGTAATAACATAATTCATGTTTACATTTCTTTAATTTTCGACGCATTGTCGTTATTCGTGACGCATCAATGACCAATTGATTATATGGCAATGCAATGAAAAAAGCGTGTGGAAAACAGTGTTAATGACAGATTTGAGAAGCACATTTCTTCAATGTTGGCCGCATGGCATTCCTGTGCAGGTGACAATGGTAATTTTTCAAAAAAACAAGGATATTTAAACAAGTGATTATTTGTTTGGTGTGCTCTATGGCCTCTGCTACAGACCTCATCGAAATGACACTTAGATATCTTAGGGTGCACATATGAAATCTTCCCAAATGGTCTAGCGGATAGGAATCTGCCTTGTAACGCAGGGCGGCCTGGGTTCGATTCCCGTCATGGCAAATGATTCTTGTTGAAAAATAAAATGAGTCCCAACGTGTGCAACAGAACAGTTCGAAATCTCGTTACATTTGCATCGTCATGAACATGACTTATATCAGGCTAGCTCATTTTTTCTTTGTTCATTTTAAGTGGAGAAACAATATTTCGTTTGTGACCATTTTTTTCTGCCGTTTTGACAACAGGCTCATGACTAAAGAACACACGGCTGTCTGCTGATTGACGCTTGACTGTAGATTTTCGCTTTGTGTCAAAAGGACTCCCTTAACGCACACTTTTTCAAAGTAGGTGAATTCATCAGATCTGTTTGAAACATTGCATTTTATCCATGCACGACGACTGCTTAGATACTCGCAGCACAGTTGCCCCATATAAATTGCCCATGAGCGCGGAGCTTGTCTTTGTCACTGTAGCAACTTTGCTCCATCAGGGGGACAAGCCGGTTCGACGCCCCTGTAAGCACATGTTTCTCTAATTCCTTTGTTTCAGGCAAGCCACAGTGACGTCAGACGCCTTTGCGCATACAGCTTTGCGATGCTTAGACAGTAATAACATTATTCATGTTTACATTTCTTTAATTTACGACGCATTGTCGTTATTCGTGACGCATCAATGACCAATTGATTATATGGCAATGTAGTGAAAAAAGCGTGTGGAAAACAGTGTTAATGACAGATTTGAGAAGCACATTTCTTCAATGTTGGCCGCATGGCATTCCTGTGCAGGTGACAATGGTAATTTTTCAAAACGACAAGGATATTTAAACACATGATTATTTGTTTGGTGTGCTCTATGGCCTCTGCTACAGACCTCATCGAAATGACACTTAGATATCTTAGGGTGCACCTATGAAATCTTCCCAAATGGTCTAGCGGATAGGAATCTGCCTTGTAACGCAGGGCGGCCCGGGTTCGATTCCCGTCATGGCAAATGATTCTTGTAGAAAAATAAAATGAGTCCCAACGTGTGCAACAGAACAGTTCGAAATCTCGTTACATTTGCATCGTCATGAACATGACTGATATCAGGCTAGCTCATTTTTTCTTTGTTCATTTTAAGTGTAGAAACAATATTTCGTTTGTGACCATTTTTTTCTGCCGTTTTGACAACAGGCTCATGACTAAAGAACACACGGCTGTCTGCTGATTGACGCTTGACTGTAGATTTTCGCTTTGTGTCAAAAGGACTCCCTTAACGCACACTTTTTCAAAGTAGGTGAATTCATCAGATCTGTTTGAAACATTGCATTTTATCCATGCACGACGACTGCTTAGATACTCGTAGCACAGTTGCCCCATATAAATTGCCCATGAGCGCGGAGCTTGTCTTTGTCACTGTAGCAACTTTGCTCCATCAGGGGGACAAGCCGGTTCGACGCCCCTGTAAGCACATGTTTCTCTAATTCCTTTGTTTCAGGCAAGCCACTGTGACGTCAGACGCCTTTACGCATACAGCTTTGCGATGCTTAGACAGTAATAACATAATTCATGTTTACATTTCTTTAATTTTCGACGCATTGTCGTTATTCGTGACGCATCAATGACCAATTGATTATATGGCAATGCAATGAAAAAAGCGTGTGGAAAACAGTGTTAATGACAGATTTGAGAAGCACATTTCTTCAATGTTGGCCGCATGGCATTCCTGTGCAGGTGACAATGGTAATTTTTCAAAAAAACAAGGATATTTAAACAAGTGATTATTTGTTTGGTGTGCTCTATGGCCTCTGCTACAGACCTCATCGAAATGACACTTAGATATCTTAGGGTGCACATATGAAATCTTCCCAAATGGTCTAGCGGATAGGAATCTGCCTTGTAACGCAGGGCGGCCTGGGTTCGATTCCCGTCATGGCAAATGATTCTTGTTGAAAAATAAAATGAGTCCCAACGTGTGCAACAGAACAGTTCGAAATCTCGTTACATTTGCATCGTCATGAACATGACTTATATCAGGCTAGCTCATTTTTTCTTTGTTCATTTTAAGTGGAGAAACAATATTTCGTTTGTGACCATTTTTTTCTGCCGTTTTGACAACAGGCTCATGACTAAAGAACACACGGCTGTCTGCTGATTGACGCTTGACTGTAGATTTTCGCTTTGTGTCAAAAGGACTCCCTTAACGCACACTTTTTCAAAGTAGGTGAATTCATCAGATCTGTTTGAAACATTGCATTTTATCCATGCACGACGACTGCTTAGATACTCGCAGCACAGTTGCCCCATATAAATTGCCCATGAGTGCGGAGCTTGTCTTTGTCACTGTAGCAACTTTGCTCCATCAGGGGGACAAGCCGGTTCGACGCCCCTGTAAGCACATGTTTCTCTAATTCCTTTGTTTCAGGCAAGCCACTGTGACGTCAGACGCCTTTACGCATACAGCTTTGCGATGCTTAGACAGTAATAACATAATTCATGTTTACATTTCTTTAATTTTCGACGCATTGTCGTTATTCGTGACGAATCAATGACCAATTGATTATATGGCAATGCAATGAAAAAAGCGTGTGGAAAACAGTGTTAATGACAGATTTGAGAAGCACATTTCTTCAATGTTGGCCGCATGGCATTCCTGTGCAGGTGACAATGGTAATTTTTCAAAACGACAAGGATATTTAAACACATGATTATTTGTTTGGTGTGCTCTATGGCCTCTGCGACAGACCTCATCGAAATGACACTTAGATATCTTAGGGTGCACCTATGAAATCTTCCCAAATGGTCTAGCGGATAGGAATCTGCCTTGTAACGCAGGGCGGCCCGGGTTCGATTCCCGTCATGGCAAATGATTCTTGTAGAAAAATAAAATGAGTCCCAACGTGTGCAACAGAACAGTTCGAAATCTCGTTACATTTGCATCGTCATGAACATGACTTATATCAGGCTAGCTCATTTTGTCTTTGTTCATTTTAAGTGTAGAAACAATATTTCGTTTGTGACCATTTTTTTCTGCCGTTTTGACAACAGGCTCATGACTAAAGAACACACGGCTGTCTGCTGATTGACGCTTGACTGTAGAATTTCGCTTTGTGTCAAAAGGACTCCCTTAACGCACACTTTTTCAAAGTAGGTGAATTCATCAGATCTGTTTGAAACATTGCATTTTTTCCATGCACGACGACTGCTTAGATACTCGCAGCACAGTTGCCCCATATAAATTGCCCATGAGCGCGGAGCTTGTCTTTGTCACTGTAGCAACTTTGCTCCATCAGGGGGACAAGCCGGTTCGACGCCCCTGTAAGCACATGTTTCTCTAATTCCTTTGTTTCAGGCAAGCCACAGTGACGTCAGACGCCTTTGCGCATACAGCTTTGCGATGCTTAGACAGTAATAACATTATTCATGTTTACATTTCTTTAATTTACGACGCATTGTCGTTATTCGTGACGCATCAATGACCAATTGATTATATGGCAATGTAGTGAAAAAAGCGTGTGGAAAACAGTGTTAATGACAGATTTGAGAAGCACATTTCTTCAATGTTGGCCGCATGGCATTCCTGTGCAGGTGACAATGGTAATTTTTCAAAACGACAAGGATATTTAAACACATGATTATTTGTTTGGTGTGCTCTATGGCCTCTGCTACAGACCTCATCGAAATGACACTTAGATATCTTAGGGTGCACCTATGAAATCTTCCCAAATGGTCTAGCGGATAGGAATCTGCCTTGTAACGCAGGGCGGCCCGGGTTCGATTCCCGTCATGGCAAATGATTCTTGTAGAAAAATAAAATGAGTCCCAACGTGTGCAACAGAACAGTTCGAAATCTCGTTACATTTGCATCGTCATGAACATGACTGATATCAGGCTAGCTCATTTTTTCTTTGTTCATTTTAAGTGTAGAAACAATATTTCGTTTGTGACCATTTTTTTCTGCCGTTTTGACAACAGGCTCATGACTAAAGAACACACGGCTGTCTGCTGATTGACGCTTGACTGTAGAATTTCGCTTTGTGTCAAAAGGACTCCCTTAACGCACACTTTTTCAAAGTAGGTGAATTCATCAGATCTGTTTGAAACATTGCATTTTTTCCATGCACGACAACTGCTTAGATACTCGCAGCACAGTTGCCCCATATAAATTGCCCATGAGCGCGGAGCTTGTCTTTGTCACTGTAGCAACTTTGCTCCATCAGGGGGACAAGCCGGTTCGACGCCCCTGTAAGCACATGTTTCTCTAATTCCTTTGTTTCAGGCAAGCCACAGTGACGTCAGACGCCTTTGCGCATACAGCTTTGCGATGCTTAGACAGTAATAACATTATTCATGTTTACATTTCTTTAATTTACGACGCATTGTCGTTATTCGTGACGCATCAATGACCAATTGATTATATGGCAATGTAGTGAAAAAAGCGTGTGGAAAACAGTGTTAATGACAGATTTGAGAAGCACATTTCTTCAATGTTGGCCGCATGGCATTCCTGTGCAGGTGACAATGGTAATTTTTCAAAACGACAAGGATATTTAAACACATGATTATTTGTTTGGTGTGCTCTATGGCCTCTGCTACAGACCTCATCGAAATGACACTTAGATATCTTAGGGTGCACCTATGAAATCTTCCCAAATGGTCTAGCGGATAGGAATCTGCCTTGTAACGCAGGGCGGCCCGGGTTCGATTCCCGTCATGGCAAATGATTCTTGTAGAAAAATAAAATGAGTTCCAACGTGTGCAACAGAACAGTTCGAAATCTCGTTACATTTGCATCGTCATGAACATGACTGATATCAGGCTAGCTCATTTTTTCTTTGTTCATTTTAAGTGTAGAAACAATATTTCGTTTGTGACCATTTTTTTCTGCCGTTTTGACAACAGGCTCATGACAAAAGAACACACGGCTGTCTGCTGATTGACGCTTGATTGTAGATTTTCGCTTTGTGTCAAAAGGACTCCCTTAACGCACACTTTTTCAAAGTAGGTGAATTCATCAGATCTGTTTGAAACATTGCATTTTATCCATGCACGACGACTGCTTAGATACTCGCAGCACAGTTGTCCCATATAAATTGCCCATGAGCGCGGAGCTTGTCTTTGTCACTGTAGCAACTTTGCTCCATCAGGGGGACAAGCCGGTTCGACGCCCCTTGTAAGCACATGTTTCTCTAATTCCTTTGTTTCAGGCAAGCCACAGTGACGTCAGACGCCTTTGCGCATACAGCTTTGCGATGCTTAGACAGTAATAACATAATTGATGTTTACATTTCTTTAATTTTCGACGCATTGTCGTTATTCGTGACGCATCAATGACCAATTGATTATATGGCAATGTAATGAAAAAAGCGTGTGGAAAACAGTGTTAATGACAGATTTGAGAAGCACATTTCTTCAATGTTGGCCGCATGGCATTCCTGTGCAGGTGACAATGGTAATTTTTCAAAACGACAAGGATATTTAAACACATGATTATTTGTTTGCTGTGCTCTATGGCCTCTGCTACAGACCTCATCGAAATGACACTTAGATATCTTAGGGTGTACATATCAAGTCTTCCCAAATGGTCTAGCGGATAGGAATCTGCCTTGTAACGCAGGGCGGCCCGGGTTCGATTCCCGTCATGGCAAATGATTTTTGTAGAAAAATAAAATGAGTCCCAACGTGTGCAACAGAACAGTTCGAAATCTCGTTACATTTGCATCGTCATGAACGTGACTTATATCAGGCTAGCTAATTTTTTCTTTGTTCATTTTAAGTGTAGAAACAATATTTCGTTTGTGACCTTTTTTTTCTGCCGTTTTGACAACAGGCTCATGACAAAAGAACACACGGCTGTCTGCTGATTGACGCTTGACTGTAGATTTTCGCTTTGTGTCAAAAGAACTCCCTAACGCACACTTTTTCAAAGTAGGTGAATTCATCAGATCTGTTTGAAACATTGCATTTTATCCATGCACGACGACTGCTTAGATACTCGCAGCACAGTTGCCCCATATAAATTGCCCATGAGCGCGGAGCTTGTCTTTGTCACTGGAGCAACTTTGCTCCATCAGCGTGAGAAGCCGGTTCGACGCCCCTGTAAGCACATGTTTCTCTAATTCCTTTGTTTCAGGCAAGCCACTGTGACGTCAGACGCCTTTACGCATACAGCTTTGAGATGCTTAGACAGTAATAACATAATTCATGTTTACATTTCTTTAATTTTCGACGCATTGTCGTTATTCGTGACGCATCAATGACCAATTGATTATATGGCAATGCAATGAAAAAAGCGTGTGGAAAACAGTGTTAATGACAGATTTGAGAAGCACATTTCTTCAATGTTGGCCGCATGGCATTCCTGTGCAGGTGACAATGGTAATTTTTCAAAACGACAAGGATATTTAAACACATGATTATTTGTTTGCTGTGCTCTATGGCCTCTGCTACAGACCTCATCGAAATGACACTTAGATATCTTAGGGTGTACATATCAAGTCTTCCCAAATGGTCTAGCGGATAGGAATCTGCCTTGTAACGCAGGGCGGCCTGGGTTCGATTCCCGTCATGGCAAATGATTTTTGTAGAAAAATAAAATGAGTCCCAACGTGTGCAACAGAACAGTTCGAAATCTCGTTACATTTGCATCGTCATGAACGTGACTTATATCAGGCTAGCTCATTTTTTCTTTGTTCATTTTAAGTGTAGAAACAATATTTCGTTTGTGACCTTTTTTTTCTGCCGTTTTGACAACAGGCTCATGACAAAAGAACACACGGCTGTCTGCTGATTGACGCTTGACTGTAGATTTTCGCTTTGTGTCGAAAGAACTCCCTAACGCACACTTTTTCAAAGTAGGTGAATTCATCAGATCTGTTTGAAACATTGCATTTTATCCATGCACGACGACTGCTTAGATACTCGCAGCACAGTTGCCCCATATAAATTGCCCATGAGCGCGGAGCTTGTCTTTGTCACTGTAGCAACTTTGCTCCATCAGCGGGAGAAGCCGGTTCGACGCCCCTGTAAGCACATGTTTCTCTAATTCCTTTGTTTCAGACAAGCCACTGTGACGTCAGACGCCTTTACGCATACAGCTTTGCGATGCTTAGACAGTAATAACATTATTCATGTTTACATTTCTTTAATTTACGACGCATTGTCGTTATTCGTGACGCATCAATGACCAATTGATTATATGGCAATGTAGTGAAAAAAGCGTGTGGAAAACAGTGTTAATGACAGATTTGAGAAGCACATTTCTTCAATGTTGGCCGCATGGCATTCCTGTGCAGGTGACAATGGTAATTTTTCAAAACGACAAGGATATTTAAACACATGATTATTTGTTTGGTGTGCTCTATGGCCTCTGCTACAGACCTCATCGAAATGACACTTAGATATCTTAGGGTGCACCTATGAAATCTTCCCAAATGGTCTAGCGGATAGGAATCTGCCTTGTAACGCAGGGCGGCCCGGGTTCGATTCCCGTCATGGCAAATGATTCTTGTAGAAAAATAAAATGAGTCCCAACGTGTGCAACAGAACAGTTCGAAATCTCGTTACATTTGCATCGTCATGAACATGACTGATATCAGGCTAGCTCATTTTTTCTTTGTTCATTTTAAGTGTAGAAACAATATTTCGTTTGTGACCATTTTTTTCTGCCGTTTTGACAACAGGCTCATGACTAAAGAACACACGGCTGTCTGCTGATTGACGCTTGACTGTAGAATTTCGCTTTGTGTCAAAAGGACTCCCTTAACGCACACTTTTTCAAAGTAGGTGAATTCATCAGATCTGTTTGAAACATTGCATTTTTTCCATGCACGACAACTGCTTAGATACTCGCAGCACAGTTGCCCCATATAAATTGCCCATGAGCGCGGAGCTTGTCTTTGTCACTGTAGCAACTTTGCTCCATCAGGGGGACAAGCCGGTTCGACGCCCCTGTAAGCACATGTTTCTCTAATTCCTTTGTTTCAGGCAAGCCACAGTGACGTCAGACGCCTTTGCGCATACAGCTTTGCGATGCTTAGACAGTAATAACATTATTCATGTTTACATTTCTTTAATTTACGACGCATTGTCGTTATTCGTGACGCATCAATGACCAATTGATTATATGGCAATGTAGTGAAAAAAGCGTGTGGAAAACAGTGTTAATGACAGATTTGAGAAGCACATTTCTTCAATGTTGGCCGCATGGCATTCCTGTGCAGGTGACAATGGTAATTTTTCAAAACGACAAGGATATTTAAACACATGATTATTTGTTTGGTGTGCTCTATGGCCTCTGCTACAGACCTCATCGAAATGACACTTAGATATCTTAGGGTGCACCTATGAAATCTTCCCAAATGGTCTAGCGGATAGGAATCTGCCTTGTAACGCAGGGCGGCCCGGGTTCGATTCCCGTCATGGCAAATGATTCTTGTAGAAAAATAAAATGAGTTCCAACGTGTGCAACAGAACAGTTCGAAATCTCGTTACATTTGCATCGTCATGAACATGACTGATATCAGGCTAGCTCATTTTTTCTTTGTTCATTTTAAGTGTAGAAACAATATTTCGTTTGTGACCATTTTTTTCTGCCGTTTTGACAACAGGCTCATGACAAAAGAACACACGGCTGTCTGCTGATTGACGCTTGATTGTAGATTTTCGCTTTGTGTCAAAAGGACTCCCTTAACGCACACTTTTTCAAAGTAGGTGAATTCATCAGATCTGTTTGAAACATTGCATTTTATCCATGCACGACGACTGCTTAGATACTCGCAGCACAGTTGTCCCATATAAATTGCCCATGAGCGCGGAGCTTGTCTTTGTCACTGTAGCAACTTTGCTCCATCAGGGGGACAAGCCGGTTCGACGCCCCTTGTAAGCACATGTTTCTCTAATTCCTTTGTTTCAGGCAAGCCACAGTGACGTCAGACGCCTTTGCGCATACAGCTTTGCGATGCTTAGACAGTAATAACATAATTGATGTTTACATTTCTTTAATTTTCGACGCATTGTCGTTATTCGTGACGCATCAATGACCAATTGATTATATGGCAATGTAATGAAAAAAGCGTGTGGAAAACAGTGTTAATGACAGATTTGAGAAGCACATTTCTTCAATGTTGGCCGCATGGCATTCCTGTGCAGGTGACAATGGTAATTTTTCAAAACGACAAGGATATTTAAACACATGATTATTTGTTTGCTGTGCTCTATGGCCTCTGCTACAGACCTCATCGAAATGACACTTAGATATCTTAGGGTGTACATATCAAGTCTTCCCAAATGGTCTAGCGGATAGGAATCTGCCTTGTAACGCAGGGCGGCCCGGGTTCGATTCCCGTCATGGCAAATGATTTTTGTAGAAAAATAAAATGAGTCCCAACGTGTGCAACAGAACAGTTCGAAATCTCGTTACATTTGCATCGTCATGAACGTGACTTATATCAGGCTAGCTAATTTTTTCTTTGTTCATTTTAAGTGTAGAAACAATATTTCGTTTGTGACCTTTTTTTTCTGCCGTTTTGACAACAGGCTCATGACAAAAGAACACACGGCTGTCTGCTGATTGACGCTTGACTGTAGATTTTCGCTTTGTGTCAAAAGAACTCCCTAACGCACACTTTTTCAAAGTAGGTGAATTCATCAGATCTGTTTGAAACATTGCATTTTATCCATGCACGACGACTGCTTAGATACTCGCAGCACAGTTGCCCCATATAAATTGCCCATGAGCGCGGAGCTTGTCTTTGTCACTGGAGCAACTTTGCTCCATCAGCGTGAGAAGCCGGTTCGACGCCCCTGTAAGCACATGTTTCTCTAATTCCTTTGTTTCAGGCAAGCCACTGTGACGTCAGACGCCTTTACGCATACAGCTTTGAGATGCTTAGACAGTAATAACATAATTCATGTTTACATTTCTTTAATTTTCGACGCATTGTCGTTATTCGTGACGCATCAATGACCAATTGATTATATGGCAATGCAATGAAAAAAGCGTGTGGAAAACAGTGTTAATGACAGATTTGAGAAGCACATTTCTTCAATGTTGGCCGCATGGCATTCCTGTGCAGGTGACAATGGTAATTTTTCAAAACGACAAGGATATTTAAACACATGATTATTTGTTTGCTGTGCTCTATGGCCTCTGCTACAGACCTCATCGAAATGACACTTAGATATCTTAGGGTGTACATATCAAGTCTTCCCAAATGGTCTAGCGGATAGGAATCTGCCTTGTAACGCAGGGCGGCCTGGGTTCGATTCCCGTCATGGCAAATGATTTTTGTAGAAAAATAAAATGAGTCCCAACGTGTGCAACAGAACAGTTCGAAATCTCGTTACATTTGCATCGTCATGAACGTGACTTATATCAGGCTAGCTCATTTTTTCTTTGTTCATTTTAAGTGTAGAAACAATATTTCGTTTGTGACCTTTTTTTTCTGCCGTTTTGACAACAGGCTCATGACAAAAGAACACACGGCTGTCTGCTGATTGACGCTTGACTGTAGATTTTCGCTTTGTGTCGAAAGAACTCCCTAACGCACACTTTTTCAAAGTAGGTGAATTCATCAGATCTGTTTGAAACATTGCATTTTATCCATGCACGACGACTGCTTAGATACTCGCAGCACAGTTGCCCCATATAAATTGCCCATGAGCGCGGAGCTTGTCTTTGTCACTGTAGCAACTTTGCTCCATCAGCGGGAGAAGCCGGTTCGACGCCCCTGTAAGCACATGTTTCTCTAATTCCTTTGTTTCAGACAAGCCACTGTGACGTCAGACGCCTTTACGCATACAGCTTTGCGATGCTTAGACAGTAATAACATAATTCATGTTTACATTTCTTTAATTTTCGACGCATTGTCGTTATTCGTGACGCATCAATGACCAATTGATTATATGGCAATGCAATGAAAAAAGCGTGTGGAAAACAGTGTTAATGACAGATTTGAGAAGCACATTTCTTCAATGTTGGCCGCATGGCATTCCTGTGCAGGTGACAATGGTAATTTTTCAAAACGACAAGGATATTTAAACACATGATTATTTGTTTGCTGTGCTCTATGGCCTCTGCTACAGACCTCATCGAAATGACACTTAGATATCTTAGGGTGTACATATCAAGTCTTCCCAAATGGTCTAGCGGAGAGGAATCTGCCTTGTAACGCAGGGCGGCCCGGGTTCGATTCCCGTCATGGCAAATGATTTTTGTAGAAAAATAAAATGAGTCCCAACGTGTGCAACAGAACAGTTCGAAATCTCGTTACATTTGCATCGTCATGAACATGACTTATATCAGGCTAGCTCATTTTTTCTTTGTTCATTTTAAGTGTAGAAACAATATTTCGTTTGTGACCATTTTTTTCTGCCGTTTTGACAACAGGCTCATGACTAAAGAACACACGGCAGTCTGCTGATTGACGCTTGACTGTAGATTTTCGCTTGAGTCGAAAGAACTCCCTAACGCACACTTTTTCAAAGTAGGTGAATTCAACAGATCTGTTTGAAACATTGCATTTTATCCATGCACGACGACTGCTTAGATACTCGCAGCACAGTTGCCCCATATAAATTGCCCATGAGCGCGGAGCTTGTCTTTGTCACTGTAGCAACTTTGCTCCATCAGCGGGAGAAGCCGGTTCGATGCCCCTGTAAGCACATGTTTCTCGAATTCCTTTGTTTCAGGCAAGCCACTGTGACGTCAGACGCCTTTACGCATACAGCTTTGCGATGCTTAGACAGTAATAACATAATTCATGTTTACATTTCTTTAATTTTCAACGTATTGTCGTTATTCGTGACGCATCAATGACCAATTGATTATATGGCAATGCAATGAAAAAAGCGTGTGGAAAACAGTGTTAATGACAGATTTGAGAAGCACATTTCTTCAATGTTGGCCGCATGGCATTCCTGGGCAGGTGACAATGGTAATTTTTCAAAACGACAAGGATATTTAAACACATGATTATTTGTTTGCTGTACTCTATGGCCTCTGCTACAGACCTCATCGAAATGACACTTAGATATCTTAGGGTGCACATATCAAGTCTTCCCAAATGGTCTAGCGGATAGGAATCTCCCTTGTAACGCAGGGCGGCCTGGATTCGATTCCCGTCATGGCAAATGATTTTTTGTAGAAAAATAAAATGAGTCCCAACGTGTGCAACAGAACAGTTCGAAATCTGGTTATATTTGCATCATCATGAACATGACTTATATCAGGCTAGCTCATTTTTTCTTTGTTCATTTTAAGTGTAGAAACAATATTTTGTTTGTGAACATTTTTTTCTGCCGTTTTGACAACAGGCTCATGACTAAAGAACACACGGCTGTCTGCTGATTGACGCTTGACTGTAGATTTTCGCTTTGTGTCAAAAGAACTTCCTAACGCACACTTTTTCAAAGTAGGTGAATTCATCAGATCTGTTTGAAACATTGCATTTTATCCATGCACGACGACTGCTTAGATACTCGCAGCACAGTTGCCCCATATAAATTGCCCATGAGCGCGGAGCTTGTCTTTGTCACTGTAGCAACTTTGCTCCATCAGGGGGACAAGCCGGTTCGACGCCCCTGTAAGCACATGTTTCTCTAATTCCTTTGTTTCAGGCAAGCCACAGTGACGTCAGACGCCTTTGCGCATACAGCTTTGCGATGCTTAGACAGTAATAACATTATTCATGTTTACATTTCTTTAATTTACGACGCATTGTCGTTATTCGTGACGCATCAATGACCAATTGATTATATGGCAATGTAGTGAAAAAAGCGTGTGGAAAACAGTGTTAATGACAGATTTGAGAAGCACATTACTTCAATGTTGGCCGCATGGCATTCCTGTGCAGGTGACAATGGTAATTTTTCAAAACGACAAGGATATTTAAACACATGATTATTTGTTTGGTGTGCTCTATGGCCTCTGCTACAGACCTCATCGAAATGACACTTAGATATCTTAGGGTGCACCTATGAAATCTTCCCAAATGGTCTAGCGGATAGGAATCTGCCTTGTAACGCAGGGCGGCCCGGGTTCGATTCCCGTCATGGCAAATGATTCTTGTAGAAAAATAAAATGAGTTCCAACGTGTGCAACAGAACAGTTCGAAATCTCGTTACATTTGCATCGTCATGAACATGACTGATATCAGGCTAGCTCATTTTTTCTTTGTTCATTTTAAGTGTAGAAACAATATTTCGTTTGTGACCATTTTTTTCTGCCGTTTTGACAACAGGCTCATGACAAAAGAACACACGGCTGTCTGCTGATTGACGCTTGATTGTAGATTTTCGCTTTGTGTCAAAAGGACTCCCTTAACGCACACTTTTTCAAAGTAGGTGAATTCATCAGATCTGTTTGAAACATTGCATTTTATCCATGCACGACGACTGCTTAGATACTCGCAGCACAGTTGTCCCATATAAATTGCCCATGAGCGCGGAGCTTGTCTTTGTCACTGTAGCAACTTTGCTCCATCAGGGGGACAAGCCGGTTCGACGCCCCTTGTAAGCACATGTTTCTCTAATTCCTTTGTTTCAGGCAAGCCACAGTGACGTCAGACGCCTTTGCGCATACAGCTTTGCGATGCTTAGACAGTAATAACATAATTCATGTTTACATTTCTTTAATTTTCGACGCATTGTCGTTATTCGTGACGCATCAATGACCAATTGATTATATGGCAATGCAATGAAAAAAGCGTGTGGAAAACAGTGTTAATGACAGATTTGAGAAGCACATTTCTTCAATGTTGGCCGCATGGCATTCCTGTGCAGGTGACAATGGTAATTTTTCAAAACGACAAGGATATTTAAACACATGATTATTTGTTTGCTGTGCTCTATGGCCTCTGCTACAGACCTCATCGAAATGACACTTAGATATCTTAGGGTGTACATATCAAGTCTTCCCAAATGGTCTAGCGGATAGGAATCTGCCTTGTAACGCAGGGCGGCCCGGGTTCGATTCCCGTCATGGCAAATGATTTTTGTAGAAAAATAAAATGAGTCCCAACGTGTGCAACAGAACAGTTCGAAATCTCGTTACATTTGCATCGTCATGAACGTGACTTATATCAGGCTAGCTCATTTTTTCTTTGTTCATTTTAAGTGTAGAAACAATATTTCGTTTGTGACCTTTTTTTTCTGCCGTTTTGACAACAGGCTCATGACAAAAGAACACACGGCTGTCTGCTGATTGACGCTTGACTGTAGATTTTCGCTTTGTGTCGAAAGAACTCCCTAACGCACACTTTTTCAAAGTAGGTGAATTCATCAGATCTGTTTGAAACATTGCATTTTATCCATGCACGACGACTGCTTAGATACTCGCAGCACAGTTGCCCCATATAAATTGCCCATGAGCGCGGAGCTTGTCTTTGTCACTGTAGCAACTTTGCTCCATCAGCGGGAGAAGCCGGTTCGACGCCCCTGTAAGCACATGTTTCTCTAATACCTTTGTTTCAGACAAGCCACTGTGACGTCAGACGCCTTTACGCATACAGCTTTGCGATGCTTAGACAGTAATAACATAATTCATGTTTACATTTCTTTAATTTTCGACGCATTGTCGTTATTCGTGATGCATCAATGACCAATTGATTATATGGCAATGCAATGAAAAAAGCGTGTGGAAAACAGTGTTAATGACAGATTTGAGAAGCACATTTCTTCAATGTTGGCCGCATGGCATTCCTGGGCAGGTGACAATGGTAATTTTTCAAAACGACAAGGATATTTAAACACATGATTATTTGTTTGCTGTACTCTATGGCCTCTGCTACAGACCTCATCGAAATGACACTTAGATATCTTAGGGTGCACATATCAAGTCTTCCCAAATGGTCTAGCGGATAGGAATCTCCCTTGTAACGCAGGGCGGCCCGGATTCGATTCCCGTCATGGCAAATGATTTTTTGTAGAAAAATAAAATGAGTCCCAACGTGTGCAACAGAACAGTTCGAAATCTGGTTATATTTGCATCGTCATGAACATGACTTATATCAGGCTAGCTCATTTTTTCTTTGTTCATTTTAAGTGTAGAAACAATATTTTGTTTGTGAACATTTTTTTCTGCCGTTTTGACAACAGGCTCATGACTAAAGAACACACGGCTGTCTGCTGATTGACGCTTGACTGTAGATTTTCGCTTTGTGTCAAAAGAACTTCCTAACGCACACTTTTTCAAAGTAGGTGAATTCATCAGATCTGTTTGAAACATTGCATTTTATCCATGCACGACGACTGCTTAGATACTCGCAGCACAGTTGCCCCATATAAATTGCCCATGAGCGCGGAGCTTGTCTTTGTCACTGTAGCAACTTTGCTCCATCAGGGGGACAAGCCGGTTCGACGCCCCTGTAAGCACATGTTTCTCTAATTCCTTTGTTTCAGGCAAGCCACAGTGACGTCAGACGCCTTTGCGCATACAGCTTTGCGATGCTTAGACAGTAATAACATAATTCATGTTTACATTTCTTTAATTTTCGACGCATTGTCGTTATTCGTGACGCATCAATGACCAATTGATTATATGGCAATGCAATGAAAAAAGCGTGTGGAAAACAGTGTTAATGACAGATTTGAGAAGCACATTTCTTCAATGTTGGCCGCATGGCATTCCTGTGCAGGTGACAATGGTAATTTTTCAAAACGACAAGGATATTTAAACACATGATTATTTGTTTGCTGTGCTCTATGGCCTCTGCTACAGACCTCATCGAAATGACACTTAGATATCTTAGGGTGTACATATCAAGTCTTCCCAAATGGTCTAGCGGATAGGAATCTGCCTTGTAACGCAGGGCGGCCCGGGTTCGATTCCCGTCATGGCAAATGATTTTTGTAGAAAAATAAAATGAGTCCCAACGTGTGCAACAGAACAGTTCGAAATCTCGTTACATTTGCATCGTCATGAACGTGACTTATATCAGGCTAGCTCATTTTTTCTTTGTTCATTTTAAGTGTAGAAACAATATTTCGTTTGTGACCTTTTTTTTCTGCCGTTTTGACAACAGGCTCATGACAAAAGAACACACGGCTGTCTGCTGATTGACGCTTGACTGTAGATTTTCGCTTTGTGTCGAAAGAACTCCCTAACGCACACTTTTTCAAAGTAGGTGAATTCATCAGATCTGTTTGAAACATTGCATTTTATCCATGCACGACGACTGCTTAGATACTCGCAGCACAGTTGCCCCATATAAATTGCCCATGAGCGCGGAGCTTGTCTTTGTCACTGTAGCAACTTTGCTCCATCAGCGGGAGAAGCCGGTTCGACGCCCCTGTAAGCACATGTTTCTCTAATACCTTTGTTTCAGACAAGCCACTGTGACGTCAGACGCCTTTACGCATACAGCTTTGCGATGCTTAGACAGTAATAACATAATTCATGTTTACATTTCTTTAATTTTCGACGCATTGTCGTTATTCGTGATGCATCAATGACCAATTGATTATATGGCAATGCAATGAAAAAAGCGTGTGGAAAACAGTGTTAATGACAGATTTGAGAAGCACATTTCTTCAATGTTGGCCGCATGGCATTCCTGGGCAGGTGACAATGGTAATTTTTCAAAACGACAAGGATATTTAAACACATGATTATTTGTTTGCTGTACTCTATGGCCTCTGCTACAGACCTCATCGAAATGACACTTAGATATCTTAGGGTGCACATATCAAGTCTTCCCAAATGGTCTAGCGGATAGGAATCTCCCTTGTAACGCAGGGCGGCCCGGATTCGATTCCCGTCATGGCAAATGATTTTTTGTAGAAAAATAAAATGAGTCCCAACGTGTGCAACAGAACAGTTCGAAATCTGGTTATATTTGCATCGTCATGAACATGACTTATATCAGGCTAGCTCATTTTTTCTTTGTTCATTTTAAGTGTAGAAACAATATTTTGTTTGTGAACATTTTTTTCTGCCGTTTTGACAACAGGCTCATGACTAAAGAACACACGGCTGTCTGCTGATTGACGCTTGACTGTAGATTTTCGCTTTGTGTCAAAAGAACTTCCTAACGCACACTTTTTCAAAGTAGGTGAATTCATCAGATCTGTTTGAAACATTGCATTTTATCCATGCACGACGACTGCTTAGATACTCGCAGCACAGTTGCCCCATATAAATTGCCCATGAGCGCGGAGCTTGTCTTTGTCACTGTAGCAACTTTGCTCCATCAGGGGGACAAGCCGGTTCGACGCCCCTGTAAGCACATGTTTCTCTAATTCCTTTGTTTCAGGCAAGCCACAGTGACGTCAGACGCCTTTGCGCATACAGCTTTGCGATGCTTAGACAGTAATAACATTATTCATGTTTACATTTCTTTAATTTACGACGCATTGTCGTTATTCGTGACGCATCAATGACCAATTGATTATATGGCAATGTAGTGAAAAAAGCGTGTGGAAAACAGTGTTAATGACAGATTTGAGAAGCACATTTCTTCAATGTTGGCCGCATGGCATTCCTGTGCAGGTGACAATGGTAATTTTTCAAAACGACAAGGATATTTAAACACATGATTATTTGTTTGGTGTGCTCTATGGCCTCTGCTACAGACCTCATCGAAATGACACTTAGATATCTTAGGGTGCACCTATGAAATCTTCCCAAATGGTCTAGCGGATAGGAATCTGCCTTGTAACGCAGGGCGGCCCGGGTTCGATTCCCGTCATGGCAAATGATTCTTGTAGAAAAATAAAATGAGTTCCAACGTGTGCAACAGAACAGTTCGAAATCTCGTTACATTTGCATCGTCATGAACATGACTGATATCAGGCTAGCTCATTTTTTCTTTGTTCATTTTAAGTGTAGAAACAATATTTCGTTTGTGACCATTTTTTTCTGCCGTTTTGACAACAGGCTCATGACAAAAGAACACACGGCTGTCTGCTGATTGACGCTTGATTGTAGATTTTCGCTTTGTGTCAAAAGGACTCCCTTAACGCACACTTTTTCAAAGTAGGTGAATTCATCAGATCTGTTTGAAACATTGCATTTTATCCATGCACGACGACTGCTTAGATACTCGCAGCACAGTTGTCCCATATAAATTGCCCATGAGCGCGGAGCTTGTCTTTGTCACTGTAGCAACTTTGCTCCATCAGGGGGACAAGCCGGTTCGACGCCCCTTGTAAGCACATGTTTCTCTAATTCCTTTGTTTCAGGCAAGCCACAGTGACGTCAGACGCCTTTGCGCATACAGCTTTGCGATGCTTAGACAGTAATAACATAATTCATGTTTACATTTCTTTAATTTCGACGCATTGTCGTTATTCGTGACGCATCAATGACCAATTGATTATATGGCAATGCAATGAAAAAAGCGTGTGGAAAACAGTGTTAATGACAGATTTGAGAAGCACATTTCTTCAATGTTGGCCGCATGGCATTCCTGTGCAGGTGACAATGGTAATTTTTCAAAACGACAAGGATATTTAAACACATGATTATTTGTTTGCTGTGCTCTATGGCCTCTGCTACAGACCTCATCGAAATGACACTTAGATATCTTAGGGTGTACATATCAAGTCTTCCCAAATGGTCTAGCGGATAGGAATCTGCCTTGTAACGCAGGGCGGCCCGGGTTCGATTCCCGTCATGGCAAATGATTTTTGTAGAAAAATAAAATGAGTCCCAACGTGTGCAACAGAACAGTTCGAAATCTCGTTACATTTGCATCGTCATGAACGTGACTTATATCAGGCTAGCTCATTTTTTCTTTGTTCATTTTAAGTGTAGAAACAATATTTCGTTTGTGACCTTTTTTTTCTGCCGTTTTGACAACAGGCTCATGACAAAAGAACACACGGCTGTCTGCTGATTGACGCTTGACTGTAGATTTTCGCTTTGTGTCGAAAGAACTCCCTAACGCACACTTTTTCAAAGTAGGTGAATTCATCAGATCTGTTTGAAACATTGCATTTTATCCATGCACGACGACTGCTTAGATACTCGCAGCACAGTTGCCCCATATAAATTGCCCATGAGCGCGGAGCTTGTCTTTGTCACTGTAGCAACTTTGCTCCATCAGCGGGAGAAGCCGGTTCGACGCCCCTGTAAGCACATGTTTCTCTAATTCCTTTGTTTCAGACAAGCCACTGTGACGTCAGACGCCTTTACGCATACAGCTTTGCGATGCTTAGACAGTAATAACATAATTCATGTTTACATTTCTTTAATTTTCGACGCATTGTCGTTATTCGTGACGCATCAATGACCAATTGATTATATGGCAATGCAATGAAAAAAGCGTGTGGAAAACAGTGTTAATGACAGATTTGAGAAGCACATTT
The DNA here is from genome assembly GCF_951799395.1 of Argentina silus. Classification (NCBI taxonomy): domain Eukaryota; kingdom Metazoa; phylum Chordata; class Actinopteri; order Argentiniformes; family Argentinidae; genus Argentina; species Argentina silus. Next base: position 30,630,372 of record NC_139657.1, read on the forward strand.
CTTCAATGTTGGCCGCATGGCATTCCTGTGCAGGTGACAATGGTAATTTTTCAAAACGACAAGGATATTTAAACACATGATTATTTGTTTGCTGTGCTCTATGGCCTCTGCTACAGACCTCATCGAAATGACACTTAGATATCTTAGGGTGTACATATCAAGTCTTCCCAAATGGTCTAGCGGAGAGGAATCTGCCTTGTAACGCAGGGCGGCCCGGGTTCGATTCCCGTCATGGCAAATGATTTTTGTAGAAAAATAAAATGAGTCCCAACGTGTGCAACAGAACAGTTCGAAATCTCGTTACATTTGCATCGTCATGAACATGACTTATATCAGGCTAGCTAATTTTTTCTTTGTTCATTTTAAGTGTAGAAACAATATTTCGTTTGTGACCATTTTTTTCTGCCGTTTTGACAACAGGCTCATGACTAAAGAACACACGGCAGTCTGCTGATTGACGCTTGACTGTAGATTTTCGCTTGAGTCGAAAGAACTCCCTAACGCACACTTTTTCAAAGTAGGTGAATTCATCAGATCTGTTTGAAACATTGCATTTTATCCATGCACGACGACTGCTTAGATACTCGCAGCACAGTTGCCCCATATAAATTGCCCATGAGCGCGGAGCTTGTCTTTGTCACTGTAGCAACTTTGCTCCATCAGCGGGAGAAGCCGGTTCGATGCCCCTGTAAGCACATGTTTCTCGAATTCCTTTGTTTCAGGCAAGCCACTGTGACGTCAGACGCCTTTACGCATACAGCTTTGCGATGCTTAGACAGTAATAACATAATTCATGTTTACATTTCTTTAATTTTCAACGTATTGTCGTTATTCGTGACGCATCAATGACCAATTGATTATATGGCAATGCAATGAAAAAAGCGTGTGGAAAACAGTGTTAATGACAGATTTGAGAAGCACATTTCTTCAATGTTGGCCGCATGGCATTCCTGGGCAGGTGACAATGGTAATTTTTCAAAACGACAAGGATATTTAAACACATGATTATTTGTTTGCTGTACTCTATGGCCTCTGCTACAGACCTCATCGAAATGACACTTAGATATCTTAGGGTGCACATATCAAGTCTTCCCAAATGGTCTAGCGGATAGGAATCTCCCTTGTAACGCAGGGCGGCCCGGATTCGATTCCCGTCATGGCAAATGATTTTTTGTAGAAAAATAAAATGAGTCCCAACGTGTGCAACAGAACAGTTCGAAATCTGGTTATATTTGCATCGTCATGAACATGACTTATATCAGGCTAGCTCATTTTTTCTTTGTTCATTTTAAGTGTAGAAACAATATTTTGTTTGTGAACATTTTTTTCTGCCGTTTTGACAACAGGCTCATGACTAAAGAACACACGGCTGTCTGCTGATTGACGCTTGACTGTAGATTTTCGCTTTGTGTCAAAAGAACTTCCTAACGCACACTTTTTCAAAGTAGGTGAATTCATCAGATCTGTTTGAAACATTGCATTTTATCCATGCACGACGACTGCTTAGATACTCGCAGCACAGTTGCCCCATATAAATTGCCCATGAGCGCGGAGCTTGTCTTTGTCACTGTAGCAACTTTGCTCCATCAGCGGGAGAAGCCGGTTCGACGGCCCTGTTAGCACATGTTTCTCTAATTCCTTTGTTTCAGGCAAGCCACTGTGACGTCAGACGCCTTTACGCATACAGCTTTGCTATGCTTAGACAGTAATAACATAATTCATGTTTACATTTCTTTAATTTTCGACGTATTGTCGTTATTCGTGACGCATCAATGACCAATTGATTATATGGCAATGCAATGAAAAAAGCGTGTGGAAAACAGTGTTGTTGACAGATTTGAGAAGCACATTTCTTCAATGTTGGCCGCATGGCATTCCTGTGCAGGTGACAATGGTAATTTTTCAAAACGACAAGGATATTTAAACACATGATTATTTGTTTGGTGTGCTCTTTGGCCTCTGCTACAGACCTCATCGAAATGACACTTAGATATCTTAGGGTCTACATATGAAATCTTCCCAAATGGTCTAGCGGATAGGAGTCTGCCTTGTAACGCAGGGCGGCCCGGGTTCGATTCCCGTCATGGCAAATGATTCTTGTAGAAAAATAAAATGAGTCCCAACGTGTGCAACAGAACAGTTTGAAATCTCGTTACATTTGCATCGTCATGAACATGACTTATATCAGGCTAGCTCATTTTTTCTTTGTTCATTTTAAGTGTAGAAACAATATTTCGTTTGTGACCATTTTTTTCTGCCGTTTTGACAACAGGCTCATGACTAAAGAAAACACGGCTGTCTGCTGATTGACGCTTGACTGTAGATTTTCGCTTTGTGTCAAAAGGACTCCCTTAACGCACACTTTTTCAAAGTAGGTGAATTCATCAGATCTGTTTGAAACATTGCATTTTATCCATGCACGACGACTGCTTAGATACTCGCAGCACAGTTGCCCCATATAAATTGCCCATGAGCGCGGAGCTTGTCTTTGTCACTGTAGCAACTTTGCTCCATCAGGGGGACAAGCCGGTTCGACGCCCCGGTAAGCACATGTTTCTCTAATTCCTTTGTTTCAGGTAAGCCACAGTGACGTCAGACGCCTTTGCGCATACAGCTTTGCGAGGCTTAGACAGTAATAACATAATTCATGTTTACATTTCTTTAATTTTCGACGCATTGTCGTTATTCGTGACGCATCAATGACCAATTGATTATATGGCAATGCAATGAAAAAAGCGTGTGGAAAACAGTGTTAATGACAGATTTGAGAAGCACATTTCTTCAATGTTGGCCGCATGGCATTCCTGTGCAGGTGACAATGGTAATTTTTCAAAACGACAAGGATATTTAAACACATGATTATTTGTTTGCTGTGCTCTATGGCCTCTGATACAGACCTCATCGAAATGACACTTAGATATCTTAGGGTTTACATATCAAGTCTTCCCAAATGGTCTAGCGGCTAGGAATCTGCCTTGTAACGCAGGGCGGCCCGGGTTCGATTCCCGTCATGGCAAATGATTCTTGTAGAAAAATAAAATGAGTCCCAAAGTGTGCAACAGAACAGTTCGAAATCTCGTTACATTTGCATCGTCATGAACATGACTTATATCAGGCTAGCTCATTTTTTTCTTTGTTCATTTTAAGTGTAGAAACAATATTTCGTTAGTGACCATTTTTTTCTGCCGTTTTGACAACAGGCTCATGACTAAAGAACACACGGCTGTCTGCTGATTGACGCTTGACTGTAGATTTTCGCTTTGTGTCAAAAGAACTTCCTAACGCACACTTTTTCAAAGTAGGTGAATTCATCAGATCTGTTTGAAACATTGCATTTTATCCATGCACGACGACTACTTAGATACTCGCAACACAGTTGCCTCATATAAATTGCCCATGAGCGCGGAGCTTGTCTTTGTCACTGTAGCAACTTTGCTCCATCAGCGGGAGAAGGCGGTTCAACGCCCCTGTAAGCACATGTTTCTCTAATTCCTTTGTTTCAGGCAAGCCACTGTGACGTCAGACGCCTTTACGCATACAGCTTTGCGATGCTTAGACAGTAATAACATAATTCATGTTTACATTTCTTTGATTTTCGACGCATTGTCGTTATTCGTGACGCATCAATGACCAATTGATTATATGGCAATGCAATGAAAAAAGCGTGTGGAAAACAGTGTTAATGACAGATTTGAGAAGCACATTTCTTCAATGTTGGCCGCATGGCATTCCTGTGCAGGTGACAATGGTAATTTTTCAAAACGACAAGGATATTTAAACACATGATTATTTGTTTGCTGTGCTCTATGGCCTCTGATACAGACCTCATCGAAATGACACTTAGATATCTTAGGGTTTACATATCAAGTCTTCCCAAATGGTCTAGCGGCTAGGAATCTGCCTTGTAACGCAGGGCGGCCCGGGTTCGATTCCCGTCATGGCAAATGATTCTTGTAGAAAAATAAAATGAGTCCCAAAGTGTGCAACAGAACAGTTCGAAATCTTGTTACATTTGCATCGTCATGAACATGACTTATATCAGGCTAGCTCATTTTTTTCTTTGTTCATTTTAAGTGTAGAAACAATATTTCGTTAGTGACCATTTTTTTCTGCCGTTTTGACAACAGGCTCATGACTAAAGAACACACGGCTGTCTGCTGATTGACGCTTGACTGTAGATTTTCGCTTTGTGTCAAAAGAACTTCCTAACGCACACTTTTTCAAAGTAGGTGAATTCATCAGATCTGTTTGAAACATTGCATTTTATCCATGCACGACGACTACTTAGATACTCGCAACACAGTTGCCTCATATAAATTGCCCATGAGCGCGGAGCTTGTCTTTGTCACTGTAGCAACTTTGCTCCATCAGCGGGAGAAGGCGGTTCAACGCCCCTGTAAGCACATGTTTCTCTAATTCCTTTGTTTCAGGCAAGCCACTGTGACGTCAGACGCCTTTACGCATACAGCTTTGCGATGCTTAGACAGTAATAACATAATTCATGTTTACATTTCTTTAATTTTCGACGCATTGTCGTTATTCGTGACGCATCAATGACCAATTGATTATATGGCAATGCAATGAAAAAAGCGTGTGGAAAACAGTGTTAATGACAGATTTGAGAAGCACATTTCTTCAATGTTGGCCGCATGGCATTCCTGTGCAGGTGACAATGGTAATTTTTCAAAACGACAAGGATATTTAAACACATGATTATTTGTTTGCTGTGCTCTATGGCCTCTGATACAGACCTCATCGAAATGACACTTAGATATCTTAGGGTTTACATATCAAGTCTTCCCAAATGGTCTAGCGGCTAGGAATCTGCCTTGTAACGCAGGGCGGCCCGGGTTCGATTCCCGTCATGGCAAATGATTCTTGTAGAAAAATAAAATGAGTCCCAAAGTGTGCAACAGAACAGTTCGAAATCTCGTTACATTTGCATCGTCATGAACATGACTTATATCAGGCTAGCTCATTTTTTCTTTGTTCATTTTAAGTGTAGAAACAATATTTCGTTTGTGACCATTTTTTTCTGCCGTTTTGACAACAGGCTCATGACTAAAGAACACACGGCTGTCTGCTGATTGACGCTTGACTGTAGATTTTCGCTTTGTGTCAAAAGGACTCCCTTAACGCACACTTTTTCAAAGTAGGTGAATTCATCAGATCTGTTTGAAACATTGCATTTTATCCATGCACGACGACTGCTTAGATACTCGCAGCACAGTTGCCCCATATAAATTGCCCATGAGCGCGGAGCTTGTCTTTGTCACTGTAGCAACTTTGCTCCATCAGGGGGACAAGCCGGTTCGACGCCCCGGTAAGCACATGTTTCTCTAATTCCTTTGTTTCAGGCAAGCCACAGTGACGTCAGACGCCTTTGCGCATACAGCTTTGCGAGGCTTAGACAGTAATAACATAATTCATGTTTACATTTCTTTAATTTTCGACGCATTGTCGTTATTCGTGACGCATCAATGACCAATTGATTATATGGCAATGCAATGAAAAAAGCGTGTGGAAAACAGTGTTAATGACAGATTTGAGAAGCACATTTCTTCAATGTTGGCCGCATGGCATTCCTGTGCAGGTGACAATGGTAATTTTTCAAAACGACAAGGATATTTAAACACATGATTATTTGTTTGCTGTGCTCTATGGCCTCTGATACAGACCTCATCGAAATGACACTTAGATATCTTAGGGTTTACATATCAAGTCTTCCCAAATGGTCTAGCGGATAGGAATCTGCCTTGTAACGCAGGGCGGCCCGGGTTCGATTCCCGTCATGGCAAATGATTCTTGTAGAAAAATAAAATGAGTCCCAACGTGTGCAACAGAACAGTTCGAAATCTCGTTACATTTGCATCGTCATGAATATGACTTATATCAGGCTAGCTCATTTTTTTCTTTGTTCATTTTAAGTGTAGAAACAATATTTCGTTAGTGACCATTTTTTTCTGCCGTTTTGACAACAGGCTCATGACTAAAGAACACACGGCTGTCTGCTGATTGACGCTTGACTGTAGATTTTCGCTTTGTTTCAAAAGGACTCCCTAACACACACTTTTCAAAGTAGGTGAATTCATCAGATCTGTTTAAAACATTGCATTTTATCCATGCACGACGACTGCTTAGATACTCGCAGCACAGTTGCCCCATATAAATTGCCCATGAGCGCGGAGCTTGTCTTTGTCACTGTAGCAACTTTGCTCCATCAGCGGGAGAAGCCGGTTCGACGGCCCTGTTAGCACATGTTTCTCTAATTCCTTTGTTTCAGGCAAGCCACTGTGACGTCAGACGCCTTTACGCATACAGCTTTGCTATGCTTAGACAGTAATAACATAATTCATGTTTACATTTCTTTAATTTTCGACGTATTGTCGTTATTCGTGACGCATCAATGACCAATTGATTATATGGCAATGCAATGAAAAAAGCGTGTGGAAAACAGTGTTAATGACAGATTTGAGAAGCACATTTCTTCAATGTTGGCCGCATGGCATTCCTGTGCAGGTGACAATGGTAATTTTTCAAAACGACAAGGATATTTAAACACATGATTATTTGTTTGGTGTGCTCTTTGGCCTCTGATACAGACCTCATCGAAATGACACTTAGATATCTTAGGGTCTACATATGAAATCTTCCCAAATGGTCTAGCGGATAGGAATCTGCCTTGTAACGCAGGGCGGCCCGGGTTCGATTCCCGTCATGGCAAATGATTCTTGTAGAAAAATAAAATGAGTCCCAACGTGTGCAACAGAACAGTTCGAAATCTCGTTACATTTGCATCGTCATGAACATGACTTATATCAGGCTAGCTCATTTTTTCTTTGTTCATTTTAAGTGTAGAAACAATATTTCGTTTGTGAACATTTTTTTCTGCCGTTTTGACAACAGGCTCATGACTAAAGAACACACGGCTGTCTGCTGATTGACGCTTGACTGTAGATTTCCGCTTTGTGTCAAAATGACTCCCTTAACGCACACTTTTTCAAAGTAGGTGAATTCATCAGATCTGTTTGAAACATTGCATTTTATCCATGCACGACGACAGCTTAGATACTCGCAGCACAGTTGCCCCATATAACTTGCCCATGAGCGCGGAGCTTGTCTTTGTCACTGTAGCAACTTTGCTCCATCAGGGGGACAAGCCGGTTCGACGCCCCGGTAAGCACATGTTTCTCTAATTCCTTTGTTTCAGGCAAGCCACAGTGACGTCAGACGCCTTTACGCATACAGCTTTGCGATGCTTAGACAGTAATAACATAATTCATGTTTACATTTCTTTAATTTTCGACGCATTGTCGTTATTCGTGACGCATCAATGACCAATTGATTATATGGCAATGCATTGAAAAAAGCGTGTGGAAAACAGTGTTAATGACAGATTTGAGAAGCACATTTCTTCAATGTTGGCCGCATGGCATTCCTGTGCAGGTGACAATGGTAATTTTTCAAAACGACAAGGATATTTAAACACATGATTATTTGTTTGGTGTGCTCTATGGCCTCTGCTACAGACCTCATCGAAATGACACTTAGATATCTTAGGGTTTACGTATCAAGTCTTCCCAAATGGTCTAGCGGATAGGAATCTGCCTTGTAACGCAGGGAGTCCCGGGTTCGATTCCCGTCATGGCAAATGATTCTTGTCGAAAAATAAAATGAGTCCCAACGTGTGCAACAGAACAGTTCGAAATCTCGTTACATTTGCATCGTCATGAACATGACTTATATCAGGCTAGCTCATTTTTTTCTTTGTTCATTTTAAGTGTAGAAACAATATTTCGTTAGTGACCATTTTTTTCTGCCGTTTTGACAACAGGCTCATGACTAAAGAACACACGGCTGTCTGCTGATTGACGCTTGACTGTAGATTTTCGCTTTGTTTCAAAAGGACTCCCTAACACACACTTTTTCAAAGTAGGTGAATTCATCAGATCTGTTTGAAACATTGCATTTTATCCATGCACGACGACTGCTTAGATACTCGCAGCACAGTTGCCCCATATAAATTGCCCATGAGCGCGGAGCTTGTCTTTGTCACTGTAGCAACTTTGCTCCATCAGCGGGAGAAGGCGCTTCGACGCCCCTGTAAGCACATGTTTCTCTGATTCCTTTGTTTCAGGCAAGCCACTGTGACGTCAGACGCCTTTACGCATACAGCTTTGCGATGCTTAGACAGTAATAACATAATTCATGTTCACATTTCTTTAATTTTCGACGCATTGTCGTTATTCGTGACGCATCAATGACCAATTGATTATATGGCAATGCAATGAAAAAAGCGTGTGGAAAAAAGTGTTAATGACAGATTTGAGAAGCACATTTCTTCAATGTTGGCCGCATGGCATTCCTGTGCAGGTGACAATGGTAATTTTTCAAAACGACAAGGATATTTAAACACATGATTATTTGTTTGCTGTGCTCTATGGCCTCTGCTACAGACCTCATCGAAATGACACTTAGATATCTTAGGGTGTACATATCAAGTTTTCTCAAATGGTCTAGCGGATAGGCATCTACCTTGTAACGCAGGGCAGCCTGGGTTCGATTCCCGTCATGGCAAATATTTTTTGTAGAAAAATAAAATGAGTCCCAACGTGTGCAACAGAACAGTTCGAAATCTCGTTACATTTACATCGTCATGAACATGACTTATATCAGGCTAGCTAATTTTTTCTTTGTTCATTTTAAGTGTAGAAACAATATTTCGTTTGTGAACATTTTTTTCTGCCGTTTTGACAACAGGCTCATTACTAAGGAACACACAGCTGTCTGCTGATTGACGCTTGACTGTAGATTTTCGCTTTGTGTCAAAAGAACTCCCTAACGCACACTTTTTCAAAGTAGGTGAATTCATCAGATCTGTTTGGAACATTGCATTTTATCCATGCACGACGACTACTTAGATACTCGCAACACAGTTGCCTCATATAAATTGCCCATGAGCGCGGAGCTTGTCTTTGTCACTGTAGCAACTTTGCTCCATCAGCGGGAGAAGGCGGTTCAACGCCCCTGTAAGCACATGTTTCTCTAATTCCTTTGTTTCAGGCAAGCCACTGTGACGTCAGACGCCTTTACGCATACAGCTTTGCGATGCTTAGACAGTAATAACATAATTCATGTTTACATTTCTTTAATTTTCGACGCATTGTCGTTATTCGTGACGCATCAATGACCAATTGATTATATGGCAATGCAATGAAAAAAGCGTGTGGAAAACAGTGTTAATGACAGATTTGAGAAGCACATTTCTTCAATGTTGGCCGCATGGCATTCCTGTGCAGGTGACAATGGTAATTTTTCAAAACGACAAGGATATTTAAACACATGATTATTTGTTTGCTGTGCTCTATGGCCTCTGCTACAGACCTCATCGAAATGACACTTAGATATCTTAGGGTGTACATATCAAGTTTTCTCAAATGGTCTAGCGGATAGGCATCTACCTTGTAACGCAGGGCGGCCCGGGTTCGATTCCCGTCATGGCAAATATTTTTTGTAGAAAAATAAAATGAGTCCCAACGTGTGCAACAGAACAGTTCGAAATCTCGTTACATTTGCATCGTCATGAACATGACTTATATCAGGCTAGCTAATTTTTTCTTTGTTCATTTTAAGTGTAGAAACAATATTTCGTTTGTGAACATTTTCTTCTGCCGTTTTGACAACAGGCTCATTACTAAAGAACACACAGCTGTCTGCTGATTGACGCTTGACTGTAGATTTTCGCTTTGTGTCAAAAGAACTCCCTAACGCACACTTTTTCAAAGTAGGTGAATTCATCAGATCTGTTTGAAACATTGCATTTTATCCATGCACGACGACTACTTAGATACTTGCAGCACAGTTGCCTCATATAAATTGCCCATGAGCGCGGAGCTTGTCTTTGTCACTGTAGCAACTTTGCTCCATCAGCGGGAGAAGGCGGTTCAACGCCCCTGTAAGCACATGTTTCTCTAATTCCTTTGTTTCAGGCAAGCCACTGTGACGTCAGACGCCTTTACGCATACAGCTTTGCGATGCTTAGACAGTAATAACATAATTCATGTTTACATTTCTTTAATTTTCGACGCATTGTCGTTATTCGTGACGCATCAATGACCAATTGATTATATGGCAATGCAATGAAAATAGCGTGTGGAAAACAGTGTTAATGACAGATTTGAGAAGCACATTTCTTCAATGTTGGCCGCATGGCATTCCTGTGCAGGTGACAATGGTAATTTTTCAAAACGACAAGGATATTTAAACACATGATTATTTGTTTGCTGTGCTCTATGGCCTCTGCTACAGACCTCATCGAAATGACACTTAGATATCTTAGGGTATACATATCAAGTTTTCCCAAATGGTCTAGCGGATAGGCATCTACCTTGTAACCCATGGCGGCCCGGGTTCGATTCCCGTCATGGCAAATGTTTTTTGTAGAAAAATAAAATGAGTCCCAACGTGTGCAACAGAACAGTTCGAAATCTCGTTACATTTGCATCGTCATGAACATGACTTATATCAGGCTAGCTCATTTTTTCTTTGTTCATTTTAAGTGTAGAAACAATATTTCGTTTGTGAACATTTTTTTCTGCCGTTTTGACAACAGGCTCATGACTAAAGAACACACGGCTGTCTGCTGATTGACGCTTGACTGTAGATTTTCGCTTTGTGTCAAAAGAACTCCCTAACGCACACTTTTTCAAAGTAGGTGAATTCATCAGATCTGTTTGAAACATTGCATTTTATCCATGCACGACGACTACTTAGATGCTCGCAGCACAGTTGCCTCATATAAATTGCCCATGAGCGCGGAGCTTGTCTTTGTCACTGCAGCAACTTTGCTCCATCAGCGGGAGAAGGCGGTTCGACGCCCCTGTAAGCACATGTTTCTCTAATTCCTTTGTTTCAGGCAAGCCACTGTGACGTCAGACGCCTTTACGCATACAGCTTTGCGATGCTTAGACAGTAATAACATAATTCATGTTTACATTTCTTTAATTTTCGACGCATTGTCGTTATTCGTGACGCATCAATGACCAATTGATTATATGGCAATGCAATGAAAAAAGCGTGTGGAAAACAGTGTTAATGACAGATTTGAGAAGCACATTTCTTCAATGTTGGCCGCATGGCATTCCTGTGCAGGTGACAATGGTAATTTTTCAAAACGACAAGGATATTTAAACACATGATTATTTGTTTGCTGTGCTCTATGGCCTCTGCTACAGACCTCATCGAAATGACACTTAGATATCTTAGGGTGTACATATCAAGTCTTCCCAAATGGTCTAGCGGATAGGAATCTGCCTTGTAACGCAGGGCGGCCCGGGTTCGATTCCCGTCATGGCAAATGATTTTTGTAGAAAAATAAAATGAGTCCCAACGTGTGCAACAGAACAGTTCGAAATCTCGTTACATTTGCATCGTCATGAACGTGACTTATATCAGGCTAGCTCATTTTTTCTTTGTTCATTTTAAGTGTAGAAACAATATTTCGTTTGTGACCTTTTTTTTCTGCCGTTTTGACAACAGGCTCATGACAAAAGAACACACAGCTGTCTGCTGATTGACGCTTGACTGTAGATTTTCGCTTTGTGTCGAAAGAACTCCCTAACGCACACTTTTTCAAAGTAGGTGAATTCATCAGATCTGTTTGAAACATTGCATTTTATCCATGCACGACGACTGCTTAGATACTCGCAGCACAGTTGCCCCATATAAATTGCCCATGAGCGCGGAGCTTGTCTTTGTCACTGGAGCAACTTTGCTCCATCAGCGTGAGAAGCCGGTTCGACGCCCCTGTAAGCACATGTTTCTCTAATTCCTTTGTTTCAGGCAAGCCACTGTGACGTCAGACGCCTTTACGCATACAGCTTTGAGATGCTTAGACAGTAATAACATAATTCATGTTTACATTTCTTTAATTTTCGACGCATTGTCGTGACGCATCAATGACCAATTGATTATATGGCAATGCAATGAAAAAAGCGTGTGGAAAACAGTGTTAATGACAGATTTGAGAAGCACATTTCTTCAATGTTGGCCGCATGGCATTCCTGTGCAGGTGACAATGGTAATTTTTCAAAACGACAAGGATATTTAAACACATGATTATTTGTTTGCTGTGCTCTATGGCCTCTGCTACAGACCTCATCGAAATGACACTTAGATATCTTAGGGTGTACATATCAAGTTTTCCCAAATGGTCTAGCGGATAGGCATCTACCTTGTAACGCAGGGCGGCCCGGGTTCGATTCCCGTCATGGCAAATGTTTTTTGTAGAAAAATAAAATGAGTCCCAACGTGTGCAACAGAACAGTTCGAAATCTCGTTACATTTGCATCGTCATGAACATGACTTATATCAGGCTAGCTCATTTTTTCTTTGTTCATTTTAAGTGTAGAAACAATATTTCGTTTGTGAACATTTTTTTCTGCCGTTTTGACAACAGGCTCATGACTAAAGAACACACGGCTGTCTGCTGATTGACGCTTGACTGTAGATTTTCGCTTTGTGTCAAAAGAACTCCCTAACGCACACTTTTTCAAAGTAGGTGAATTCATCAGATCTGTTTGAAACATTGCATTTTATCCATGCACGACGACTACTTAGATGCTCGCAGCACAGTTGCCTCATATAAATTGCCCATGAGCGCGGAGCTTGTCTTTGTCACTGCAGCAACTTTGCTCCATCAGCGGGAGAAGGCGGTTCGACGCCCCTGTAAGCACATGTTTCTCTAATTCCTTTGTTTCAGGCAAGCCACTGTGACGTCAGACGCCTTTACGCATACAGCTTTGCGATGCTTAGACAGTAATAACATAATTCATGTTTACATTTCTTTAATTTTCGACGCATTGTCGTTATTCGTGACGCATCAATGACCAATTGATTATATGGCAATGCAATGAAAAAAGCGTGTGGAAAACAGTGTTAATGACAGATTTGAGAAGCACATTTCTTCAATGTTGGCCGCATGGCATTCCTGTGCAGGTGACAATGGTAATTTTTCAAAACGACAAGGATATTTAAACACATGATTATTTGTTTGCTGTGCTCTATGGCCTCTGCTACAGACCTCATCGAAATGACACTTAGATATCTTAGGGTGTACATATCAAGTCTTCCCAAATGGTCTAGCGGATAGGAATCTGCCTTGTAACGCAGGGCGGCCCGGGTTCGATTCCCGTCATGGCAAATGATTTTTGTAGAAAAATAAAATGAGTCCCAACGTGTGCAACAGAACAGTTCGAAATCTCGTTACATTTGCATCGTCATGAACGTGACTTATATCAGGCTAGCTCATTTTTTCTTTGTTCATTTTAAGTGTAGAAACAATATTTCGTTTGTGACCTTTTTTTTCTGCCGTTTTGACAACAGGCTCATGACAAAAGAACACACGGCTGTCTGCTGATTGACGCTTGACTGTAGATTTTCGCTTTGTGTCGAAAGAACTCCCTAACGCACACTTTTTCAAAGTAGGTGAATTCATCAGATCTGTTTGAAACATTGCATTTTATCCATGCACGACGACTGCTTAGATACTCGCAGCACAGTTGCCCCATATAAATTGCCCATGAGCGCGGAGCTTGTCTTTGTCACTGGAGCAACTTTGCTCCATCAGCGTGAGAAGCCGGTTCGACGCCCCTGTAAGCACATGTTTCTCTAATTCCTTTGTTTCAGGCAAGCCACTGTGACGTCAGACGCCTTTACGCATACAGCTTTGAGATGCTTAGACAGTAATAACATAATTCATGTTTACATTTCTTTAATTTTCAACGCATTGTCGTTATTCGTGACGCATCAATGACCAATTGATTATATGGCAATGCAATGAAAAAAGCGTGTGGAAAAAAGTGTTAATGACAGATTTGAGAAGCACATTTCTTCAATGTTGGCCGCATGGCATTCCTGTGCAGGTGACAATGGTAATTTTTCAAAACGACAAGGATATTTAAACACATGATTATTTGTTTGCTGTGCTCTATGGCCTCTGCTACAGACCTCATCGAAATGACACTTAGATATCTTAGGGTGTACATATCAAGTTTTCTCAAATGGTCTAGCGGATAGGCATCTACCTTGTAACGCAGGGCGGCCTGGGTTCGATTCCCGTCATGGCAAATATTTTTTGTAGAAAAATAAAATGAGTCCCAACGTGTGCAACAGAACAGTTCGAAATCTCGTTACATTTGCATCGTCATGAACATGACTTATATCAGGCTAGCTAATTTTTTCTTTGTTCATTTTAAGTGTAGAAACAATATTTCGTTTGTGAACATTTTTTTCTGCCGTTTTGACAACAGGCTCATGACTAAAGAACACACGGCTGTCTGCTGATTGACGCTTGACTGTAGATTTTCGCTTTGTGTCAAAAGAACTCCCTAACGCACACTTTTTCAAAGTAGGTGAATTCATCAGATCTGTTTGAAACATTGCATTTTATCCATGCACGACGACTACTTAGATGCTCGCAGCACAGTTGCCTCATATAAATTGCCCATGAGCGCGGAGCTTGTCTTTGTCACTGCAGCAACTTTGCTCCATGAGCGGGAGAAGGCGGTTCGACGCCCCTGTAAGCACATGTTTCTCTAATTCCTTTGTTTCAGGCAAGCCACTGTGACGTCAGACGCCTTTACGCATACAGCTTTGCGATGCTTAGACAGTAATAACATAATTCATGTTTACATTTCTTTAATTTTCGACGCATTGTCGTTATTCGTGACGCATCAATGACCAATTGATTATATGGCAATGCAATGAAAAAAGCGTGTGGAAAACAGTGTTAATGACAGATTTGAGAAGCACATTTCTTCAATGTTGGCCGCATGGCATTCCTGTGCAGGTGACAATGGTAATTTTTCAAAACGACAAGGATATTTAAACACATGATTATTTGTTTGCTGTGCTCTATGGCCTCTGCTACAGACCTCATCGAAATGACACTTAGATATCTTAGGGTGTACATATCAAGTCTTCCCAAATGGTCTAGCGGATAGGAATCTGCCTTGTAACGCAGGGCGGCCCGGGTTCGATTCCCGTCATGGCAAATGATTTTTGTAGAAAAATAAAATGAGTCCCAACGTGTGCAACAGAACAGTTCGAAATCTCGTTACATTTGCATCGTCATGAACGTGACTTATATCAGGCTAGCTCATTTTTTCTTTGTTCATTTTAAGTGTAGAAACAATATTTCGTTTGTGACCTTTTTTTTCTGCCGTTTTGACAACAGGCTCATGACAAAAGAACACACGGCTGTCTGCTGATTGACGCTTGACTGTAGATTTTCGCTTTGTGTCGAAAGAACTCCCTAACGCACACTTTTTCAAAGTAGGTGAATTCATCAGATCTGTTTGAAACATTGCATTTTATCCATGCACGACGACTGCTTAGATACTCGCAGCACAGTTGCCCCATATAAATTGCCCATGAGCGCGGAGCTTGTCTTTGTCACTGGAGCAACTTTGCTCCATCAGCGTGAGAAGCCGGTTCGACGCCCCTGTAAGCACATGTTTCTCTAATTCCTTTGTTTCAGGCAAGCCACTGTGACGTCAGACGCCTTTACGCATACAGCTTTGAGATGCTTAGACAGTAATAACATAATTCATGTTTACATTTCTTTAATTTTCGACGCATTGTCGTTATTCGTGACGCATCAATGACCAATTGATTATATGGCAATGCAATGAAAAAAGCGTGTGGAAAACAGTGTTAATGACAGATTTGAGAAGCACATTTCTTCAATGTTGGCCGCATGGCATTCCTGTGCAGGTGACAATGGTAATTTTTCAAAACGACAAGGATATTTAAACACATGATTATTTGTTTGCTGTGCTCTATGGCCTCTGCTACAGACCTCATCGAAATGACACTTAGATATCTTAGGGTGTACATATCAAGTTTTCCCAAATGGTCTAGCGGATAGGCATCTACCTTGTAACGCAGGGCGGCCCGGGTTCGATTCCCGTCATGGCAAATGTTTTTTGTAGAAAAATAAAATGAGTCCCAACGTGTGCAACAGAACAGTTCGAAATCTCGTTACATTTGCATCGTCATGAACATGACTTATATCAGGCTAGCTCATTTTTTCTTTGTTCATTTTAAGTGTAGAAACAATATTTCGTTTGTGAACATTTTTTTCTGCCGTTTTGACAACAGGCTCATGACTAAAGAACACACGGCTGTCTGCTGATTGACGCTTGACTGTAGATTTTCGCTTTGTGTCAAAAGAACTTCCTAACGCACACTTTTTCAAAGTAGGTGAATTCATCAGATCTGTTTGAAACATTGCATTTTATCCATGCACGACGACTGCTTAGATACTCGCAGCACAGTTGCCCCATATACATTGCCCATGAGCGCGGAGCTTGTCTTTGTCACTGTAGCAACTTTGCTCCATCAGCGGGAGAAGGCGCTTCGACGCCCCTGTAAGCACATGTTTCTCTGATTCCTTTGTTTCAGGCAAGCCACTGTGACGTCAGACGCCTTTACGCATACAGCTTTGCGATGCTTAGACAGTAATAACATAATTCATGTTTACATTTCTTTAATTTTCGACGCATTGTCGTTATTCGTGACGCATCAATGACCAATTGATTATATGGCAATGCAATGAAAAAAGCGTGTGGAAAAAAGTGTTAATGACAGATTTGAGAAGCACATTTCTTCAATGTTGGCCGCATGGCATTCCTGTGCAGGTGACAATGGTAATTTTTCAAAACGACAAGGATATTTAAACACATGATTATTTGTTTGCTGTGCTCTATGGCCTCTGCTACAGACCTCATCGAAATGACACTTAGATATCTTAGGGTGTACATATCAAGTTTTCTCAAATGGTCTAGCGGATAGGCATCTACCTTGTAACGCAGGGCGGCCTGGGTTCGATTCCCGTCATGGCAAATATTTTTTGTAGAAAAATAAAATGAGTCCCAACGTGTGCAACAGAACAGTTCGAAATCTCGTTACATTTCCATCGTCATGAACATGACTTATATCAGGCTAGCTAATTTTTTCTTTGTTCATTTTAAGTGTAGAAACAATATTTCGTTTGTGAACATTTTTTTCTGCCGTTTTGACAACAGGCTCATGACTAAAGAACACACGGCTGTCTGCTGATTGACGCTTGACTGTAGATTTTCGCTTTGTGTCAAAAGAACTCCCTAACGCACACTTTTTCAAAGTAGGTGAATTCATCAGATCTGTTTGAAACATTGCATTTTATCCATGCACGACGACTACTTAGATGCTCGCAGCACAGTTGCCTCATATAAATTGCCCATGAGCGCGGAGCTTGTCTTTGTCACTGCAGCAACTTTGCTCCATCAGCGGGAGAAGGCGGTTCGACGCCCCTGTAAGCACATGTTTCTCTAATTCCTTTGTTTCAGGCAAGCCACTGTGACGTCAGACGCCTTTACGCATACAGCTTTGCGATGCTTAGACAGTAATAACATAATTCATGTTTACATTTCTTTAATTTTCGACGCATTGTCGTTATTCGTGACGCATCAATGACCAATTGATTATATGGCAATGCAATGAAAAAAGCGTGTGGAAAACAGTGTTAATGACAGATTTGAGAAGCACATTTCTTCAATGTTGGCCGCATGGCATTCCTGTGCAGGTGACAATGGTAATTTTTCAAAACGACAAGGATATTTAAACACATGATTATTTGTTTGCTGTGCTCTATGGCCTCTGCTACAGACCTCATCGAAATGACACTTAGATATCTTAGGGTGTACATATCAAGTCTTCCCAAATGGTCTAGCGGATAGGAATCTGCCTTGTAACGCAGGGCGGCCCGGGTTCGATTCCCGTCATGGCAAATGATTTTTGTAGAAAAATAAAATGAGTCCCAACGTGTGCAACAGAACAGTTCGAAATCTCGTTACATTTGCATCGTCATGAACGTGACTTATATCAGGCTAGCTCATTTTTTCTTTGTTCATTTTAAGTGTAGAAACAATATTTCGTTTGTGACCTTTTTTTTCTGCCGTTTTGACAACAGGCTCATGACAAAAGAACACACGGCTGTCTGCTGATTGACGCTTGACTGTAGATTTTCGCTTTGTGTCGAAAGAACTCCCTAACGCACACTTTTTCAAAGTAGGTGAATTCATCAGATCTGTTTGAAACATTGCATTTTATCCATGCACGACGACTGCTTAGATACTCGCAGCACAGTTGCCCCATATAAATTGCCCATGAGCGCGGAGCTTGTCTTTGTCACTGGAGCAACTTTGCTCCATCAGCGTGAGAAGCCGGTTCGACGCCCCTGTAAGCACATGTTTCTCTAATTCCTTTGTTTCAGGCAAGCCACTGTGACGTCAGACGCCTTTACGCATACAGCTTTGAGATGCTTAGACAGTAATAACATAATTCATGTTTACATTTCTTTAATTTTCGACGCATTGTCGTTATTCGTGACGCATCAATGACCAATTGATTATATGGCAATGCAATGAAAAAAGCGTGTGGAAAACAGTGTTAATGACAGATTTGAGAAGCACATTTCTTCAATGTTGGCCGCATGGCATTCCTGTGCAGGTGACAATGGTAATTTTTCAAAACAACAAGGATATTTAAACACATGATTATTTGTTTGCTGTGCTCTATGGCCTCTGCTACAGACCTCATCGAAATGACACTTAGATATCTTAGGGTGTACGTATCAAGTCTTCCCAAATGGTTTAGCGGATAGGAATCTGCCTTGTCACGCAGGGCGGCCCGGGTTCGATTCCCGTCATGGCAAATGATTTTTGTAGAAAAATAAAATGAGTCCCAACGTGTGCAACAGAACAGTTCGAAATCTTGTTACATTTGCTTCGTCATGAACATGACTTATATCAGGCTAGCTAATTTTTTCTTTGTTCATTTTAAGTGTAGAAACAATATTTCGTTTGTGAACATTTTTTTCTGCCGTTTTGACAACAGGCTCATTACTAAAGAACACACGGCTGTCTGCTGATTGACGCTTGACTGTAGATTTTCGCTTTGTGTCAAAAGAACTCCCTAACGCACACTTTTTCAAAGTAGGTGAATTCATCAGATCTGTTTGAAACATTGCATTTTATCCATGCACGACGACTACTTAGATACTCGCAGCACAGTTGCCTCATATAAATTGCCCATGAGCGCGGAGCTTGTCTTTGTCACTGTAGCAACTTTGCTCCATCAGCGGGAGAAGGCGGTTCGACGCCCCTGTAAGCACATGTTTCTCTAATTCCTTTGTTTCAGACAAGCCACTGTGACGTCAGACGCCTTTACGCATACAGCTTTGCGATGCTTAGACAGTAATAACATAATTCATGTTTACATTTCTTTAATTTTCGACGCATTGTCGTTATTCGTGACGCATCAATGACCAATTGATTATATGGCAATGCAATGAAAATAGCGTGTGGAAAACAGTGTTAATGACAGATTTGAGAAGCACATTTCTTCAATGTTGGCCGCATGGCATTCCTGTGCAGGTGACAATGGTAATTTTTCAAAACGACAAGGATATTTAAACACATGATTATTTGTTTGCTGTGCTCTATGGCCTCTGCTACAGACCTCATCGAAATGACACTTAGATATCTTAGGGTGTACATATCAAGTTTTCCCAAATGGTCTAGCGGATAGGCATCTACCTTGTAACGCAGGGCGGCCCGGGTTCGATTCCCGTCATGGCAAATGTTTTTTGTAGAAAAATAAAATGAGTCCCCACGTGTGCAACAGAACAGTTCGAAATCTCGTTACATTTGCATCGTCATGAACATGACTTATATCAGGCTAGCTCATTTTTTCTTTGTTCATTTTAAGTGTAGAAACAATATTTCGTTTGTGAACATTTTTTTCTGCCGTTTTGACAACAGGCTCATGACTAAAGAACACATGGCTGTCTGCTGATTGACGCTTGACTGTAGATTTTCGCTTTGTGTCAAAAGAACTTCCTAACGCACACTTTTTCAAAGTAGGTGAATTCATCAGATCTGTTTGAAACATTGCATTTTATCCATGCACGACGACTACTTAGATAATCGCAGCACAGTTGCCTCATATAAATTGCCCATGAGCGCGGAGCTTGTCTTTGTCACTGTAGCAACTTTGCTCCATCAGCGGGAGAAGGCGCTTCGACGCCCCTGTAATCACATGTTTCTCTAATTCCTTTGTTTCAGGCAAGCCACTGTGACGTCAGACGCCTTTACGCATACAGCTTTGCGATGCTTAGACAGTAATAACATAATTCATGTTTACATTTCTTTAATTTTCGACGCATTGTCGTTATTCGTGACGCATCAATGACCAATTGATTATATGGCAATGCAATGAAAATAGCGTGTGGAAAACAGTGTTAATGACAGATTTGAGAAGCACATTTCTTCAATGTTGGCCGCATGGCATTCCTGTGCAGGTGACAATGGTAATTTTTCAAAACGACAAGGATATTTAAACACATGATTATTTGTTTGCTGTGCTCTATGGCCTCTGCTACAGACCTCATCGAAATGACACTTAGATATCTTAGGGTGTACATATCAAGTTTTCCCAAATGGTCTAGCGGATAGGCATCTACCTTGTAACGCAGGGCGGCCCGGGTTCGATTCCCGTCATGGCAAATGTTTTTTGTAGAAAAATAAAATGAGTCCCCACGTGTGCAACAGAACAGTTCGAAATCTCGTTACATTTGCATCGTCATGAACATGACTTATATCAGGCTAGCTCATTTTTTCTTTGTTCATTTTAAGTGTAGAAACAATATTTCGTTTGTGAACATTTTTTTCTGCCGTTTTGACAACAGGCTCATGACTAAAGAACACATGGCTGTCTGCTGATTGACGCTTGACTGTAGATTTTCGCTTTGTGTCAAAAGAACTTCCTAACGCACACTTTTTCAAAGTAGGTGAATTCATCAGATCTGTTTGAAACATTGCATTTTATCCATGCACGACGACTACTTAGATAATCGCAGCACAGTTGCCTCATATAAATTGCCCATGAGCGCGGAGCTTGTCTTTGTCACTGTAGCAACTTTGCTCCATCAGCGGGAGAAGGCGCTTCGACGCCCCTGTAATCACATGTTTCTCTAATTCCTTTGTTTCAGGCAAGCCACTGTGACGTCAGACGCCTTTACGCATACAGCTTTGCGATGCTTAGACAGTAATAACATAATTCATGTTTACATTTCTTTAATTTTCGACGCATTGTCGTTATTCGTGACGCATCAATGACCAATTGATTATATGGCAATGCAATGAAAAAAGCGTGTGGAAAACAGTGTTAATGACAGATTTGAGAAGCACATTTCTTCAATGTTGGCCGCATGGCATTCCTGTGCAGGTGACAATGGTAATTTTTCAAAACGACAAGGATATTTAAACACATGATTATTTGTTTGCTGTGCTCTATGGCCTCTGCTACAGACCTCATCGAAATGACACTTAGATATCTTAGGGTGTACATATCAAGTCTTCCCAAATGGTCTAGCGGATAGGAATCTGCCTTGTCACGCAGGGCGGTCCGGGTTCGATTCCCGTCATGGCAAATGTTTTTTGTAGAAAAATAAAATGAGTCCCAACGTGTGCAACAGAACAGTTCGAAATCTCGTTACATTTGCATCGTCATGAACATGACTTATATCAGGCTAGCTAATTTTTTCTTTGTTCATTTTAAGTGTAGAAACAATATTTCGTTTGTGAACATTTTTTTCTGCCGTTTTGACAACAGGCTCATGACTAAAGAACACACGGCTGTCTGCTGATTGACGCTTGACTGTAGATTTTCGCTTTGTGTCAAAAGAACTTCCTAACGTACACTTTTTCAAAGTAGGTGAATTCATCAGATCTGTTTGAAACATTGCATTTTATCCATGCACGACGACTGCTTAGATACTCGCAGCACAGTTGCCCCATATAAATTGCCCATGAGCGCGGAGCTTGTCTTTGTCACTGTAGCAACTTTGCTCCATCAGCGGGAGAAGGCGGTTCGACGCCCATGTAAGCACATGTTTCTCTAATTCCTTTGTTTCAGGCAAGCCACTGTGACGTCAGACGCCTTTACGCATACAGCTTTGCGATGCTTAGACAGTAATAACATAATTCATGTTTACATTTCTTTAATTTTCGACGCATTGTCGTTATTCGTGACGCATCAATGACCAATTGATTATATGGCAATGCAATGAAAAAAGCGTGTGGAAAACAGTGTTAATGACAGATTTGAGAAGCACATTTCTTCAATGTTGGCCGCATGGCATTCCTGTGCAGGTGACAATGGTAATTTTTCAAAACGACAAGGATATTTAAACACATGATTATTTGTTTGCTGTGCTCTATGGCCTCTGCTACAGACCTCATCGAAATGACACTTAGATATCTTAAGGTGTACGTATCAAGTCTTCCCAAATGGTCTAGCGGATAGGAATCTGCCTTGTCACGCAGGGCGGCCCGGGTTCGATTCCCGTCATGGCAAATGATTTTTGTAGAAAAATAAAATGAGTCCCAACGTGTGCAACAGAACATTTCGAAATCTCGTTACATTTGCATCGTCATGAACATGACTTATATCAGGCTAGCTAATTTTTTCTTTGTTCATTTTAAGTGTAGAAACAATATTTCGTTTGTGAACATTTTTTTCTGCCGTTTTGACAACAGGCTCATGACTAAAGAACACACGGCTGTCTGCTGATTGACGCTTGACTGTAGATTTTCGCTTTGTGTCAAAAGAACTTCCTAACGTACACTTTTTCAAAGTAGGTGAATTCATCAGATCTGTTTGAAACATTGCATTTTATCCATGCACGACGACTGCTTAGATACTCGCAGCACAGTTGCCCCATATAAATTGCCCATGAGCGCGGAGCTTGTCTTTGTCACTGTAGCAACTTTGCTCCATCAGCGGGAGAAGGCGGTTCGACGCCCCTGTAAGCACATGTTTCTCTAATTCCTTTGTTTCAGGCAAGCCACTGTGACGTCAGACGCCTTTACGCATACAGCTTTGCGATGCTTAGACAGTAATAACATAATTCATGTTTACATTTCTTTAATTTTCGACGCATTGTCGTTATTCGTGACGCATCAATGACCAATTGATTATATGGCAATGCAATGAAAAAAGCGTGTGGAAAACAGTGTTAATGACAGATTTGAGAAGCACATTTCTTCAATGTTGGCCGCATGGCATTCCTGTGCAGGTGACAATGGTAATTTTTCAAAACGACAAGGATATTTAAACACATGATTATTTGTTTGCTGTGCTCTATGGCCTCTGCTACAGACCTCATCGAAATGACACTTAGATATCTTAAGGTGTACGTATCAAGTCTTCCCAAATGGTCTAGCGGATAGGAATCTGCCTTGTCACGCAGGGCGGCCCGGGTTCGATTCCCGTCATGGCAAATGATTTTTGTAGAAAAATAAAATGAGTCCCAACGTGTGCAACAGAACAGTTCGAAATCTCGTTACATTTGCATCGTCATGAACATGACTTATATCAGGCTAGCTAATTTTTTCTTTGTTCATTTTAAGTGTAGAAACAATATTTCGTTTGTGAACATTTCTTTCTGCCGTTTTGACAACAGGCTCATTACTAAAGAACACACGGCTGTCTGCTGATTGACGCTTGACTGTAGATTTTCGCTTTGTGTCAAAAGAACTCCCTAACGCACACTTTTTCAAAGTAGGTGAATTCATCAGATCTGTTTGAAACATTGCATTTTATCCATGCACGACGACTACTTAGATACTCGCAGCACAGTTGCCTCATATAAATTGCCCATGAGCGCGGAGCTTGTCTTTGTCACTGTAGCAACTTTGCTCCATCAGCGGGAGAAGGCGGTTCGACGCCCCTGTAAGCACATGTTTCTCTAATTCCTTTGTTTCAGACAAGCCACTGTGACGTCAGACGCCTTTACGCATACAGCTTTGCGATGCTTAGACAGTAATAACATAATTCATGTTTACATTTCTTTAATTTTCGACGCATTGTCGTTATTCGTGACGCATCAATGACCAATTGATTATATGGCAATGCAATGAAAAAAGCGTGCGGAAAACAGTGTTAATGACAGATTTGAGAAGCACATTTCTTCAATGTTGGCCGCATGGCATTCCTGTGCAGGTGACAATGGTAATTTTTCAAAACGACAAGGATATTTAAACACATGATTATTTGTTTGCTGTGCTCTATGGCCTCTGCTACAGACCTCATCGAAATGACACTTAGATATCTTAGGGTGTACATATCAAGTTTTCCCAAATGGTCTAGCGGATAGGCATCTACCTTGTAACGCAGGGCGGCCCGGGTTCGATTCCCGTCATGGCAAATGTTTTTTGTAGAAAAATAAAATGAGTCCCAACGTGTGCAACAGAACAGTTCGAAATCTCGTTACATTTGCATCGTCATGAACATGACTTATATCAGGCTAGCTCATTTTTTCTTTGTTCATTTTAAGTGTAGAAACAATATTTCGTTTGTGAACATTTTTTTCTGCCGTTTTGACAACAGGCTCATGACTAAAGAACACACGGCTGTCTGCTGATTCACGCTTGACTGTAGATTTTCGCTTTGTGTCAAAAGAACTCCCTAACGCACACTTTTTCAAATTAGGTGAATTCATCAGATCTGTTTGAAACATTGCATTTTATCCATGCACGACGACTACTTAGATACTCGCAGCACAGTTGCCTCATATAAATTGCCCATGAGCGCGGAGCTTGTCTTTGTCACTGTAGCAACTTTGCTCCATCAGCGGGAGAAGGTGGTTCGACGCCCCTGTAAGCACATGTTTCTCTAATTCCTTTGTTTCAGACAAGCCACTGTGACGTCAGACGCCTTTACGCATACAGCTTTGCGATGCTTAGACAGTAATAACATAATTCATGTTTACATTTCTTTAATTTTCGACGCATTGTCGTTATTCGTGACGCATCAATGACCAATTGATTATATGGCAATGCAATGAAAAAAGCGTGTGGAAAACAGTGTTAATGACAGATTTGAGAAGCACATTTCTTCAATGTTGGCCGCATGGCATTCCTGTGCAGGTGACAATGGTAATTTTTCAAAACGACAAGGATATTTAAACACATGATTATTTGTTTGCTGTGCTCTATGGCCTCTGCTACAGACCTCATCGAAATGACACTTAGATATCTTAGGGTGTACATATCAAGTTTTCCCAAATGGTCTAGCGGATAGGCATCTACCTTGTAACGCAGGGCGGCCCGGGTTCGATTCCCGTCATGGCAAATGTTTTTTGTAGAAAAATAAAATGAGTCCCAACGTGTGCAACAGAACAGTTCGAAATCTCGTTACATTTGCATCGTCATGAACATGACTTATATCAGGCTAGCTAATTTTTTCTTTGTTCATTTTAAGTGTAGAAACAATATTTCGTTTGTGAACATTTCTTTCTGCCGTTTTGACAACAGGCTCATTACTAAAGAACACACGGCTGTCTGCTGATTGACGCTTGACTGTAGATTTTCGCTTTGTGTCAAAAGAACTCCCTAACGCACACTTTTTCAAAGTAGGTGAATTCATCAGATCTGTTTGAAACATTGCATTTTATCCATGCACGACGACTACTTAGATACTCGCAGCACAGTTGCCTCATATAAATTGCCCATGAGCGCGGAGCTTGTCTTTGTCACTGTAGCAACTTTGCTCCATTAGCGGGAGAAGGCGGTTCGACGCCCCTGTAAGCACATGTTTCTCTAATTCCTTTGTTTCAGACAAGCCACTGTGACGTCAGACGCCTTTACGCTTACAGCTTTGCGATGCTTAGACAGTAATAACATAATTCATGTTTACATTTCTTTAATTTTCGACGCATTGTCGTTATTCGTGACGCATCAATGACCAATTGATTATATGGCAATGCAATGAAAAAAGCGTGTGGAAAACAGTGTTAATGACAGATTTGAGAAGCACATTTCTTCAATGTTGGCCGCATGGCATTCCTGTGCAGGTGACAATGGTAATTTTTCAAAACGACAAGGATATTTAAACACATGATTATTTGTTTGCTGTGCTCTATGGCCTCTGCTACAGACCTCATCGAAATGACACTTAGATATCTTAGGGTGTACATATCAAGTTTTCCCAAATGGTCTAGCGGATAGGCATCTACCTTGTAACGCAGGGCGGCCCGGGTTCGATTCCCGTCATGGCAAATGTTTTTTGTAGAAAAATAAAATGAGTCCCAACGTGTGCAACAGAACAGTTCGAAATCTCGTTACATTTGCATCGTCATGAACATGACTTATATCAGGCTAGCTCATTTTTTCTTTGTTCATTTTAAGTGTAGAAACAATATTTCGTTTGTGAACATTTTTTTCTGCCGTTTTGACAACAGGCTCATGACTAAAGAACACACGGCTGTCTGCTGATTCACGCTTGACTGTAGATTTTCGCTTTGTGTCAAAAGAACTCCCTAACGCACACTTTTTCAAATTAGGTGAATTCATCAGATCTGTTTGAAACATTGCATTTTATCCATGCACGACGACTACTTAGATACTCGCAGCACAATTGCCTCATATAAATAGCCCATGAGCGCGGAGCTTGTCTTTGTCACTGTAGCAACTTTGCTCCATCAGCGGGAGAAGGCGGTTCGACGCCCCTGTAAGCACATGTTTCTCTAATTCCTTTGTTTCAGGCAAGCCACTGTGACGTCAGACGCCTTTACGCATACAGCTTTGCGATGCTTAGACAGTAATAACATAATTCATGTTTACATTTCTTTAATTTTCGACGCATTGTCGTTATTCGTGACGCATCAATGACCAATTGATTATATGGCAATGCAATGAAAAAAGCGTGTGGAAAACAGTGTTAATGACAGATTTGAGAAGCACATTTCTTCAATGTTGGCCGCATGGCATTCCTGTGCAGGTGACAATGGTAATTTTTCAAAACGACAAGATTATTTAAACACATGATTATTTGTTTGCTGTGCTCTATGGCCTCTGCTACAGACCTCATCGAAATGACACTTAGATATCTTAGGGTGTACGTATCAAGTCTTCCCAAATGGTCTAGCGGATAGGAATCTGCCTTGTCACGCAGGGCGGCCCGGGTTCGATTCCCGTCATGGCAAATGATTTTTGTAGAAAAATAAAATGAGTCCCAACGTGTGCAACAGAACAGTTCGAAATCTCGTTACATTTGCATCGTCATGAACATGACTTATATCAGGCTAGCTAATTTTTTCTTTGTTCATTTTAAGTGTAGAAACAATATTTCGTTTGTGAACATTTTTTTCTGCCGTTTTGACAACAGGCTCATTACTAAAGAACACACGGCTGTCTGCTGATTGACGCTTGACTGTAGATTTTCGCTTTGTGTCAAAAGAACTCCCTAACGCACACTTTTTCAAAGTAGGTGAATTCATCAGATCTGTTTGAAACATTGCATTTTATCCATGCACGACGACTACTTAGATACTCGCAGCACAGTTGCCTCATATAAATTGCCCATGAGCGCGGAGCTTGTCTTTGTCACTGTAGCAACTTTGCTCCATCAGCGGGAGAAGACGGTTCGACGCCCCTGTAAGCACATGTTTCTCTAATTCCTTTGTTTCAGACAAGCCACTGTGACGTCAGACGCCTTTACGCATACAGCTTTGCGATGCTTAGACAGTAATAACATAATTCATGTTTACATTTCTTTAATTTTCGACGCATTGTCGTTATTCGTGACGCATCAATGACCAATTGATTATATGGCAATGCAATGAAAAAAGCGTGTGGAAAACAGTGTTAATGACAGATTTGAGAAGCACATTTCTTCAATGTTGGCCGCATGGCATTCCTGTGCAGGTGACAATGGTAATTTTTCAAAACGACAAGGATATTTAAACACATGATTATTTGTTTGCTGTGCTCTATGGCCTCTGCTACAGACCTCATCGAAATGACACTTAGATATCTTAGGGTGTACATATCAAGTTTTCCCAAATGGTCTAGCGGATAGGCATCTACCTTGTAACGCAGGGCGGCCCGGGTTCGATTCCCGTCATGGCAAATGTTTTTTGTAGAAAAATAAAATGAGTCCCAACGTGTGCAACAGAACAGTTCGAAATCTCGTTACATTTGCATCGTCATGAACATGACTTATATCAGGCTAGCTCATTTTTTCTTTGTTCATTTTAAGTGTAGAAACAATATTTCGTTTGTGAACATTTTTTTCTGCCGTTTTGACAACAGGCTCATGACTAAAGAACACACGGCTGTCTGCTGATTCACGCTTGACTGTAGATTTTCGCTTTGTGTCAAAAGAACTCCCTAACGCACACTTTTTCAAATTAGGTGAATTCATCAGATCTGTTTGAAACATTGCATTTTATCCATGCACGACGACTACTTAGATACTCGCAGCACAGTTGCCTCATATAAATTGCCCATGAGCGCGGAGCTTGTCTTTGTCACTGTAGCAACTTTGCTCCATCAGCGGGAGAAGGCGGTTCGACGCCCCTGTAAGCACATGTTTCTCTAATTCCTTTGTTTCAGGCAAGCCACTGTGACGTCAGACGCCTTTACGCATACAGCTTTGCGATGCTTAGACAGTAATAACATAATTCATGTTTACATTTCTTTAATTTTCGACGCATTGTCGTTATTCGTGACGCTTCAATGACCAATTGATTATATGGCAATGCAATGAAAAAAGCGTGTGGAAAACAGTGTTAATGACAGATTTGAGAAGCACATTTCTTCAATGTTGGCCGCATGGCATTCCTGTGCAGGTGACAATGGTAATTTTTCAAAACGACAAGATTATTTAAACACATGATTATTTGTTTGCTGTGCTCTATGGCCTCTGCTACAGACCTCATCGAAATGACACTTAGATATCTTAGGGTGTACGTATCAAGTCTTCCCAAATGGTCTAGCGGATAGGAATCTGCCTTGTCACGCAGGGCGGCCCGGGTTCGATTCCCGTCATGGCAAATGATTTTTGTAGAAAAATAAAATGAGTCCCAACGTGTGCAACAGAACAGTTCGAAATCTCGTTACATTTGCATCGTCATGAATATGACTTATATCAGGCTAGCTAATTTTTTCTTTGTTCATTTTAAGTGTTGAAACAATATTTCGTTTGTGAACATTTTTTTCTGCCGTTTTGACAACAGGCTCATTACTAAAGAACACACGGCTGTCTGCTGATTGACGCTTGACTGTAGATTTTCGCTTTGTGTCAAAAGAACTCCCTAACGCACACTTTTTCAAAGTAGGTGAATTCATCAGATCTGTTTGAAACATTGCATTTTATCCATGCACGACGACTACTTAGATACTCGCAGCACAGTTGCCTCATATAAATTGCCCATGAGCGCGGAGCTTGTCTTTGTCACTGTAGCAACTTTGCTCCATCAGCGGGAGAAGGCGGTTCGACGCCCCTGTAAGCACATGTTTCTCTAATTCCTTTGTTTCAGACAAGCCACTGTGACGTCAGACGCCTTTACGCATACAGCTTTGCGATGCTTAGACAGTAATAACATAATTCATGTTTACATTTCTTTAATTTTCGACGCATTGTCGTTATTCGTGACGCATCAATGACCAATTGATTATATGGCAATGCAATGAAAAAAGCGTGTGGAAAACAGTGTTAATGACAGATTTGAGAAGCACATTTCTTCAATGTTGGCCGCATGGCATTCCTGTGCAGGTGACAATGGTAATTTTTCAAAACGACAAGGATATTTAAACACATGATTATTTGTTTGCTGTGCTCTATGGCCTCTGCTACAGACCTCATCGAAATGACACTTAGATATCTTAGGGTGTACATATCAAGTTTTCCCAAATGGTCTAGCGGATAGGCATCTACCTTGTAACGCAGGGCGGCCCGGGTTCGATTCCCGTCATGGCAAATGTTTTTTGTAGAAAAATAAAATGAGTCCCAACGTGTGCAACAGAACAGTTCGAAATCTCGTTACATTTGCATCGTCATGAACATGACTTATATCAGGCTAGCTCATTTTTTCTTTGTTCATTTTAAGTGTAGAAACAATATTTCGTTTGTGAACATTTTTTTCTGCCGTTTTGACAACAGGCTCATGACTAAAGAACACACGGCTGTCTGCTGATTCACGCTTGACTGTAGATTTTCGCTTTGTGTCAAAAGAACTCCCTAACGCACACTTTTTCAAATTAGGTGAATTCATCAGATCTGTTTGAAACATTGCATTTTATCCATGCACGACGACTACTTAGATACTCGCAGCACAGTTGCCTCATATAAATTGCCCATGAGCGCGGAGCTTGTCTTTGTCACTGTAGCAACTTTGCTCCATCAGCGGGAGAAGGCGGTTCGACGCCCCTGTAAGCACATGTTTCTCTAATTCCTTTGTTTCAGGCAAGCCACTGTGACGTCAGACGCCTTTACGCATACAGCTTTGCGATGCTTAGACAGTAATAACATAATTCATGTTTACATTTCTTTAATTTTCGACGCATTGTCGTTATTCGTGACGCATCAATGACCAATTGATTATATGGCAATGCAATGAAAAAAGCGTGTGGAAAACAGTGTTAATGACAGATTTGAGAAGCACATTTCTTCAATGTTGGCCGCATGGCATTCCTGTGCAGGTGACAATGGTAATTTTTCAAAACGACAAGATTATTTAAACACATGATTATTTGTTTGCTGTGCTCTATGGCCTCTGCTACAGACCTCATCGAAATGACACTTAGATATCTTAGGGTGTACGTATCAAGTCTTCCCAAATGGTCTAGCGGATAGGAATCTGCCTTGTCACGCAGGGCGGCCCGGGTTCGATTCCCGTCATGGCAAATGATTTTTGTAGAAAAATAAAATGAGTCCCAACGTGTGCAACAGAACAGTTCGAAATCTCGTTACATTTGCATCGTCATGAACATGACTTATATCAGGCTAGCTAATTTTTTCTTTGTTCATTTTAAGTGTAGAAACAATATTTCGTTTGTGAACATTTTTTTCTGCCGTTTTGACAACAGGCTCATTACTAAAGAACACACGGCTGTCTGCTGATTGACGCTTGACTGTAGATTTTCGCTTTGTGTCAAAAGAACTCCCTAACGCACACTTTTTCAAAGTAGGTGAATTCATCAGATCTGTTTGAAACATTGCATTTTATCCATGCACGACGACTACTTAGATACTCGCAGCACAGTTGCCTCATATAAATTGCCCATGAGCGCGGAGCTTGTCTTTGTCACTGTAGCAACTTTGCTCCATCAGCGGGAGAAGGCGGTTCGACGCCCCTGTAAGCACATGTTTCTCTAATTCCTTTGTTTCAGACAAGCCACTGTGACGTCAGACGCCTTTACGCATACAGCTTTGCGATGCTTAGACAGTAATAACATAATTCATGTTTACATTTCTTTAATTTTCGACGCATTGTCGTTATTCGTGACGCATCAATGACCAATTGATTATATGGCAATGCAATGAAAAAAGCGTGTGGAAAACAGTGTTAATGACAGATTTGAGAAGCACATTTCTTCAATGTTGGCCGCATGGCATTCCTGTGCAGGTGACAATGGTAATTTTTCAAAACGACAAGGATATTTAAACACATGATTATTTGTTTGCTGTGCTCTATGGCCTCTGCTACAGACCTCATCGAAATGACACTTAGATATCTTAGGGTGTACATATCAAGTTTTCCCAAATGGTCTAGCGGATAGGCATCTACCTTGTAACGCAGGGCGGCCCGGGTTCGATTCCCGTCATGGCAAATGTTTTTTGTAGAAAAATAAAATGAGTCCCAACGTGTGCAACAGAACAGTTCGAAATCTCGTTACATTTGCATCGTCATGAACATGACTTATATCAGGCTAGCTAATTTTTTCTTTGTTCATTTTAAGTGTAGAAACAATATTTCGTTTGTGAACATTTTTTTCTGCCGTTTTGACAACAGGCTCATGACTAAAGAACACACGGCTGTCTGCTGATTGACGCTTGACTGTAGATTTTCGCTTTGTGTCAAAAGAACTCCCTAACGCACACTTTTTCAAAGTAGGTGAATTCATCAGATCTGTTTGAAACATTGCATTTTATCCATGCACGACGACTACTTAGATACTCGCAGCACAGTTGCCTCATATAAATTGCCCATGAGCGCGGAGCTTGTCTTTGTCACTGTAGCAACTTTGCTCCATCAGCGGGAGAAGGCGGTTCGACGCCCCTGTAAGCACATGTTTCTCTAATTCCTTTGTTTCAGACAAGCCACTGTGACGTCAGACGCCTTTACGCATACAGCTTTGCGATGCTTAGACAGTAATAACATAATTCATGTTTACATTTCTTTAATTTTCGACGCATTGTCGTTATTCGTGACGCATCAATGACCAATTGATTATATGGCAATGCAATGAAAAAAGCGTGTGGAAAACAGTGTTAATGACAGATTTGAGAAGCACATTTCTTCAATGTTGGCCGCATGGCATTCCTGTGCAGGTGACAATGGTAATTTTTCAAAACGACAAGGATATTTCAACACATGATTATTTGTTTGGTGTGCTCTATGGCCTCTGCTACAGACCTCATCGAAATGACACTTAGATATCTTAGGGTGTACATATCAAGTCTTCCCAAATGGTCTAGCGGATAGGCATCTACCTTGTAACGCAGGGCGGCCCGGGTTCGATTCCCGTCATGGCAAATGTTTTTTGTAGAAAAATAAAATGAGTCCCAACGTGTGCAACAGAACAGTTCGAAATCTCGTTACATTTGCATCGTCATGAACATGACTTATATCAGGCTAGCTAATTTTTTCTTTGTTCATTTTAAGTGTAGAAACAATATTTCGTTTGTGAACATTTTTTTCTGCCGTTTTGACAACAGGCTCATGACTAAAGAACACACGGCTGTCTGCTGATTGACGCTTGACTGTAGATTTTCGCTTTGTGTCAAAAGAACTCCCTAACGCACACTTTTTCAAAGTAGGTGAATTCATCAGATCTGTTTGAAACATTGCATTTTATCCATGCACGACGACTACTTAGATACTCGCAGCACAGTTGCCTCATATAAATTGCCCATGAGCGCGGAGCTTGTCTTTGTCACTGTAGCAACTTTGCTCCATCAGCGGGAGAAGGCGCTTCGACGCCCCTGTAAGCACATGTTTCTCTGATTCCTTTGTTTCAGGCAAGCCACTGTGACGTCAGACGCCTTTACGCATACAGCTTTGCGATGCTTAGACAGTAATAACATAATTCATGTTTACATTTCTTTAATTTTCGACGCATTGTCGTTATTCGTGACGCATCAATGACCAATTGATTATATGGCAATGCAATGGAAAAAGCGTGTGGAAAACAGTGTTAATGACAGATTTGAGAAGCACATTTCTTCAATGTTGGCCGCATGGCATTCCTGTGCAGGTGACAATGGTAATTTTTCAAAACGACAAGGATATTTCAACACATGATTATTTGTTTGGTGTGCTCTATGGCCTCTGCTACAGACCTCATCGAAATGACACTTAGATATCTTAGGGTGTACATATCAAGTCTTCCCAAATGGTCTAGCGGATAGGCATCTACCTTGTAACGCAGGGCGGCCCGGGTTCGATTCCCGTCATGGCAAATGTTTTTTGTAGAAAAATAAAATGAGTCCCAACGTGTGCAACAGAACAGTTCGAAATCTCGTTACATTTGCATCGTCATGAACATGACTTATATCAGGCTAGCTCATTTTTTCTTTGTTCATTTTAAGTGTAGAAACAATATTTCGTTTGTGAACATTTTTTTCTGCCGTTTTGACAACAGGCTCATTACTAAAGAACACACGGCTGTCTGCTGATTGACGCTTGACTGTAGATTTTCGCTTTGTGTCAAAAGAAGTCCCTAACGCACACTTTTTCAAAGTAGGTGAATTCATCAGATCTGTTTGAAACATTGCATTTTATCCATGCACGACGACTACTTAGATACTCGCAGCACAGTTGCCTCATATAAATTGCCCATGAGGGCGGAGCTTGTCTTTGTCACTGTAGCAACTTTGCTCCATCAGCGGGAGAAGGCGGTTCGACGCGCCTGTAAGCACATGTTTCTCTAATTCCTTTGTTTCAGGCAAGCCACTGTGACGTCAGACGCCTTTACGCATACAGCTTTGCGATGCTTAGACAGTAATAACATAATTCATGTTTACATTTCTTTAATTTTCGACGCATTGTCGTTATTCGTGACGCATCAATGACCAATTGATTATATGGCAATGCAATGAAAAAAGCGTGTGGAAAACAGTGTTAATGACAGATTTGAGAAGCACATTTCTTCAATGTTGGCCGCATGGCATTCCTGTGCAGGTGACAATGGTAATTTTTCAAAACGACAAGGATATTTAAACACATGATTATTTGTTTGCTGTGCTCTTTGGCCTCTGCTACAGACCTCATCGAAATGACACTTAGATATCTTAGGGTGTACATATCAAGTCTTCCCAAATGGTCTAGCGGATAGGCATCTACCTTGTAACGCAGGGCGGCCCGGGTTCGATTCCCGTCATGGCAAATGTTTTTTGTAGAAAAATAAAATGAGTCCCAACGTGTGCAACAGAACAGTTCGAAATCTCGTTACATTTGCATCGTCATGAACATGACTTATATCAGGCTAGCTCATTTTTTCTTTGTTCATTTTAAGTGTAGAAACAATATTTCGTTTGTGAACATTTTTTTCTGCCGTTTTGACAACAGGCTCATTACTAAAGAACACACGGCTGTCTGCTGATTGACGCTTGACTGTAGATTTTCGCTTTGTGTCAAAAGAAGTCCCTAACGCACACTTTTTCAAAGTAGGTGAATTCATCAGATCTGTTTGAAACATTGCATTTTATCCATGCACGACGACTACTTAGATACTCGCAGCACAGTTGCCTCATATAAATTGCCCATGAGGGCGGAGCTTGTCTTTGTCACTGTAGCAACTTTGCTCCATCAGCGGGAGAAGGCGGTTCGACGCGCCTGTAAGCACATGTTTCTCTAATTCCTTTGTTTCAGGCAAGCCACTGTGACGTCAGACGCCTTTACGCATACAGCTTTGCGATGCTTAGACAGTAATAACATAATTCATGTTTACATTTCTTTAATTTTCGACGCATTGTCGTTATTCGTGACGCATCAATGACCAATTGATTATATGGCAATGCAATGAAAAAAGCGTGTGGAAAACAGTGTTAATGACAGATTTGAGAAGCACATTTCTTCAATGTTGGCCGCATGGCATTCCTGTGCAGGTGACAATGGTAATTTTTCAAAACGACAAGGATATTTAAACACATGATTATTTGTTTGCTGTGCTCTTTGGCCTCTGCTACAGACCTCATCGAAATGACACTTAGATATCTTAGGGTGTACATATCAAGTCTTCCCAAATGGTCTAGCGGATAGGAATCTGCCTTGTCACGCAGGGCGGCCCGGGTTCGATTCCCGTCTTGGCAAATGTTTTTTGTAGAAAAATAAAATGAGTCCCAACGTGTGCAACAGAACAGTTCGAAATCTCGTTACATTTGCATCGTCATGAACATGACTTATATCAGGCTAGCTAATTTTTTCTTTGTTCATTTTAAGTGTAGAAACAATATTTCGTTTGTGACCATTTTTTCTGCCGTTTTGACAACAGGCTCATGACTAAAGAACACACGGCTGTCTGCTGATTGACGCTTGACTGTAGATTTTCGCTTTGTGTCAAAAGAACTCCCTAACGCACACTTTTTCAAAGTAGGTAAATTCATCAGATCTGTTTGAAACATTGCATTTTATCCATGCACGACGACTACTTAGATACTCGCAGCACAGTTGCCTCATATAAATTGCCCATGAGCGCGGAGCTTGTCTTTGTCACTGTAGCAACTTTGCTCCATCAGCGGGAGAAGGCGGTTCGACGCCCCTGTAAGCACATGTTTCTCTAATTCCTTTGTTTCAGGCAAGCCACTGTGACGTCAGACGCCTTTACGCATACAGCTTTGCGATGCTTAGACAGTAATAACATAATTCATGTTTACATTTCTTTAATTTTCGACGCATTGTCGTTATTCGTGACGCATCAATGACCAATTGATTATATGGCAATGCAATGAAAAAAGCGTGTGGAAAACAGTGTTAATGACAGATTTGAGAAGCACTTTTCTTCAATGTTGGCCGCATGGCATTCCTGTGCAGGTGACAATGGTAATTTTTCAAAACGACAAGGATATTTAAACACATGATTATTTGTTTGCTGTGCTCTATGGCCTCTGCTACAGACCTCATCGAAATGACACTTAGATATCTTAGGGTGTACATATCAAGTCTTCCCAAATGGTCTAGCGGATAGGAATCTGCCTTGTCACGCAGGGCGGCCCGGGTTCGATTCCCGTCATGGCAAATGTTTTTTGTAGAAAAATAAAATGAGTCCCAACGTGTGCAACAGAACAGTTCGAAATCTCGTTACATTTGCA
This sequence comes from Argentina silus, assembly GCF_951799395.1. Classification (NCBI taxonomy): domain Eukaryota; kingdom Metazoa; phylum Chordata; class Actinopteri; order Argentiniformes; family Argentinidae; genus Argentina; species Argentina silus. The sequence goes on from NC_139657.1 coordinate 30,666,795, forward strand.
TCGTCATGAACATGACTTATATCAGGCTAGCTAATTTTTTCTTTGTTCATTTTAAGTGTAGAAACAATATTTCGTTTGTGACCATTTTTTCTGCCGTTTTGACAACAGGCTCATGACTAAAGAACACACGGCTGTCTGCTGATTGACGCTTGACTGTAGATTTTCGCTTTGTGTCAAAAGAACTCCCTAACGCACACTTTTTAAAAGTAGGTAAATTCATCAGATCTGTTTGAAACATTGCATTTTATCCATGCACGACGACTACTTAGATACTCGCAGCACAGTTGCCTCATATAAATTGCCCATGAGCGCGGAGCTTGTCTTTGTCACTGTAGCAACTTTGCTCCATCAGCGGGAGAAGGCGGTTCGACGCCCCTGTAAGCACATGTTTCTCTAATTCCTTTGTTTCAGGCAAGCCACTGTGACGTCAGACGCCTTTACGCATACAGCTTTGCGATGCTTAGACAGTAATAACATAATTCATGTTTACATTTCTTTAATTTTCGACGCATTGTCGTTATTCGTGACGCATCAATGACCAATTGATTATATGGCAATGCAATGAAAAAAGCGTGTGGAAAACAGTGTTAATGACAGATTTGAGAAGCACTTTTCTTCAATGTTGGCCGCATGGCATTCCTGTGCAGGTGACAATGGTAATTTTTCAAAACGACAAGGATATTTAAACACATGATTATTTGTTTGCTGTGCTCTATGGCCTCTGCTACAGACCTCATCGAAATGACACTTAGATATCTTAGGGTGTACATATCAAGTCTTCCCAAATGGTCTAGCGGATAGGAATCTGCCTTGTCACGCAGGGCGGCCCGGGTTCGATTCCCGTCATGGCAAATATTTTTTGTAGAAAAATAAAATGAGTCCCAACGTGTGCAACAGAACAGTTCGAAATCTCGTTACATTTGCATCGTCATGAACATGACTTATATCAGGCTAGCTAATTTTTTCTTTGTTCATTTTAAGTGTAGAAACAATATTTCGTTTGTGACCATTTTTTCTGCCGTTTTGACAACAGGCTCATGACTAAAGAACACACGGCTGTCTGCTGATTGACGCTTGACTGTAGATTTTCGCTTTGTGTCAAAAGAACTCCCTAACGCACACTTTTTCAAAGTAGGTAAATTCATCAGATCTGTTTGAAACATTGCATTTTATCCATGCACGACGACTACTTAGATACTCGCAGCACAGTTGCCTCATATAAATTGCCCATGAGCGCGGAGCTTGTCTTTGTCACTGTAGCAACTTTGCTCCATCAGCGGGAGAAGGTGGTTCGACGCCCCTGTAAGCACATGTTTCTCTAATTCCTTTGTTTCAGGCAAGCCACTGTGACGTCAGACGCCTTTACGCATACAGCTTTGCGATGCTTAGACAGTAATAACATAATTCATGTTTACATTTCTTTAATTTTCGACGCATTGTCGTTATTCGTGACGCATCAATGACCAATTGATTATATGGCAATGCAATGAAAAAAGCGTGTGGAAAACAGTGTTAATGACAGATTTGAGAAGCACTTTTCTTCAATGTTGGCCGCATGGCATTCCTGTGCAGGTGACAATGGTAATTTTTCAAAACGACAAGGATATTTAAACACATGATTATTTGTTTGCTGTGCTCTATGGCCTCTGCTACAGACCTCATCGAAATGACACTTAGATATCTTAGGGTGTACATATCAAGTCTTCCCAAATGGTCTAGCGGATAGGAATCTGCCTTGTCACGCAGGGCGGCCCGGGTTCGATTCCCGTCATGGCAAATGTTTTTTGTAGAAAAATAAAATGAGTCCCAACGTGTGCAACAGAACAGTTCGAAATCTCGTTACATTTGCATCGTCATGAACATGACTTATATCAGGCTAGCTAATTTTTTCTTTGTTCATTTTAAGTGTAGAAACAATATTTCGTTTGTGACCATTTTTTCTGCCGTTTTGACAACAGGCTCATGACTAAAGAACACACGGCTGTCTGCTGATTGACGCTTGACTGTAGATTTTCGCTTTGTGTCAAAAGAACTCCCTAACGCACACTTTTTCAAAGTAGGTAAATTCATCAGATCTGTTTGAAACATTGCATTTTATCCATGCACGACGACTACTTAGATACTCGCAGCACAGTTGCCTCATATAAATTGCCCATGAGCGCGGAGCTTGTCTTTGTCACTGTAGCAACTTTGCTCCATCAGCGGGAGAAGGCGGTTCGACGCCCCTGTAAGCACATGTTTCTCTAATTCCTTTGTTTCAGGCAAGCCACTGTGACGTCAGACGCCTTTACGCATACAGCTTTGCGATGCTTAGACAGTAATAACATAATTCATGTTTACATTTCTTTAATTTTCGACGCATTGTCGTTATTCGTGACGCATCAATGACCAATTGATTATATGGCAATGCAATGAAAAAAGCGTGTGGAAAACAGTGTTAATGACAGATTTGAGAAGCACATTTCTTCAATGTTGTCCGCATGGCATTCCTGTGCAGGTGACAATGGTAATTTTTCAAAACGACAAGGATATTTAAACACATGATTATTTGTTTGCTGTGCTCTATGGCCTCTGCTACAGACCTCATCGAAATGACACTTAGATATCTTAGGGTGTACATATCAAGTTTTCCCAAATGGTCTAGCGGATAGGCATCTACCTTGTAACGCAGGGCGGCCCGGGTTCGATTCCCGTCATGGCAAATGTTTTTTGTAGAAAAATAAAATGAGTCCCAACGTGTGCAACAGAACAGTTCGAAATCTCGTTACATTTGCATCGTCATGAACATGACTTATATCAGGCTAGCTCATTTTTTCTTTGTTCATTTTAAGTGTAGAAACAATATTTCGTTTGTGAACATTTTTTTCTGCCGTTTTGACAACAGGCTCATTACTAAAGAACACACGGCTGTCTGCTGATTGACGCTTGACTGTAGATTTTCGCTTTGTGTCAAAAGAAGTCCCTAACGCACACTTTTTCAAAGTAGGTGAATTCATCAGATCTGTTTGAAACATTGCATTTTATCCATGCACGACGACTACTTAGATACTCGCAGCACAGTTGCCTCATATAAATTGCCCATGAGCGCGGAGCTTTTCTTTGTCACTGTAGCAACTTTGCTCCATCAGCGGGAGAAGGCGGTTCGACGCCCCTGTAAGCACATGTTTCTCTAATTCCTTTGTTTCAGGCAAGCCACTGTGACGTCAGACGCCTTTACGCATACAGCTTTGCGATGCTTAGACAGTAATAACATAATTCATGTTTACATTTCTTTAATTTTCGACGCATTGTCGTTATTCGTGACGCATCAATGACCAATTGATTATATGGCAATGCAATGAAAAAAGCGTGTGGAAAACAGTGTTAATGACAGATTTGAGAAGCACTTTTCTTCAATGTTGGCCGCATGGCATTCCTGTGCAGGTGACAATGGTAATTTTTCAAAACGACAAGGATATTTAAACACATGATTATTTGTTTGCTGTGCTCTATGGCCTCTGCTACAGACCTCATCGAAATGACACTTAGATATCTTAGGGTGTACATATCAAGTCTTCCCAAATGGTCTAGCGGATAGGAATCTGCCTTGTCACGCAGGGTGGCCCGGGTTCGATTCCCGTCATGGCAAATGTTTTTTGTAGAAAAATAAAATGAGTCCCAACGTGTGCAACAGAACAGTTCGAAATCTCGTTACATTTGCATCGTCATGAACATGACTTATATCAGGCTAGCTAATTTTTTCTTTGTTCATTTTAAGTGTAGAAACAATATTTCGTTTGTGACCATTTTTTCTGCCGTTTTGACAACAGGCTCATGACTAAAGAACACACGGCTGTCTGCTGATTGACGCTTGACTGTAGATTTTCGCTTTGTGTCAAAAGAACTCCCTAACGCACACTTTTTCAAAGTAGGTAAATTCATCAGATCTGTTTGAAACATTGCATTTTATCCATGCACGACGACTACTTAGATACTCGCAGCACAGTTGCCTCATATAAATTGCCCATGAGCGCGGAGCTTGTCTTTGTCACTGTAGCAACTTTGCTCCATCAGCGGGAGAAGGCGGTTCGACGCCCCTGTAAGCACATGTTTCTCTAATTCCTTTGTTTCAGGCAAGCCACTGTGACGTCAGACGCCTTTACGCATACAGCTTTGCGATGCTTAGACAGTAATAACATAATTCATGTTTACATTTCTTTAATTTTCGACGCATTGTCGTTATTCGTGACGCATCAATGACCAATTGATTATATGGCAATGCAATGAAAAAAGCGTGTGGAAAACAGTGTTAATGACAGATTTGAGAAGCACATTTCTTCAATGTTGTCCGCATGGCATTCCTGTGCAGGTGACAATGGTAATTTTTCAAAACGACAAGGATATTTAAACACATGATTATTTGTTTGCTGTGCTCTATGGCCTCTGCTACAGACCTCATCGAAATGACACTTAGATATCTTAGGGTGTACATATCAAGTTTTCCCAAATGGTCTAGCGGATAGGCATCTACCTTGTAACGCAGGGCGGCCCGGGTTCGATTCCCGTCATGGCAAATGTTTTTTGTAGAAAAATAAAATGAGTCCCAACGTGTGCAACAGAACAGTTCGAAATCTCGTTACATTTGCATCGTCATGAACATGACTTATATCAGGCTAGCTCATTTTTTCTTTGTTCATTTTAAGTGTAGAAACAATATTTCGTTTGTGAACATTTTTTTCTGCCGTTTTGACAACAGGCTCATTACTAAAGAACACACGGCTGTCTGCTGATTGACGCTTGACTGTAGATTTTCGCTTTGTGTCAAAAGAAGTCCCTAACGCACACTTTTTCAAAGTAGGTGAATTCATCAGATCTGTTTGAAACATTGCATTTTATCCATGCACGACGACTACTTAGATACTCGCAGCACAGTTGCCTCATATAAATTGCCCATGAGCGCGGAGCTTGTCTTTGTCACTGTAGCAACTTTGCTCCATCAGCGGGAGAAGGCGGTTCGACGCCCCTGTAAGCACATGTTTCTCTAATTCCTTTGTTTCAGGCAAGCCACTGTGACGTCAGACGCCTTTACGCATACAGCTTTGCGATGCTTAGACAGTAATAACATAATTCATGTTTACATTTCTTTAATTTTCGACGCATTGTCGTTATTCGTGACGCATCAATGACCAATTGATTATATGGCAATGCAATGAAAAAAGCGTGTGGAAAACAGTGTTAATGACAGATTTGAGAAGCACATTTCTTCAATGTTGTCCGCATGGCATTCCTGTGCAGGTGACAATGGTAATTTTTCAAAACGACAAGGATATTTAAACACATGATTATTTGTTTGCTGTGCTCTATGGCCTCTGCTACAGACCTCATCGAAATGACACTTAGATATCTTAGGGTGTACATATCAAGTTTTCCCAAATGGTCTAGCGGATAGGCATCTACCTTGTAACGCAGGGCGGCCCGGGTTCGATTCCCGTCATGGCAAATGTTTTTTGTAGAAAAATAAAATGAGTCCCAACGTGTGCAACAGAACAGTTCGAAATCTCGTTACATTTGCATCGTCATGAACATGACTTATATCAGGCTAGCTCATTTTTTCTTTGTTCATTTTAAGTGTAGAAACAATATTTCGTTTGTGAACATTTTTTTCTGCCGTTTTGACAACAGGCTCATTACTAAAGAACACACGGCTGTCTGCTGATTGACGCTTGACTGTAGATTTTCGCTTTGTGTCAAAAGAAGTCCCTAACGCACACTTTTTCAAAGTAGGTGAATTCATCAGATCTGTTTGAAACATTGCATTTTATCCATGCACGACGACTACTTAGATACTCGCAGCACAGTTGCCTCATATAAATTGCCCATGAGCGCGGAGCTTGTCTTTGTCACTGTAGCAACTTTGCTCCATCAGCGGGAGAAGGCGGTTCGACGCCCCTGTAAGCACATGTTTCTCTAATTCCTTTGTTTCAGGCAAGCCACTGTGACGTCAGACGCCTTTACGCATACAGCTTTGCGATGCTTAGACAGTAATAACATAATTCATGTTTACATTTCTTTAATTTTCGACGCATTGTCGTTATTCGTGACGCATCAATGACCAATTGATTATATGGCAATGCAATGAAAAAAGCGTGTGGAAAACAGTGTTAATGACAGATTTGAGAAGCACTTTTCTTCAATGTTGGCCGCATGGCATTCCTGTGCAGGTGACAATGGTAATTTTTCAAAACGACAAGGATATTTAAACACATGATTATTTGTTTGCTGTGCTCTATGGCCTCTGCTACAGACCTCATCGAAATGACACTTAGATATCTTAGGGTGTACATATCAAGTCTTCCCAAATGGTCTAGCGGATAGGAATCTGCCTTGTCACGCAGGGCGGCCCGGGTTCGATTCCCGTCATGGCAAATGTTTTTTGTAGAAAAATAAAATGAGTCCCAACGTGTGCAACAGAACAGTTCGAAATCTCGTTACATTTGCATCGTCATGAACATGACTTATATCAGGCTAGCTAATTTTTTCTTTGTTCATTTTAAGTGTAGAAACAATATTTCGTTTGTGACCATTTTTTCTGCCGTTTTGACAACAGGCTCATGACTAAAGAACACACGGCTGTCTGCTGATTGACGCTTGACTGTAGATTTTCGCTTTGTGTCAAAAGAACTCCCTAACGCACACTTTTTCAAAGTAGGTAAATTCATCAGATCTGTTTGAAACATTGCATTTTATCCATGCACGACGACTACTTAGATACTCGCAGCACAGTTGCCTCATATAAATTGCCCATGAGCGCGGAGCTTGTCTTTGTCACTGTAGCAACTTTGCTCCATCAGCGGGAGAAAGCGGTTCGACGCCCCTGTAAGCACATGTTTCTCTAATTCCTTTGTTTCAGGCAAGCCACTGTGACGTCAGACGCCTTTACGCATACAGCTTTGCGATGCTTAGACAGTAATAACATAATTCATGTTTACATTTCTTTAATTTTCGACGCATTGTCGTTATTCGTGACGCATCAATGACCAATTGATTATATGGCAATGCAATGAAAAAAGCGTGTGGAAAACAGTGTTAATGACAGATTTGAGAAGCACATTTCTTCAATGTTGTCCGCATGGCATTCCTGTGCAGGTGACAATGGTAATTTTTCAAAACGACAAGGATATTTAAACACATGATTATTTGTTTGCTGTGCTCTATGGCCTCTGCTACAGACCTCATCGAAATGACACTTAGATATCTTAGGGTGTACATATCAAGTTTTCCCCAATGGTCTAGCGGATAGGCATCTACCTTGTAACGCAGGGCGGCCCGGGTTCGATTCCCGTCATGGCAAATGTTTTTTGTAGAAAAATAAAATGAGTCCCAACGTGTGCAACAGAACAGTTCGAAATCTCGTTACATTTGCATCGTCATGAACATGACTTATATCAGGCTAGCTCATTTTTTCTTTGTTCATTTTAAGTGTAGAAACAATATTTCGTTTGTGAACATTTTTTTCTGCCGTTTTGACAACAGGCTCATTACTAAAGAACACACGGCTGTCTGCTGATTGACGCTTGACTGTAGATTTTCGCTTTGTGTCAAAAGAAGTCCCTAACGCACACTTTTTCAAAGTAGGTGAATTCATCAGATCTGTTTGAAACATTGCATTTTATCCATGCACGACGACTACTTAGATACTCGCAGCACAGTTGCCTCATATAAATTGCCCATGAGCGCGGAGCTTGTCTTTGTCACTGTAGCAACTTTGCTCCATCAGCGGGAGAAGGCGGTTCGACGCCCCTGTAAGCACATGTTTCTCTAATTCCTTTGTTTCAGGCAAGCCACTGTGACGTCAGACGCCTTTACGCATACAGCTTTGCGATGCTTAGACAGTAATAACATAATTCATGTTTACATTTCTTTAATTTTCGACGCATTGTCGTTATTCGTGACGCATCAATGACCAATTGATTATATGGCAATGCAATGAAAAAAGCGTGTGGAAAACAGTGTTAATGACAGATTTGAGAAGCACTTTTCTTCAATGTTGGCCGCATGGCATTCCTGTGCAGGTGACAATGGTAATTTTTCAAAACGACAAGGATATTTAAACACATGATTATTTGTTTGCTGTGCTCTATGGCCTCTGCTACAGACCTCATCGAAATGACACTTAGATATCTTAGGGTGTACATATCAAGTCTTCCCAAATGGTCTAGCGGATAGGAATCTGCCTTGTCACGCAGGGCGGCCCGGGTTCGATTCCCGTCATGGCAAATGTTTTTTGTAGAAAAATAAAATGAGTCGTGTGCAACAGAACAGTTCGAAATCTCGTTACATTTGCATCGTCATGAACATGACTTATATCAGGCTAGCTAATTTTTTCTTTGTTCATTTTAAGTGTAGAAACAATATTTCGTTTGTGACCATTTTTTCTGCCGTTTTGACAACAGGCTAATGACTAAAGAACACACGGCTGTCTGCTGATTGACGCTTGACTGTAGATTTTCGCTTTGTGTCAAAAGAACTCCCTAACGCACACTTTTTCAAAGTAGGTAAATTCATCAGATCTGTTTGAAACATTGCATTTTATCCATGCACGACGACTACTTAGATACTCGCAGCACAGTTGCCTCATATAAATTGCCCATGAGCGCGGAGCTTGTCTTTGTCACTGTAGCAACTTTGCTCCATCAGCGGGAGAAGGCGGTTCGACGCCCCTGTAAGCACATGTTTCTCTAATTCCTTTGTTTCAGGCAAGCCACTGTGACGTCAGACGCCTTTACGCATACAGCTTTGCGATGCTTAGACAGTAATAACATAATTCATGTTTACATTTCTTTAATTTTCGACGCATTGTCGTTATTCGTGACGCATCAATGACCAATTGATTATATGGCAATGCAATGAAAAAAGCGTGTGGAAAACAGTGTTAATGACAGATTTGAGAAGCACTTTTCTTCAATGTTGGCCGCATGGCATTCCTGTGCAGGTGACAATGGTAATTTTTCAAAACGACAAGGATATTTAAACACATGATTATTTGTTTGCTGTGCTCTATGGCCTCTGCTACAGACCTCATCGAAATGACACTTAGATATCTTAGGGTGTACATATCAAGTCTTCCCAAATGGTCTAGCGGATAGGAATTTGCCTTGTAACGCAGGGCGGCCCGTGTTCGATTCCCGTCATGGCAAATTTTTTTGTAGAAAAATAAAATGAGTCCCAACGTGTGCAACAGAACAGTTCGAAATCTCGTTACATTTGCATCGTCATGAACATGACTTATATCAGGCTAGCTCATTTTTTCTTTGTTCATTTTAAGTGTAGAAACAATATTTCGTTTGTGAACATTTTTTTCTGCCGTTTTGACAACAGGCTCATGACTAAAGAACACACGGCTGTCTGCTGATTGACGCTTGACTGTAGATTTTCGCTTTGTGTCAAAAGAACTTCATAACGCACACTTTTTCAAAGTAGGTGAATTAATCAGATCTGTTTGAAACATTGCATTTTATCCATGCACGACGACTGCTTTGATACTCGCAGCACAGTTGCCCCATATAAATTGCCCATGAGCGCGGAGCTTGTCTTTGTCACTGTAGCAACTTTGCTCCATCAGCGGGAGAAGGCGGTTCGACGCCCCTGTAAGCACATGTTTCTCTAATTCCTTTGTTTCAGGCAAGCCACTGTGACGTCAGACGCCTTTACGCATACAGCTTTGCGATGCTTAGACAGTAATAACATAATTCATGTTTACATTTCTTTAATTTTCGACGCATTGTCGTTATTCGTGACGCATCAATGACCAATTGATTATATGGCAATGCAATGAAAAAAGCGTGTGGAAAACAGTGTTAATGACAGATTTGAGAAGCACATTTCTTCAATGTTGTCCGCATGGCATTCCTGTGCAGGTGACAATGGTAATTTTTCAAAACGACAAGGATATTTAAACACATGATTATTTGTTTGCTGTGCTCTATGGCCTCTGCTACAGACCTCATCGAAATGACACTTAGATATCTTAGGGTGTACATATCAAGTTTTCCCCAATGGTCTAGCGGATAGGCATCTACCTTGTAACGCAGGGCGGCCCGGGTTCGATTCCCGTCATGGCAAATGTTTTTTGTAGAAAAATAAAATGAGTCCCAACGTGTGCAACAGAACAGTTCGAAATCTCGTTACATTTGCATCGTCATGAACATGACTTATATCAGGCTAGCTCATTTTTTCTTTGTTCATTTTAAGTGTAGAAACAATATTTCGTTTGTGAACATTTTTTTCTGCCGTTTTGACAACAGGCTCATTACTAAAGAACACACGGCTGTCTGCTGATTGACGCTTGACTGTAGATTTTCGCTTTGTGTCAAAAGAAGTCCCTAACGCACACTTTTTCAAAGTAGGTGAATTCATCAGATCTGTTTGAAACATTGCATTTTATCCATGCACGACGACTACTTAGATACTCGCAGCACAGTTGCCTCATATAAATTGCCCATGAGCGCGGAGCTTGTCTTTGTCACTGTAGCAACTTTGCTCCATCAGCGGGAGAAGGCGGTTCGACGCCCCTGTAAGCACATGTTTCTCTAATTCCTTTGTTTCAGGCAAGCCACTGTGACGTCAGACGCCTTTACGCATACAGCTTTGCGATGCTTAGACAGTAATAACATAATTCATGTTTACATTTCTTTAATTTTCGACGCATTGTCGTTATTCGTGACGCATCAATGACCAATTGATTATATGGCAATGCAATGAAAAAAGCGTGTGGAAAACAGTGTTAATGACAGATTTGAGAAGCACTTTTCTTCAATGTTGGCCGCATGGCATTCCTGTGCAGGTGACAATGGTAATTTTTCAAAACGACAAGGATATTTAAACACATGATTATTTGTTTGCTGTGCTCTATGGCCTCTGCTACAGACCTCATCGAAATGACACTTAGATATCTTAGGGTGTACATATCAAGTCTTCCCAAATGGTCTAGCGGATAGGAATCTGCCTTGTCACGCAGGGCGGCCCGGGTTCGATTCCCGTCATGGCAAATGTTTTTTGTAGAAAAATAAAATGAGTCCCAACGTGTGCAACAGAACAGTTCGAAATCTCGTTACATTTGCATCGTCATGAACATGACTTATATCAGGCTAGCAAATTTTTTCTTTGTTCATTTTAAGTGTAGAAACAATATTTCGTTTGTGAACATTTTTTTCTGCCGTTTTGACAACAGGCTCATGACTAAAGAACACACGGCTGTCTGCTGATTGACGCTTGACTGTAGATTTTCGCTTTGTGTCAAAAGAACTTCATAACGCACACTTTTTCAAAGTAGGTGAATTAATCAGATCTGTTTGAAACATTGCATTTTATCCATGCACGACGACTGCTTTGATACTCGCAGCACAGTTGCCCCATATAAATTGCCCATGAGCGCGGAGCTTGTCTTTGTCACTGTAGCAACTTTGCTCCATCAGCGGGAGAAGGCGGTTCGACGCCCCTGTAAGCACATGTTTCTCTAATTCCTTTGTTTCAGGCAAGCCACTGTGACGTCAGACGCCTTTACGCATACAGCTTTGCGATGCTTAGACAGTAATAACATAATTCATGTTTACATTTCTTTAATTTTCGACGCATTGTCGTTATTCGTGACGCATCAATGACCAATTGATTATATGGCAATGCAATGAAAAAAGCGTGTGGAAAACAGTGTTAATGACAGATTTGAGAAGCACATTTCTTCAATGTTGGCCGCATGGCATTCCTGTGCAGGTGACAATGGTAATTTTTCAAAACGACAAGGATATTTAAACACATGATTATTTGTTTGCTGTGCTCTATGGCCTCTGCTACAGACCTCATCGAAATGACACTTAGATATCTTAGGGTGTACATATCAAGTCTTCCCAAATGGTCTAGCGGATAGGAATCTGCCTTGTCACGCAGGGCGGCCCGGGTTCGATTCCCGTCATGGCAAATGTTTTTTGTAGAAAAATAAAATGAGTCCCAACGTGTGCAACAGAACAGTTCGAAATCTCGTTACATTTGCATCGTCATGAACATGACTTATATCAGGCTAGCTAATTTTTTCTTTGTTCATTTTAAGTGTAGAAACAATATTTCGTTTGTGAACATTTTTTTCTGCCGTTTTGACAACAGGCTCATTACTAAAGAACACACGGCTGTCTGCTGTTTGACGGTTGACTGTAGATTTTCGCTTTGTGTCAAAAGAACTCCCTAACGCACACTTTTTCAAAGTAGGTGAATTCATCAGATCTGTTTGAAACATTGCATTTTATCCATGCACGACGACTACTTAGATACTCGCAGCACAGTTGCCTCATATAAATTGCCCATGAGCGCGGAGCTTGTCTTTGTCACTGTAGCAACTTTGCTCCATCAGCGGGAGAAGGCGCTTCGACGCCCCTGTAAGCACATGTTTCTCTGATTCCTTTGTTTCAGGCAAGCCACTGTGACGTCAGACGCCTTTACGCATACAGCTTTGCGATGCTTAGACAGTAATAACATAATTCATGTTTACATTTCTTTAATTTTCGACGCATTGTCGTTATTCGTGACGCATCAATGACCAATTGATTATATGGCAATGCAATGAAAAAAGCGTGTGGAAAACAGTGTTAATGACAGATTTGAGAAGCACATTTCTTCAATGTTGGCCGCATGGCATTCCTGTGCAGGTGACAATGGTAATTTTTCAAAACGACAAGGATATTTAAACACATGATTATTTGTTTGCTGTGCTCTATGGCCTCTGCTACAGACCTCATCGAAATGACACTTAGATATCTTAGGGTGTACATATCAAGTTTTCCCAAATGGTCTAGCGGATAGGCATCTACCTTGTAACGCAGGGCGGCCCGGGTTCGATTCCCGTCATGGCAAATGTTTTTTGTAGAAAAATAAAATGAGTCCCAACGTGTGCAACAGAACAGTTCGAAATCTCGTTACATTTGCATCGTCATGAACATGACTTATATCAGGCTAGCTCATTTTTTCTTTGTTCATTTTAAGTGTAGAAACAATATTTCGTTTGTAACCATTTTTTTCTGCCGTTTTGACAACAGGCTCATGACTAAAGAACACACGGCTGTCTGCTGATTGACGCTTGACTGTAGATTTTCGCTTTGTGTCAAAAGAACTTCCTAACGCACACTTTTTCAAAGTAGGTGAATTCATCAGATCTGTTTGAAACATTGCATTTTATCCATGCACGACGACTACTTAGATACTCGCAGCACAGTTGCCTCATATAAATTGCCCATGAGCGCGGAGCTTGTCTTTGTCACTGTAGCAACTTTGCTCCATCAGCGGGAGAAGGCGGTTCGACGCCCCTGTAAGCACATGTTTCTCTAATTCCTTTGTTTCAGGCAAGCCACTGTGACGTCAGACGCCTTTACGCATACAGCTTTGCGATGCTTAGACAGTAATAACATAATTCATGTTTACATTTCTTTAATTTTCGACGCATTGTCGTTATTCGTGACGCATCAATGACCAATTGATTATATGGCAATGCAATGAAAAAAGCGTGTGGAAAACAGTGTTAATGACAGATTTGAGAAGCACATTTCTTCAATGTTGTCCGCATGGCATTCCTGTGCAGGTGACAATGGTAATTTTTCAAAACGACAAGGATATTTAAACACATGATTATTTGTTTGCTGTGCTCTATGGCCTCTGCTACAGACCTCATCGAAATGACACTTAGATATCTTAGGGTGTACATATCAAGTTTTCCCAAATGGTCTAGCGGATAGGCATCTACCTTGTAACGCAGGGCGGCCCGGGTTCGATTCCCGTCATGGCAAATGTTTTTTGTAGAAAAATAAAATGAGTCCCAACGTGTGCAACAGAACAGTTCGAAATCTCGTTACATTTGCATCGTCATGAACATGACTTATATCAGGCTAGCTCATTTTTTCTTTGTTCATTTTAAGTGTAGAAACAATATTTCGTTTGTAACCATTTTTTTCTGCCGTTTTGACAACAGGCTCATGACTAAAGAACACACGGCTGTCTGCTGATTGACGCTTGACTGTAGATTTTCGCTTTGTGTCAAAAGAACTTCCTAACGCACACTTTTTCAAAGTAGGTGAATTCATCAGATCTGTTTGAAACATTGCATTTTATCCATGCACGACGACTACTTAGATACTCGCAGCACAGTTGCCTCATATAAATTGCCCATGAGCGCGGAGCTTGTCTTTGTCACTGTAGCAACTTTGCTCCATCAGCGGGAGAAGGCGGTTCGACGCCCCTGTAAGCACATGTTTCTCTAATTCCTTTGTTTCAGGCAAGCCACTGTGACGTCAGACGCCTTTACGCATACAGCTTTGCGATGCTTAGACAGTAATAACATAATTCATGTTTACATTTCTTTAATTTTCGACGCATTGTCGTTATTCGTGACGCATCAATGACCAATTGATTATATGGCAATGCAATGAAAAAAGCGTGTGGAAAACAGTGTTAATGACAGATTTGAGAAGCACATTTCTTCAATGTTGTCCGCATGGCATTCCTGTGCAGGTGACAATGGTAATTTTTCAAAACGACAAGGATATTTAAACACATGATTATTTGTTTGCTGTGCTCTATGGCCTCTGCTACAGACCTCATCGAAATGACACTTAGATATCTTAGGGTGTACATATCAAGTTTTCCCAAATGGTCTAGCGGATAGGCATCTACCTTGTAACGCAGGGCGGCCCGGGTTCGATTCCCGTCATGGCAAATGTTTTTTGTAGAAAAATAAAATGAGTCCCAACGTGTGCAACAGAACAGTTCGAAATCTCGTTACATTTGCATCGTCATGAACATGACTTATATCAGGCTAGCTCATTTTTTCTTTGTTCATTTTAAGTGTAGAAACAATATTTCGTTTGTGAACATTTTTTTCTGCCGTTTTGACAACAGGCTCATTACTAAAGAACACACGGCTGTCTGCTGATTGACGCTTGACTGTAGATTTTCGCTTTGTGTCAAAAGAAGTCCCTAACGCACACTTTTTCAAAGTAGGTGAATTCATCAGATCTGTTTGAAACATTGCATTTTATCCATGCACGACGACTACTTAGATACTCGCAGCACAGTTGCCTCATATAAATTGCCCATGAGGGCGGAGCTTGTCTTTGTCACTGTAGCAACTTTGCTCCATCAGCGGGAGAAGGCGGTTCGACGCCCCTGTAAGCACATGTTTCTCTAATTCCTTTGTTTCAGGCAAGCCACTGTGACGTCAGACGCCTTTACGCATACAGCTTTGCGATGCTTAGACAGTAATAACATAATTCATGTTTACATTTCTTTAATTTTCGACGCATTGTCGTTATTCGTGACGCATCAATGACCAATTGATTATATGGCAATGCAATGAAAAAAGCGTGTGGAAAACAGTGTTAATGACAGATTTGAGAAGCACATTTCTTCAATGTTGGCCGCATGGCATTCCTGTGCAGGTGACAATGGTAATTTTTCAAAACGACAAGGATATTTAAACACATGATTATTTGTTTGCTGTGCTCTATGGCCTCTGCTACAGACCTCATCGAAATGACACTTAGATATCTTAGGGTGTACATATCAAGTCTTCCCAAATGGTCTAGCGGATAGGAATCTGCCTTATCACGCAGGGCGGCCCGGGTTCGATTCCCGTCATGGCAAATGATTTTTGTAGAAAAATAAAATGAGTCCCAACGTGTGCAACAGAACAGTTCGAAATCTCGTTACATTTGCATCGTCATGAACATGACTTATATCAGGCTAGCTCATTTTTTCTTTGTTCATTTTAAGTGTAGAAACAATATTTCGTTTGTGAACATTTTTTTCTGCCGTTTTGACAACAGGCTCATGACTAAAGAACACACGGCTGTCTGCTGATTGACGCTTGACTGTAGATTTTCGCTTTGTGTCAAAAGAACTCCCTAACGCACACTTTTTCAAAGTAGGTGAATTCATCAGATCTGTTTGAAACATTGCATTTTATCCATGCACGACGACTGCTTAGATACTCGCAGCACAGTTGCCCCATATACATTGCCCATGAGCGCGGAGCTTGTCTTTGTCACTGTAGCAACTTTGCTCCATCAGCGGGAGAAGGCGCTTCGACGCCCCTGTAAGCACATGTTTCTCTGATTCCTTTGTTTCAGGCAAGCCACTGTGACGTCAGACGCCTTTACGCATACAGCTTTGCGATGCTTAGACAGTAATAACATAATTCATGTTTACATTTCTTTAATTTTCGACGCATTGTCGTTATTCGTGACGCATCAATGACCAATTGATTATATGGCAATGCAATGAAAAAAGCGTGTGGAAAACAGTGTTAATGACAGATTTGAGAAGCACATTTCTTCAATGTTGGCCGCATGGCATTCCTGTGCAGGTGACAATGGTAATTTTTCAAAACGACAAGGATATTTAAACACATGATTATTTGTTTGCTGTGCTCTATGGCCTCTGCTACAGACCTCATCGAAATGACACTTAGATATCTTAGGGTGTACATATCAAGTTTTCCCAAATGGTCTAGCGGATAGGCATCTACCTTGTAACGCAGGGCGGCCCGGGTTCGATTCCCGTCATGGCAAATGTTTTTTGTAGAAAAATAAAATGAGTCCCAACGTGTGCAACAGAACAGTTCGAAATCTCGTTACATTTGCATCGTCATGAACATGACTTATATCAGGCTAGCTCATTTTTTCTTTGTTCATTTTAAGTGTAGAAACAATATTTCGTTTGTGAACATTTTTTTCTGCCGTTTTGACAACAGGCTCATTACTAAAGAACACACGGCTGTCTGCTGATTGACGCTTGACTGTAGATTTTCGCTTTGTGTCAAAAGAAGTCCCTAACGCACACTTTTTCAAAGTAGGTGAATTCATCAGATCTGTTTGAAACATTGCATTTTATCCATGCACGACGACTACTTAGATACTCGCAGCACAGTTGCCTCATATAAATTGCCCATGAGGGCGGAGCTTGTCTTTGTCACTGTAGCAACTTTGCTCCATCAGCGGGAGAAGGCGGTTCGACGCCCCTGTAAGCACATGTTTCTCTAATTCCTTTGTTTCAGGCAAGCCACTGTGACGTCAGACGCCTTTACGCATACAGCTTTGCGATGCTTAGACAGTAATAACATAATTCATGTTTACATTTCTTTAATTTTCGACGCATTGTCGTTATTCGTGACGCATCAATGACCAATTGATTATATGGCAATGCAATGAAAAAAGCGTGTGGAAAACAGTGTTAATGACAGATTTGAGAAGCACATTTCTTCAATGTTGTCCGCATGGCATTCCTGTGCAGGTGACAATGGTAATTTTTCAAAACGACAAGGATATTTAAACACATGATTATTTGTTTGCTGTGCTCTATGGCCTCTGCTACAGACCTCATCGAAATGACACTTAGATATCTTAGGGTGTACATATCAAGTTTTCCCAAATGGTCTAGCGGATAGGCATCTACCTTGTAACGCAGGGCGGCCCGGGTTCGATTCCCGTCATGGCAAATGTTTTTTGTAGAAAAATAAAATGAGTCCCAACGTGTGCAACAGAACAGTTCGAAATCTCGTTACATTTGCATCGTCATGAACATGACTTATATCAGGCTAGCTCATTTTTTCTTTGTTCATTTTAAGTGTAGAAACAATATTTCGTTTGTAACCATTTTTTTCTGCCGTTTTGACAACAGGCTCATGACTAAAGAACACACGGCTGTCTGCTGATTGACGCTTGACTGTAGATTTTCGCTTTGTGTCAAAAGAACTTCCTAACGCACACTTTTTCAAAGTAGGTGAATTCATCAGATCTGTTTGAAACATTGCATTTTATCCATGCACGACGACTACTTAGATACTCGCAGCACAGTTGCCTCATATAAATTGCCCATGAGCGCGGAGCTTGTCTTTGTCACTGTAGCAACTTTGCTCCATCAGCGGGAGAAGGCGGTTCGACGCCCCTGTAAGCACATGTTTCTCTAATTCCTTTGTTTCAGGCAAGCCACTGTGACGTCAGACGCCTTTACGCATACAGCTTTGCGATGCTTAGACAGTAATAACATAATTCATGTTTACATTTCTTTAATTTTCGACGCATTGTCGTTATTCGTGACGCATCAATGACCAATTGATTATATGGCAATGCAATGAAAAAAGCGTGTGGAAAACAGTGTTAATGACAGATTTGAGAAGCACATTTCTTCAATGTTGTCCGCATGGCATTCCTGTGCAGGTGACAATGGTAATTTTTCAAAACGACAAGGATATTTAAACACATGATTATTTGTTTGCTGTGCTCTATGGCCTCTGCTACAGACCTCATCGAAATGACACTTAGATATCTTAGGGTGTACATATCAAGTTTTCCCAAATGGTCTAGCGGATAGGCATCTACCTTGTAACGCAGGGCGGCCCGGGTTCGATTCCCGTCATGGCAAATGTTTTTTGTAGAAAAATAAAATGAGTCCCAACGTGTGCAACAGAACAGTTCGAAATCTCGTTACATTTGCATCGTCATGAACATGACTTATATCAGGCTAGCTCATTTTTTCTTTGTTCATTTTAAGTGTAGAAACAATATTTCGTTTGTGAACATTTTTTTCTGCCGTTTTGACAACAGGCTCATTACTAAAGAACACACGGCTGTCTGCTGATTGACGCTTGACTGTAGATTTTCGCTTTGTGTCAAAAGAAGTCCCTAACGCACACTTTTTCAAAGTAGGTGAATTCATCAGATCTGTTTGAAACATTGCATTTTATCCATGCACGACGACTACTTAGATACTCGCAGCACAGTTGCCTCATATAAATTGCCCATGAGGGCGGAGCTTGTCTTTGTCACTGTAGCAACTTTGCTCCATCAGCGGGAGAAGGCGGTTCGACGCCCCTGTAAGCACATGTTTCTCTAATTCCTTTGTTTCAGGCAAGCCACTGTGACGTCAGACGCCTTTACGCATACAGCTTTGCGATGCTTAGACAGTAATAACATAATTCATGTTTACATTTCTTTAATTTTCGACGCATTGTCGTTATTCGTGACGCATCAATGACCAATTGATTATATGGCAATGCAATGAAAAAAGCGTGTGGAAAACAGTGTTAATGACAGATTTGAGAAGCACATTTCTTCAATGTTGTCCGCATGGCATTCCTGTGCAGGTGACAATGGTAATTTTTCAAAACGACAAGGATATTTAAACACATGATTATTTGTTTGCTGTGCTCTATGGCCTCTGCTACAGACCTCATCGAAATGACACTTAGATATCTTAGGGTGTACATATCAAGTTTTCCCAAATGGTCTAGCGGATAGGCATCTACCTTGTAACGCAGGGCGGCCCGGGTTCGATTCCCGTCATGGCAAATGTTTTTTGTAGAAAAATAAAATGAGTCCCAACGTGTGCAACAGAACAGTTCGAAATCTCGTTACATTTGCATCGTCATGAACATGACTTATATCAGGCTAGCTCATTTTTTCTTTGTTCATTTTAAGTGTAGAAACAATATTTCGTTTGTGAACATTTTTTTCTGCCGTTTTGACAACAGGCTCATTACTAAAGAACACACGGCTGTCTGCTGATTGACGCTTGACTGTAGATTTTCGCTTTGTGTCAAAAGAAGTCCCTAACGCACACTTTTTCAAAGTAGGTGAATTCATCAGATCTGTTTGAAACATTGCATTTTATCCATGCACGACGACTACTTAGATACTCGCAGCACAGTTGCCTCATATAAATTGCCCATGAGGGCGGAGCTTGTCTTTGTCACTGTAGCAACTTTGCTCCATCAGCGGGAGAAGGCGGTTCGACGCCCCTGTAAGCACATGTTTCTCTAATTCCTTTGTTTCAGGCAAGCCACTGTGACGTCAGACGCCTTTACGCATACAGCTTTGCGATGCTTAGACAGTAATAACATAATTCATGTTTACATTTCTTTAATTTTCGACGCATTGTCGTTATTCGTGACGCATCAATGACCAATTGATTATATGGCAATGCAATGAAAAAAGCGTGTGGAAAACAGTGTTAATGACAGATTTGAGAAGCACATTTCTTCAATGTTGTCCGCATGGCATTCCTGTGCAGGTGACAATGGTAATTTTTCAAAACGACAAGGATATTTAAACACATGATTATTTGTTTGCTGTGCTCTATGGCCTCTGCTACAGACCTCATCGAAATGACACTTAGATATCTTAGGGTGTACATATCAAGTTTTCCCAAATGGTCTAGCGGATAGGCATCTACCTTGTAACGCAGGGCGGCCCGGGTTCGATTCCCGTCATGGCAAATGTTTTTTGTAGAAAAATAAAATGAGTCCCAACGTGTGCAACAGAACAGTTCGAAATCTCGTTACATTTGCATCGTCATGAACATGACTTATATCAGGCTAGCTCATTTTTTCTTTGTTCATTTTAAGTGTAGAAACAATATTTCGTTTGTGAACATTTTTTTCTGCCGTTTTGACAACAGGCTCATTACTAAAGAACACACGGCTGTCTGCTGATTGACGCTTGACTGTAGATTTTCGCTTTGTGTCAAAAGAAGTCCCTAACGCACACTTTTTCAAAGTAGGTGAATTCATCAGATCTGTTTGAAACATTGCATTTTATCCATGCACGACGACTACTTAGATACTCGCAGCACAGTTGCCTCATATAAATTGCCCATGAGGGCGGAGCTTGTCTTTGTCACTGTAGCAACTTTGCTCCATCAGCGGGAGAAGGCGGTTCGACGCCCCTGTAAGCACATGTTTCTCTAATTCCTTTGTTTCAGGCAAGCCACTGTGACGTCAGACGCCTTTACGCATACAGCTTTGCGATGCTTAGACAGTAATAACATAATTCATGTTTACATTTCTTTAATTTTCGACGCATTGTCGTTATTCGTGACGCATCAATGACCAATTGATTATATGGCAATGCAATGAAAAAAGCGTGTGGAAAACAGTGTTAATGACAGATTTGAGAAGCACATTTCTTCAATGTTGGCCGCATGGCATTCCTGTGCAGGTGACAATGGTAATTTTTCAAAACGACAAGGATATTTAAACACATGATTATTTGTTTGCTGTGCTCTATGGCCTCTGCTACAGACCTCATCGAAATGACACTTAGATATCTTAGGGTGTACATATCAAGTCTTCCCAAATGGTCTAGCGGATAGGAATCTGCCTTATCACGCAGGGCGGCCCGGGTTCGATTCCCGTCATGGCAAATGATTTTTGTAGAAAAATAAAATGAGTCCCAACGTGTGCAACAGAACAGTTCGAAATCTCGTTACATTTGCATCGTCATGAACATGACTTATATCAGGCTAGCTCATTTTTTCTTTGTTCATTTTAAGTGTAGAAACAATATTTCGTTTGTGAACATTTTTTTCTGCCGTTTTGACAACAGGCTCATGACTAAAGAACACACGGCTGTCTGCTGATTGACGCTTGACTGTAGATTTTCGCTTTGTGTCAAAAGAACTCCCTAACGCACACTTTTTCAAAGTAGGTGAATTCATCAGATCTGTTTGAAACATTGCATTTTATCCATGCACGACGACTGCTTAGATACTCGCAGCACAGTTGCCCCATATACATTGCCCATGAGCGCGGAGCTTGTCTTTGTCACTGTAGCAACTTTGCTCCATCAGCGGGAGAAGGCGCTTCGACGCCCCTGTAAGCACATGTTTCTCTGATTCCTTTGTTTCAGGCAAGCCACTGTGACGTCAGACGCCTTTACGCATACAGCTTTGCGATGCTTAGACAGTAATAACATAATTCATGTTTACATTTCTTTAATTTTCGACGCATTGTCGTTATTCGTGACGCATCAATGACCAATTGATTATATGGCAATGCAATGAAAAAAGCGTGTGGAAAACAGTGTTAATGACAGATTTGAGAAGCACATTTCTTCAATGTTGGCCGCATGGCATTCCTGTGCAGGTGACAATGGTAATTTTTCAAAACGACAAGGATATTTAAACACATGATTATTTGTTTGCTGTGCTCTATGGCCTCTGCTACAGACCTCATCGAAATGACACTTAGATATCTTAGGGTGTACATATCAAGTTTTCCCAAATGGTCTAGCGGATAGGCATCTACCTTGTAACGCAGGGCGGCCCGGGTTCGATTCCCGTCATGGCAAATGTTTTTTGTAGAAAAATAAAATGAGTCCCAACGTGTGCAACAGAACAGTTCGAAATCTCGTTACATTTGCATCGTCATGAACATGACTTATATCAGGCTAGCTCATTTTTTCTTTGTTCATTTTAAGTGTAGAAACAATATTTCGTTTGTGAACATTTTTTTCTGCCGTTTTGACAACAGGCTCATTACTAAAGAACACACGGCTGTCTGCTGATTGACGCTTGACTGTAGATTTTCGCTTTGTGTCAAAAGAAGTCCCTAACGCACACTTTTTCAAAGTAGGTGAATTCATCAGATCTGTTTGAAACATTGCATTTTATCCATGCACGACGACTACTTAGATACTCGCAGCACAGTTGCCTCATATAAATTGCCCATGAGGGCGGAGCTTGTCTTTGTCACTGTAGCAACTTTGCTCCATCAGCGGGAGAAGGCGGTTCGACGCCCCTGTAAGCACATGTTTCTCTAATTCCTTTGTTTCAGGCAAGCCACTGTGACGTCAGACGCCTTTACGCATACAGCTTTGCGATGCTTAGACAGTAATAACATAATTCATGTTTACATTTCTTTAATTTTCGACGCATTGTCGTTATTCGTGACGCATCAATGACCAATTGATTATATGGCAATGCAATGAAAAAAGCGTGTGGAAAACAGTGTTAATGACAGATTTGAGAAGCACATTTCTTCAATGTTGTCCGCATGGCATTCCTGTGCAGGTGACAATGGTAATTTTTCAAAACGACAAGGATATTTAAACACATGATTATTTGTTTGCTGTGCTCTATGGCCTCTGCTACAGACCTCATCGAAATGACACTTAGATATCTTAGGGTGTACATATCAAGTTTTCCCAAATGGTCTAGCGGATAGGCATCTACCTTGTAACGCAGGGCGGCCCGGGTTCGATTCCCGTCATGGCAAATGTTTTTTGTAGAAAAATAAAATGAGTCCCAACGTGTGCAACAGAACAGTTCGAAATCTCGTTACATTTGCATCGTCATGAACATGACTTATATCAGGCTAGCTCATTTTTTCTTTGTTCATTTTAAGTGTAGAAACAATATTTCGTTTGTAACCATTTTTTTCTGCCGTTTTGACAACAGGCTCATGACTAAAGAACACACGGCTGTCTGCTGATTGACGCTTGACTGTAGATTTTCGCTTTGTGTCAAAAGAACTTCCTAACGCACACTTTTTCAAAGTAGGTGAATTCATCAGATCTGTTTGAAACATTGCATTTTATCCATGCACGACGACTACTTAGATACTCGCAGCACAGTTGCCTCATATAAATTGCCCATGAGCGCGGAGCTTGTCTTTGTCACTGTAGCAACTTTGCTCCATCAGCGGGAGAAGGCGGTTCGACGCCCCTGTAAGCACATGTTTCTCTAATTCCTTTGTTTCAGGCAAGCCACTGTGACGTCAGACGCCTTTACGCATACAGCTTTGCGATGCTTAGACAGTAATAACATAATTCATGTTTACATTTCTTTAATTTTCGACGCATTGTCGTTATTCGTGACGCATCAATGACCAATTGATTATATGGCAATGCAATGAAAAAAGCGTGTGGAAAACAGTGTTAATGACAGATTTGAGAAGCACATTTCTTCAATGTTGTCCGCATGGCATTCCTGTGCAGGTGACAATGGTAATTTTTCAAAACGACAAGGATATTTAAACACATGATTATTTGTTTGCTGTGCTCTATGGCCTCTGCTACAGACCTCATCGAAATGACACTTAGATATCTTAGGGTGTACATATCAAGTTTTCCCAAATGGTCTAGCGGATAGGCATCTACCTTGTAACGCAGGGCGGCCCGGGTTCGATTCCCGTCATGGCAAATGTTTTTTGTAGAAAAATAAAATGAGTCCCAACGTGTGCAACAGAACAGTTCGAAATCTCGTTACATTTGCATCGTCATGAACATGACTTATATCAGGCTAGCTCATTTTTTCTTTGTTCATTTTAAGTGTAGAAACAATATTTCGTTTGTGAACATTTTTTTCTGCCGTTTTGACAACAGGCTCATTACTAAAGAACACACGGCTGTCTGCTGATTGACGCTTGACTGTAGATTTTCGCTTTGTGTCAAAAGAAGTCCCTAACGCACACTTTTTCAAAGTAGGTGAATTCATCAGATCTGTTTGAAACATTGCATTTTATCCATGCACGACGACTACTTAGATACTCGCAGCACAGTTGCCTCATATAAATTGCCCATGAGGGCGGAGCTTGTCTTTGTCACTGTAGCAACTTTGCTCCATCAGCGGGAGAAGGCGGTTCGACGCCCCTGTAAGCACATGTTTCTCTAATTCCTTTGTTTCAGGCAAGCCACTGTGACGTCAGACGCCTTTACGCATACAGCTTTGCGATGCTTAGACAGTAATAACATAATTCATGTTTACATTTCTTTAATTTTCGACGCATTGTCGTTATTCGTGACGCATCAATGACCAATTGATTATATGGCAATGCAATGAAAAAAGCGTGTGGAAAACAGTGTTAATGACAGATTTGAGAAGCACATTTCTTCAATGTTGTCCGCATGGCATTCCTGTGCAGGTGACAATGGTAATTTTTCAAAACGACAAGGATATTTAAACACATGATTATTTGTTTGCTGTGCTCTATGGCCTCTGCTACAGACCTCATCGAAATGACACTTAGATATCTTAGGGTGTACATATCAAGTTTTCCCAAATGGTCTAGCGGATAGGCATCTACCTTGTAACGCAGGGCGGCCCGGGTTCGATTCCCGTCATGGCAAATGTTTTTTGTAGAAAAATAAAATGAGTCCCAACGTGTGCAACAGAACAGTTCGAAATCTCGTTACATTTGCATCGTCATGAACATGACTTATATCAGGCTAGCTCATTTTTTCTTTGTTCATTTTAAGTGTAGAAACAATATTTCGTTTGTGAACATTTTTTTCTGCCGTTTTGACAACAGGCTCATTACTAAAGAACACACGGCTGTCTGCTGATTGACGCTTGACTGTAGATTTTCGCTTTGTGTCAAAAGAAGTCCCTAACGCACACTTTTTCAAAGTAGGTGAATTCATCAGATCTGTTTGAAACATTGCATTTTATCCATGCACGACGACTACTTAGATACTCGCAGCACAGTTGCCTCATATAAATTGCCCATGAGGGCGGAGCTTGTCTTTGTCACTGTAGCAACTTTGCTCCATCAGCGGGAGAAGGCGGTTCGACGCCCCTGTAAGCACATGTTTCTCTAATTCCTTTGTTTCAGGCAAGCCACTGTGACGTCAGACGCCTTTACGCATACAGCTTTGCGATGCTTAGACAGTAATAACATAATTCATGTTTACATTTCTTTAATTTTCGACGCATTGTCGTTATTCGTGACGCATCAATGACCAATTGATTATATGGCAATGCAATGAAAAAAGCGTGTGGAAAACAGTGTTAATGACAGATTTGAGAAGCACATTTCTTCAATGTTGGCCGCATGGCATTCCTGTGCAGGTGACAATGGTAATTTTTCAAAACGACAAGGATATTTAAACACATGATTATTTGTTTGCTGTGCTCTATGGCCTCTGCTACAGACCTCATCGAAATGACACTTAGATATCTTAGGGTGTACATATCAAGTCTTCCCAAATGGTCTAGCGGATAGGAATCTGCCTTATCACGCAGGGCGGCCCGGGTTCGATTCCCGTCATGGCAAATGATTTTTGTAGAAAAATAAAATGAGTCCCAACGTGTGCAACAGAACAGTTCGAAATCTCGTTACATTTGCATCGTCATGAACATGACTTATATCAGGCTAGCTCATTTTTTCTTTGTTCATTTTAAGTGTAGAAACAATATTTCGTTTGTGAACATTTTTTTCTGCCGTTTTGACAACAGGCTCATGACTAAAGAACACACGGCTGTCTGCTGATTGACGCTTGACTGTAGATTTTCGCTTTGTGTCAAAAGAACTCCCTAACGCACACTTTTTCAAAGTAGGTGAATTCATCAGATCTGTTTGAAACATTGCATTTTATCCATGCACGACGACTGCTTAGATACTCGCAGCACAGTTGCCCCATATACATTGCCCATGAGCGCGGAGCTTGTCTTTGTCACTGTAGCAACTTTGCTCCATCAGCGGGAGAAGGCGCTTCGACGCCCCTGTAAGCACATGTTTCTCTGATTCCTTTGTTTCAGGCAAGCCACTGTGACGTCAGACGCCTTTACGCATACAGCTTTGCGATGCTTAGACAGTAATAACATAATTCATGTTTACATTTCTTTAATTTTCGACGCATTGTCGTTATTCGTGACGCATCAATGACCAATTGATTATATGGCAATGCAATGAAAAAAGCGTGTGGAAAACAGTGTTAATGACAGATTTGAGAAGCACATTTCTTCAATGTTGGCCGCATGGCATTCCTGTGCAGGTGACAATGGTAATTTTTCAAAACGACAAGGATATTTAAACACATGATTATTTGTTTGCTGTGCTCTATGGCCTCTGCTACAGACCTCATCGAAATGACACTTAGATATCTTAGGGTGTACATATCAAGTTTTCCCAAATGGTCTAGCGGATAGGCATCTACCTTGTAACGCAGGGCGGCCCGGGTTCGATTCCCGTCATGGCAAATGTTTTTTGTAGAAAAATAAAATGAGTCCCAACGTGTGCAACAGAACAGTTCGAAATCTCGTTACATTTGCATCGTCATGAACATGACTTATATCAGGCTAGCTCATTTTTTCTTTGTTCATTTTAAGTGTAGAAACAATATTTCGTTTGTGAACATTTTTTTCTGCCGTTTTGACAACAGGCTCATTACTAAAGAACACACGGCTGTCTGCTGATTGACGCTTGACTGTAGATTTTCGCTTTGTGTCAAAAGAAGTCCCTAACGCACACTTTTTCAAAGTAGGTGAATTCATCAGATCTGTTTGAAACATTGCATTTTATCCATGCACGACGACTACTTAGATACTCGCAGCACAGTTGCCTCATATAAATTGCCCATGAGGGCGGAGCTTGTCTTTGTCACTGTAGCAACTTTGCTCCATCAGCGGGAGAAGGCGGTTCGACGCCCCTGTAAGCACATGTTTCTCTAATTCCTTTGTTTCAGGCAAGCCACTGTGACGTCAGACGCCTTTACGCATACAGCTTTGCGATGCTTAGACAGTAATAACATAATTCATGTTTACATTTCTTTAATTTTCGACGCATTGTCGTTATTCGTGACGCATCAATGACCAATTGATTATATGGCAATGCAATGAAAAAAGCGTTTGGAAAACAGTGTTAATGACAGATTTGAGAAGCACATTTCTTCAATGTTGGCCGCATGGCATTCCTGTGCAGGTGACAATGGTAATTTTTCAAAACGACAAGGATATTTAAACACATGATTATTTGTTTGCTGTGCTCTATGGCCTCTGCTACAGACCTCATCGAAATG
This sequence comes from Argentina silus, assembly GCF_951799395.1. NCBI lineage: Eukaryota > Metazoa > Chordata > Actinopteri > Argentiniformes > Argentinidae > Argentina > Argentina silus. The sequence goes on from NC_139657.1 coordinate 30,694,382, forward strand.
ACACTTAGATATCTTAGGGTGTACATATCAAGTCTTCCCAAATGGTCTAGCGGATAGGAATCTGCCTTATCACGCAGGGCGGCCCGGGTTCGATTCCCGTCATGGCAAATGATTTTTGTAGAAAAATAAAATGAGTCCCAACGTGTGCAACAGAACAGTTCGAAATCTCGTTACATTTGCATCGTCATGAACATGACTTATATCAGGCTAGCTCATTTTTTCTTTGTTCATTTTAAGTGTAGAAACAATATTTCGTTTGTGAACATTTTTTTCTGCCGTTTTGACAACAGGCTCATGACTAAAGAACACACGGCTGTCTGCTGATTGACGCTTGACTGTAGATTTTCGCTTTGTGTCAAAAGAACTCCCTAACGCACACTTTTTCAAAGTAGGTGAATTCATCAGATCTGTTTGAAACATTGCATTTTATCCATGCACGACGACTGCTTAGATACTCGCAGCACAGTTGCCCCATATACATTGCCCATGAGCGCGGAGCTTGTCTTTGTCACTGTAGCAACTTTGCTCCATCAGCGGGAGAAGGCGCTTCGACGCCCCTGTAAGCACATGTTTCTCTGATTCCTTTGTTTCAGGCAAGCCACTGTGACGTCAGACGCCTTTACGCATACAGCTTTGCGATGCTTAGACAGTAATAACATAATTCATGTTTACATTTCTTTAATTTTCGACGCATTGTCGTTATTCGTGACGCATCAATGACCAATTGATTATATGGCAATGCAATGAAAAAAGCGTGTGGAAAACAGTGTTAATGACAGATTTGAGAAGCACATTTCTTCAATGTTGGCCGCATGGCATTCCTGTGCAGGTGACAATGGTAATTTTTCAAAACGACAAGGATATTTAAACACATGATTATTTGTTTGCTGTGCTCTATGGCCTCTGCTACAGACCTCATCGAAATGACACTTAGATATCTTAGGGTGTACATATCAAGTTTTCCCAAATGGTCTAGCGGATAGGCATCTACCTTGTAACGCAGGGCGGCCCGGGTTCGATTCCCGTCATGGCAAATGTTTTTTGTAGAAAAATAAAATGAGTCCCAACGTGTGCAACAGAACAGTTCGAAATCTCGTTACATTTGCATCGTCATGAACATGACTTATATCAGGCTAGCTCATTTTTTCTTTGTTCATTTTAAGTGTAGAAACAATATTTCGTTTGTAACCATTTTTTTCTGCCGTTTTGACAACAGGCTCATGACTAAAGAACACACGGCTGTCTGCTGATTGACGCTTGACTGTAGATTTTCGCTTTGTGTCAAAAGAACTTCCTAACGCACACTTTTTCAAAGTTGGTGAATTCATCAGATCTGTTTGAAACATTGCATTTTATCCATGCACCACGACTACTTAGATACTCGCAGCACAGTTGCCTCATATAAATTGCCCATGAGCGCGGAGCTTGTCTTTGTCACTGTAGCAACTTTGCTCCATCAGCGGGAGAAGGCGGTTCGACGCCCCTGTAAGCACATGTTTCTCTAATTCCTTTGTTTCAGGCAAGCCACTGTGACGTCAGACGCCTTTACGCATACAGCTTTGCGATGCTTACACAGTAATAACATAATTCATGTTTACATTTCTTTAATTTTCGACGCATTGTCGTTATTCGTGACGCATCAATGACCAATTGATTATATGGCAATGCAATGAAAAAAGCGTGTGGAAAACAGTGTTAATGACAGATTTGAGAAGCACTTTTCTTCAATGTTGGCCGCATGGCATTCCTGTGCAGGTGACAATGGTAATTTTTCAAAACGACAAGGATATTTAAACACATGATTATTTGTTTGCTGTGCTCTATGGCCTCTGCTACAGACCTCATCGAAATGACACTTAGATATCTTAGGGTGTACATATCAAGTCTTCCCAAATGGTCTAGCGGATAGGAATCTGCCTTATCACGCAGGGCGGCCCGGGTTCGATTCCCGTCATGGCAAATGATTTTTGTAGAAAAATAAAATGAGTCCCAACGTGTGCAACAGAACAGTTCGAAATCTCGTTACATTTGCATCGTCATGAACATGACTTATATCAGGCTAGCTCATTTTTTCTTTGTTCATTTTAAGTGTAGAAACAATATTTCGTTTGTAACCATTTTTTTCTGCCGTTTTGACAACAGGCTCATGACTAAAGAACACACGGCTGTCTGCTGATTGACGCTTGACTGTAGATTTTCGCTTTGTGTCAAAAGAACTTCCTAACGCACACTTTTTCAAAGTTGGTGAATTCATCAGATCTGTTTGAAACATTGCATTTTATCCATGCACCACGACTACTTAGATACTCGCAGCACAGTTGCCTCATATAAATTGCCCATGAGCGCGGAGCTTGTCTTTGTCACTGTAGCAACTTTGCTCCATCAGCGGGAGAAGGCGGTTCGACGCCCCTGTAAGCACATGTTTCTCTAATTCCTTTGTTTCAGGCAAGCCACTGTGACGTCAGACGCCTTTACGCATACAGCTTTGCGATGCTTACACAGTAATAACATAATTCATGTTTACATTTCTTTAATTTTCGACGCATTGTCGTTATTCGTGACGCATCAATGACCAATTGATTATATGGCAATGCAATGAAAAAAGCGTGTGGAAAACAGTGTTAATGACAGATTTGAGAAGCACTTTTCTTCAATGTTGGCCGCATGGCATTCCTGTGCAGGTGACAATGGTAATTTTTCAAAACGACAAGGATATTTAAACACATGATTATTTGTTTGCTGTGCTCTATGGCCTCTGCTACAGACCTCATCGAAATGACACTTAGATATCTTAGGGTGTACATATCAAGTCTTCCCAAATGGTCTAGCGGATAGGAATCTGCCTTATCACGCAGGGCGGCCCGGGTTCGATTCCCGTCATGGCAAATGATTTTTGTAGAAAAATAAAATGAGTCCCAACGTGTGCAACAGAACAGTTCGAAATCTCGTTACATTTGCATCGTCATGAACATGACTTATATCAGGCTAGCTCATTTTTTCTTTGTTCATTTTAAGTGTAGAAACAATATTTCGTTTGTGAACATTTTTTTCTGCCGTTTTGACAACAGGCTCATGACTAAAGAACACACGGCTGTCTGCTGATTGACGCTTGACTGTAGATTTTCGCTTTGTGTCAAAAGAACTCCCTAACGCACACTTTTTCAAAGTAGGTGAATTCATCAGATCTGTTTGAAACATTGCATTTTATCCATGCACGACGACTGCTTAGATACTCGCAGCACAGTTGCCCCATATACATTGCCCATGAGCGCGGAGCTTGTCTTTGTCACTGTAGCAACTTTGCTCCATCAGCGGGAGAAGGCGCTTCGACGCCCCTGTAAGCACATGTTTCTCTGATTCCTTTGTTTCAGGCAAGCCACTGTGACGTCAGACGCCTTTACGCATACAGCTTTGCGATGCTTAGACAGTAATAACATAATTCATGTTTACATTTCTTTAATTTTCGACGCATTGTCGTTATTCGTGACGCATCAATGACCAATTGATTATATGGCAATGCAATGAAAAAAGCGTGTGGAAAACAGTGTTAATGACAGATTTGAGAAGCACATTTCTTCAATGTTGGCCGCATGGCATTCCTGTGCAGGTGACAATGGTAATTTTTCAAAACGACAAGGATATTTAAACACATGATTATTTGTTTGCTGTGCTCTATGGCCTCTGCTACAGACCTCATCGAAATGACACTTAGATATCTTAGGGTGTACATATCAAGTTTTCCCAAATGGTCTAGCGGATAGGCATCTACCTTGTAACGCAGGGCGGCCCGGGTTCGATTCCCGTCATGGCAAATGTTTTTTGTAGAAAAATAAAATGAGTCCCAACGTGTGCAACAGAACAGTTCGAAATCTCGTTACATTTGCATCGTCATGAACATGACTTATATCAGGCTAGCTCATTTTTTCTTTGTTCATTTTAAGTGTAGAAACAATATTTCGTTTGTAACCATTTTTTTCTGCCGTTTTGACAACAGGCTCATGACTAAAGAACACACGGCTGTCTGCTGATTGACGCTTGACTGTAGATTTTCGCTTTGTGTCAAAAGAACTTCCTAACGCACACTTTTTCAAAGTTGGTGAATTCATCAGATCTGTTTGAAACATTGCATTTTATCCATGCACCACGACTACTTAGATACTCGCAGCACAGTTGCCTCATATAAATTGCCCATGAGCGCGGAGCTTGTCTTTGTCACTGTAGCAACTTTGCTCCATCAGCGGGAGAAGGCGGTTCGACGCCCCTGTAAGCACATGTTTCTCTAATTCCTTTGTTTCAGGCAAGCCACTGTGACGTCAGACGCCTTTACGCATACAGCTTTGCGATGCTTACACAGTAATAACATAATTCATGTTTACATTTCTTTAATTTTCGACGCATTGTCGTTATTCGTGACGCATCAATGACCAATTGATTATATGGCAATGCAATGAAAAAAGCGTGTGGAAAACAGTGTTAATGACAGATTTGAGAAGCACTTTTCTTCAATGTTGGCCGCATGGCATTCCTGTGCAGGTGACAATGGTAATTTTTCAAAACGACAAGGATATTTAAACACATGATTATTTGTTTGCTGTGCTCTATGGCCTCTGCTACAGACCTCATCGAAATGACACTTAGATATCTTAGGGTGTACATATCAAGTCTTCCCAAATGGTCTAGCGGATAGGAATCTGCCTTGTCACGCAGGGCGGCCCGGGTTCGATTCCCGTCATGGCAAATGTTTTTTGTAGAAAAATAAAATGAGTCCCAACGTGTGCAACAGAACAGTTCGAAATCTCGTTACATTTGCATCGTCATGAACATGACTTATATCAGGCTAGCTAATTTTTTCTTTGTTCATTTTAAGTGTAGAAACAATATTTCGTTTGTGACCATTTTTTCTGCCGTTTTGACAACAGGCTCATGACTAAAGAACACACGGCTGTCTGCTGATTGACGCTTGACTGTAGATTTTCGCTTTGTGTCAAAAGAACTCCCTAACGCACACTTTTTCAAAGTAGGTAAATTCATCAGATCTGTTTGAAACATTGCATTTTATCCATGCACGACGACTACTTAGATACTCGCAGCACAGTTGCCTCATATAAATTGCCCATGAGCGCGGAGCTTGTCTTTGTCACTGTAGCAACTTTGCTCCATCAGCGGGAGAAGGCGGTTCGACGCCCCTGTAAGCACATGTTTCTCTAATTCCTTTGTTTCAGGCAAGCCACTGTGACGTCAGACGCCTTTACGCATACAGCTTTGCGATGCTTAGACAGTAATAACATAATTCATGTTTACATTTCTTTAATTTTCGACGCATTGTCGTTATTCGTGACGCATCAATGACCAATTGATTATATGGCAATGCAATGAAAAAAGCGTGTGGAAAACAGTGTTAATGACAGATTTGAGAAGCACTTTTCTTCAATGTTGGCCGCATGGCATTCCTGTGCAGGTGACAATGGTAATTTTTCAAAACGACAAGGATATTTAAACACATGATTATTTGTTTGCTGTGCTCTATGGCCTCTGCTACAGACCTCATCGAAATGACACTTAGATATCTTAGGGTGTACATATCAAGTCTTCCCAAATGGTCTAGCGGATAGGAATTTGCCTTGTAACGCAGGGCGGCCCGTGTTCGATTCCCGTCATGGCAAATTTTTTTGTAGAAAAATAAAATGAGTCCCAACGTGTGCAACAGAACAGTTCGAAATCTCGTTACATTTGCATCGTCATGAACATGACTTATATCAGGCTAGCTCATTTTTTCTTTGTTCATTTTAAGTGTAGAAACAATATTTCGTTTGTGAACATTTTTTTCTGCCGTTTTGACAACAGGCTCATGACTAAAGAACACACGGCTGTCTGCTGATTGACGCTTGACTGTAGATTTTCGCTTTGTGTCAAAAGAACTTCATAACGCACACTTTTTCAAAGTAGGTGAATTAATCAGATCTGTTTGAAACATTGCATTTTATCCATGCACGACGACTGCTTTGATACTCGCAGCACAGTTGCCCCATATAAATTGCCCATGAGCGCGGAGCTTGTCTTTGTCACTGTAGCAACTTTGCTCCATCAGCGGGAGAAGGCGGTTCGACGCCCCTGTAAGCACATGTTTCTCTAATTCCTTTGTTTCAGGCAAGCCACTGTGACGTCAGACGCCTTTACGCATACAGCTTTGCGATGCTTAGACAGTAATAACATAATTCATGTTTACATTTCTTTAATTTTCGACGCATTGTCGTTATTCGTGACGCATCAATGACCAATTGATTATATGGCAATGCAATGAAAAAAGCGTGTGGAAAACAGTGTTAATGACAGATTTGAGAAGCACATTTCTTCAATGTTGTCCGCATGGCATTCCTGTGCAGGTGACAATGGTAATTTTTCAAAACGACAAGGATATTTAAACACATGATTATTTGTTTGCTGTGCTCTATGGCCTCTGCTACAGACCTCATCGAAATGACACTTAGATATCTTAGGGTGTACATATCAAGTTTTCCCCAATGGTCTAGCGGATAGGCATCTACCTTGTAACGCAGGGCGGCCCGGGTTCGATTCCCGTCATGGCAAATGTTTTTTGTAGAAAAATAAAATGAGTCCCAACGTGTGCAACAGAACAGTTCGAAATCTCGTTACATTTGCATCGTCATGAACATGACTTATATCAGGCTAGCTCATTTTTTCTTTGTTCATTTTAAGTGTAGAAACAATATTTCGTTTGTGAACATTTTTTTCTGCCGTTTTGACAACAGGCTCATTACTAAAGAACACACGGCTGTCTGCTGATTGACGCTTGACTGTAGATTTTCGCTTTGTGTCAAAAGAAGTCCCTAACGCACACTTTTTCAAAGTAGGTGAATTCATCAGATCTGTTTGAAACATTGCATTTTATCCATGCACGACGACTACTTAGATACTCGCAGCACAGTTGCCTCATATAAATTGCCCATGAGCGCGGAGCTTGTCTTTGTCACTGTAGCAACTTTGCTCCATCAGCGGGAGAAGGCGGTTCGACGCCCCTTTAAGCACATGTTTCTCTAATTCCTTTGTTTCAGGCAAGCCACTGTGACGTCAGACGCCTTTACGCATACAGCTTTGCGATGCTTAGACAGTAATAACATAATTCATGTTTACATTTCTTTAATTTTCGACGCATTGTCGTTATTCGTGACGCATCAATGACCAATTGATTATATGGCAATGCAATGAAAAAAGCGTGTGGAAAACAGTGTTAATGACAGATTTGAGAAGCACTTTTCTTCAATGTTGGCCGCATGGCATTCCTGTGCAGGTGACAATGGTAATTTTTCAAAACGACAAGGATATTTAAACACATGATTATTTGTTTGCTGTGCTCTATGGCCTCTGCTACAGACCTCATCGAAATGACACTTAGATATCTTAGGGTGTACATATCAAGTCTTCCCAAATGGTCTAGCGGATAGGAATCTGCCTTGTCACGCAGGGCGGCCCGGGTTCGATTCCCGTCATGGCAAATGTTTTTTGTAGAAAAATAAAATGAGTCCCAACGTGTGCAACAGAACAGTTCGAAATCTCGTTACATTTGCATCGTCATGAACATGACTTATATCAGGCTAGCAAATTTTTTCTTTGTTCATTTTAAGTGTAGAAACAATATTTCGTTTGTGAACATTTTTTTCTGCCGTTTTGACAACAGGCTCATGACTAAAGAACACACGGCTGTCTGCTGATTGACGCTTGACTGTAGATTTTCGCTTTGTGTCAAAAGAACTTCATAACGCACACTTTTTCAAAGTAGGTGAATTAATCAGATCTGTTTGAAACATTGCATTTTATCCATGCACGACGACTGCTTTGATACTCGCAGCACAGTTGCCCCATATAAATTGCCCATGAGCGCGGAGCTTGTCTTTGTCACTGTAGCAACTTTGCTCCATCAGCGGGAGAAGGCGGTTCGACGCCCCTGTAAGCACATGTTTCTCTAATTCCTTTGTTTCAGGCAAGCCACTGTGACGTCAGACGCCTTTACGCATACAGCTTTGCGATGCTTAGACAGTAATAACATAATTCATGTTTACATTTCTTTAATTTTCGACGCATTGTCGTTATTCGTGACGCATCAATGACCAATTGATTATATGGCAATGCAATGAAAAAAGCGTGTGGAAAACAGTGTTAATGACAGATTTGAGAAGCACATTTCTTCAATGTTGGCCGCATGGCATTCCTGTGCAGGTGACAATGGTAATTTTTCAAAACGACAAGGATATTTAAACACATGATTATTTGTTTGCTGTGCTCTATGGCCTCTGCTACAGACCTCATCGAAATGACACTTAGATATCTTAGGGTGTACATATCAAGTCTTCCCAAATGGTCTAGCGGATAGGAATCTGCCTTGTCACGCAGGGCGGCCCGGGTTCGATTCCCGTCATGGCAAATGTTTTTTGTAGAAAAATAAAATGAGTCCCAACGTGTGCAACAGAACAGTTCGAAATCTCGTTACATTTGCATCGTCATGAACATGACTTATATCAGGCTAGCTAATTTTTTCTTTGTTCATTTTAAGTGTAGAAACAATATTTCGTTTGTGAACATTTTTTTCTGCCGTTTTGACAACAGGCTCATTACTAAAGAACACACGGCTGTCTGCTGTTTGACGGTTGACTGTAGATTTTCGCTTTGTGTCAAAAGAACTCCCTAACGCACACTTTTTCAAAGTAGGTGAATTCATCAGATCTGTTTGAAACATTGCATTTTATCCATGCACGACGACTACTTAGATACTCGCAGCACAGTTGCCTCATATAAATTGCCCATGAGCGCGGAGCTTGTCTTTGTCACTGTAGCAACTTTGCTCCATCAGCGGGAGAAGGCGCTTCGACGCCCCTGTAAGCACATGTTTCTCTGATTCCTTTGTTTCAGGCAAGCCACTGTGACGTCAGACGCCTTTACGCATACAGCTTTGCGATGCTTAGACAGTAATAACATAATTCATGTTTACATTTCTTTAATTTTCGACGCATTGTCGTTATTCGTGACGCATCAATGACCAATTGATTATATGGCAATGCAATGAAAAAAGCGTGTGGAAAACAGTGTTAATGACAGATTTGAGAAGCACATTTCTTCAATGTTGGCCGCATGGCATTCCTGTGCAGGTGACAATGGTAATTTTTCAAAACGACAAGGATATTTAAACACATGATTATTTGTTTGCTGTGCTCTATGGCCTCTGCTACAGACCTCATCGAAATGACACTTAGATATCTTAGGGTGTACATATCAAGTTTTCCCAAATGGTCTAGCGGATAGGCATCTACCTTGTAACGCAGGGCGGCCCGGGTTCGATTCCCGTCATGGCAAATGTTTTTTGTAGAAAAATAAAATGAGTCCCAACGTGTGCAACAGAACAGTTCGAAATCTCGTTACATTTGCATCGTCATGAACATGACTTATATCAGGCTAGCTCATTTTTTCTTTGTTCATTTTAAGTGTAGAAACAATATTTCGTTTGTAACCATTTTTTTCTGCCGTTTTGACAACAGGCTCATGACTAAAGAACACACGGCTGTCTGCTGATTGACGCTTGACTGTAGATTTTCGCTTTGTGTCAAAAGAACTTCCTAACGCACACTTTTTCAAAGTAGGTGAATTCATCAGATCTGTTTGAAACATTGCATTTTATCCATGCACGACGACTACTTAGATACTCGCAGCACAGTTGCCTCATATAAATTGCCCATGAGCGCGGAGCTTGTCTTTGTCACTGTAGCAACTTTGCTCCATCAGCGGGAGAAGGCGGTTCGACGCCCCTGTAAGCACATGTTTCTCTAATTCCTTTGTTTCAGGCAAGCCACTGTGACGTCAGACGCCTTTACGCATACAGCTTTGCGATGCTTAGACAGTAATAACATAATTCATGTTTACATTTCTTTAATTTTCGACGCATTGTCGTTATTCGTGACGCATCAATGACCAATTGATTATATGGCAATGCAATGAAAAAAGCGTGTGGAAAACAGTGTTAATGACAGATTTGAGAAGCACATTTCTTCAATGTTGTCCGCATGGCATTCCTGTGCAGGTGACAATGGTAATTTTTCAAAACGACAAGGATATTTAAACACATGATTATTTGTTTGCTGTGCTCTATGGCCTCTGCTACAGACCTCATCGAAATGACACTTAGATATCTTAGGGTGTACATATCAAGTTTTCCCAAATGGTCTAGCGGATAGGCATCTACCTTGTAACGCAGGGCGGCCCGGGTTCGATTCCCGTCATGGCAAATGTTTTTTGTAGAAAAATAAAATGAGTCCCAACGTGTGCAACAGAACAGTTCGAAATCTCGTTACATTTGCATCGTCATGAACATGACTTATATCAGGCTAGCTCATTTTTTCTTTGTTCATTTTAAGTGTAGAAACAATATTTCGTTTGTGAACATTTTTTTCTGCCGTTTTGACAACAGGCTCATTACTAAAGAACACACGGCTGTCTGCTGATTGACGCTTGACTGTAGATTTTCGCTTTGTGTCAAAAGAAGTCCCTAACGCACACTTTTTCAAAGTAGGTGAATTCATCAGATCTGTTTGAAACATTGCATTTTATCCATGCACGACGACTACTTAGATACTCGCAGCACAGTTGCCTCATATAAATTGCCCATGAGGGCGGAGCTTGTCTTTGTCACTGTAGCAACTTTGCTCCATCAGCGGGAGAAGGCGGTTCGACGCCCCTGTAAGCACATGTTTCTCTAATTCCTTTGTTTCAGGCAAGCCACTGTGACGTCAGACGCCTTTACGCATACAGCTTTGCGATGCTTAGACAGTAATAACATAATTCATGTTTACATTTCTTTAATTTTCGACGCATTGTCGTTATTCGTGACGCATCAATGACCAATTGATTATATGGCAATGCAATGAAAAAAGCGTGTGGAAAACAGTGTTAATGACAGATTTGAGAAGCACATTTCTTCAATGTTGGCCGCATGGCATTCCTGTGCAGGTGACAATGGTAATTTTTCAAAACGACAAGGATATTTAAACACATGATTATTTGTTTGCTGTGCTCTATGGCCTCTGCTACAGACCTCATCGAAATGACACTTAGATATCTTAGGGTGTACATATCAAGTCTTCCCAAATGGTCTAGCGGATAGGAATCTGCCTTATCACGCAGGGCGGCCCGGGTTCGATTCCCGTCATGGCAAATGATTTTTGTAGAAAAATAAAATGAGTCCCAACGTGTGCAACAGAACAGTTCGAAATCTCGTTACATTTGCATCGTCATGAACATGACTTATATCAGGCTAGCTCATTTTTTCTTTGTTCATTTTAAGTGTAGAAACAATATTTCGTTTGTGAACATTTTTTTCTGCCGTTTTGACAACAGGCTCATGACTAAAGAACACACGGCTGTCTGCTGATTGACGCTTGACTGTAGATTTTCGCTTTGTGTCAAAAGAACTCCCTAACGCACACTTTTTCAAAGTAGGTGAATTCATCAGATCTGTTTGAAACATTGCATTTTATCCATGCACGACGACTGCTTAGATACTCGCAGCACAGTTGCCCCATATACATTGCCCATGAGCGCGGAGCTTGTCTTTGTCACTGTAGCAACTTTGCTCCATCAGCGGGAGAAGGCGCTTCGACGCCCCTGTAAGCACATGTTTCTCTGATTCCTTTGTTTCAGGCAAGCCACTGTGACGTCAGACGCCTTTACGCATACAGCTTTGCGATGCTTAGACAGTAATAACATAATTCATGTTTACATTTCTTTAATTTTCGACGCATTGTCGTTATTCGTGACGCATCAATGACCAATTGATTATATGGCAATGCAATGAAAAAAGCGTGTGGAAAACAGTGTTAATGACAGATTTGAGAAGCACATTTCTTCAATGTTGGCCGCATGGCATTCCTGTGCAGGTGACAATGGTAATTTTTCAAAACGACAAGGATATTTAAACACATGATTATTTGTTTGCTGTGCTCTATGGCCTCTGCTACAGACCTCATCGAAATGACACTTAGATATCTTAGGGTGTACATATCAAGTTTTCCCAAATGGTCTAGCGGATAGGCATCTACCTTGTAACGCAGGGCGGCCCGGGTTCGATTCCCGTCATGGCAAATGTTTTTTGTAGAAAAATAAAATGAGTCCCAACGTGTGCAACAGAACAGTTCGAAATCTCGTTACATTTGCATCGTCATGAACATGACTTATATCAGGCTAGCTCATTTTTTCTTTGTTCATTTTAAGTGTAGAAACAATATTTCGTTTGTAACCATTTTTTTCTGCCGTTTTGACAACAGGCTCATGACTAAAGAACACACGGCTGTCTGCTGATTGACGCTTGACTGTAGATTTTCGCTTTGTGTCAAAAGAACTTCCTAACGCACACTTTTTCAAAGTTGGTGAATTCATCAGATCTGTTTGAAACATTGCATTTTATCCATGCACCACGACTACTTAGACTACTTAGATACTCGCAGCACAGTTGCCTCATATAAATTGCCCATGAGCGCGGAGCTTGTCTTTGTCACTGTAGCAACTTTGCTCCATCAGCGGGAGAAGGCGGTTCGACGCCCCTGTAAGCACATGTTTCTCTAATTCCTTTGTTTCAGGCAAGCCACTGTGACGTCAGACGCCTTTACGCATACAGCTTTGCGATGCTTACACAGTAATAACATAATTCATGTTTACATTTCTTTAATTTTCGACGCATTGTCGTTATTCGTGACGCATCAATGACCAATTGATTATATGGCAATGCAATGAAAAAAGCGTGTGGAAAACAGTGTTAATGACAGATTTGAGAAGCACATTTCTTCAATGTTGGCCGCATGGCATTCCTGTGCAGGTGACAATGGTAATTTTTCAAAACGACAAGGATATTTAAACACATGATTATTTGTTTGCTGTGCTCTATGGCCTCTGCTACAGACCTCATCGAAATGACACTTAGATATCTTAGGGTGTACATATCAAGTTTTCCCAAATGGTCTAGCGGATAGGCATCTACCTTGTAACGCAGGGCGGCCCGGGTTCGATTCCCGTCATGGCAAATGTTTTTTGTAGAAAAATAAAATGAGTCCCAACGTGTGCAACAGAACAGTTCGAAATCTCGTTACATTTGCATCGTTATGAACATGACTTATATCAGGCTAGCTCATTTTTTCTTTGTTCATTTTAAGTGTAGAAACAATATTTCGTTTGTAACCATTTTTTTCTGCCGTTTTGACAACAGGCTCATGACTAAAGAACACACGGCTGTCTGCTGATTGACGCTTGACTGTAGATTTTCGCTTTGTGTCAAAAGAACTTCCTAACGCACACTTTTTCAAAGTTGGTGAATTCATCAGATCTGTTTGAAACATTGCATTTTATCCATGCACCACGACTACTTAGACTACTTAGATACTCGCAGCACAGTTGCCTCATATAAATTGCCCATGAGCGCGGAGCTTGTCTTTGTCACTGTAGCAACTTTGCTCCATCAGCGGGAGAAGGCGGTTCGACGCCCCTGTAAGCACATGTTTCTCTAATTCCTTTGTTTCAGGCAAGCCACTGTGACGTCAGACGCCTTTACGCATACAGCTTTGCGATGCTTACACAGTAATAACATAATTCATGTTTACATTTCTTTAATTTTCGACGCATTGTCGTTATTCGTGACGCATCAATGACCAATTGATTATATGGCAATGCAATGAAAAAAGCGTGTGGAAAACAGTGTTAATGACAGATTTGAGAAGCACATTTCTTCAATGTTGGCCGCATGGCATTCCTGTGCAGGTGACAATGGTAATTTTTCAAAACGACAAGGATATTTAAACACATGATTATTTGTTTGCTGTGCTCTATGGCCTCTGCTACAGACCTCATCGAAATGACACTTAGATATCTTAGGGTGTACATATCAAGTTTTCCCAAATGGTCTAGCGGATAGGCATCTACCTTGTAACGCAGGGCGGCCCGGGTTCGATTCCCGTCATGGCAAATGTTTTTTGTAGAAAAATAAAATGAGTCCCAACGTGTGCAACAGAACAGTTCGAAATCTCGTTACATTTGCATCGTCATGAACATGACTTATATCAGGCTAGCTCATTTTTTCTTTGTTCATTTTAAGTGTAGAAACAATATTTCGTTTGTGAACATTTTTTTCTGCCGTTTTGACAACAGGCTCATTACTAAAGAACACACGGCTGTCTGCTGATTGACGCTTGACTGTAGATTTTCGCTTTGTGTCAAAAGAACTTCATAACGCACACTTTTTCAAAGTAGGTGAATTCATCAGATCTGTTTGAAACATTGCATTTTATCCATGCACGACGACTGCTTTGATACTCGCAGCACAGTTGCCCCATATAAATTGCCCATGAGCGCGGAGCTTGTCTTTGTCACTGTAGCAACTTTGCTCCATCAGCGGGAGAAGGCGGTTCGACGCCCCTGTAAGCACATGTTTCTCTAATTCCTTTGTTTCAGGCAAGCCACTGTGACGTCAGACGCCTTTACGCATACAGCTTTGCGATGCTTAGACAGTAATAACATAATTCATGTTTACATTTCTTTAATTTTCGACGCATTGTCGTTATTCGTGACGCATCAATGACCAATTGATTATATGGCAATGCAATGAAAAAAGCGTGTGGAAAACAGTGTTAATGACAGATTTGAGAAGCACATTTCTTCAATGTTGGCCGCATGGCATTCCTGTGCAGGTGACAATGGTAATTTTTCAAAACGACAAGGATATTTAAACACATGATTATTTGTTTGCTGTGCTCTATGGCCTCTGCTACAGACCTCATCGAAATGACACTTAGATATCTTAGGGTGTACATATCAAGTCTTCCCAAATGGTCTAGCGGATAGGAATCTGCCTTGTCACGCAGGGCGGCCCGGGTTCGATTCCCGTCATGGCAAATGTTTTTTGTAGAAAAATAAAATGAGTCCCAACGTGTGCAACAGAACAGTTCGAAATCTCGTTACATTTGCATCGTCATGAACATGACTTATATCAGGCTAGCTAATTTTTTCTTTGTTCATTTTAAGTGTAGAAACAATATTTCGTTTGTGAACATTTTTTTCTGCCGTTTTGACAACAGGCTCATTACTAAAGAACACACGGCTGTCTGCTGTTTGACGGTTGACTGTAGATTTTCGCTTTGTGTCAAAAGAACTCCCTAACGCACACTTTTTCAAAGTAGGTGAATTCATCAGATCTGTTTGAAACATTGCATTTTATCCATGCACGACGACTACTTAGATACTCGCAGCACAGTTGCCTCATATAAATTGCCCATGAGCGCGGAGCTTGTCTTTGTCACTGTAGCAACTTTGCTCCATCAGCGGGAGAAGGCGCTTCGACGCCCCTGTAAGCACATGTTTCTCTGATTCCTTTGTTTCAGGCAAGCCACTGTGACGTCAGACGCCTTTACGCATACAGCTTTGCGATGCTTAGACAGTAATAACATAATTCATGTTTACATTTCTTTAATTTTCGACGCATTGTCGTTATTCGTGACGCATCAATGACCAATTGATTATATGGCAATGCAATGAAAAAAGCGTGTGGAAAACAGTGTTAATGACAGATTTGAGAAGCACATTTCTTCAATGTTGGCCGCATGGCATTCCTGTGCAGGTGACAATGGTAATTTTTCAAAACGACAAGGATATTTAAACACATGATTATTTGTTTGCTGTGCTCTATGGCCTCTGCTACAGACCTCATCGAAATGACACTTAGATATCTTAGGGTGTACATATCAAGTCTTCCCAAATGGTCTAGCGGATAGGAATCTGCCTTATCACGCAGGGCGGCCCGGGTTCGATTCCCGTCATGGTAAATGATTTTTGTAGAAAAATAAAATGAGTCCCAACGTGTGCAACAGAACAGTTCGAAATCTCGTTACATTTGCATCGTCATGAACATGACTTATATCAGGCTAGCTCATTTTTTCTTTGTTCATTTTAAGTGTAGAAACAATATTTCGTTTGTGAACATTTTTTTCTGCCGTTTTGACAACAGGCTCATGACTAAAGAACACACGGCTGTCTGCTGATTGACGCTTGACTGTAGATTTTCGCTTTGTGTCAAAAGAACTCCCTAACGCACACTTTTTCAAAGTAGGTGAATTCATCAGATCTGTTTGAAACATTGCATTTTATCCATGCACGACGACTGCTTAGATACTCGCAGCACAGTTGCCCCATATACATTGCCCATGAGCGCGGAGCTTGTCTTTGTCACTGTAGCAACTTTGCTCCATCAGCGGGAGAAGGCGCTTCGACGCCCCTGTAAGCACATGTTTCTCTGATTCCTTTGTTTCAGGCAAGCCACTGTGACGTCAGACGCCTTTACGCATACAGCTTTGCGATGCTTAGACAGTAATAACATAATTCATGTTTACATTTCTTTAATTTTCGACGCATTGTCGTTATTCGTGACGCATCAATGACCAATTGATTATATGGCAATGCAATGAAAAAAGCGTGTGGAAAACAGTGTTAATGACAGATTTGAGAAGCACATTTCTTCAATGTTGGCCGCATGGCATTCCTGTGCAGGTGACAATGGTAATTTTTCAAAACGACAAGGATATTTAAACACATGATTATTTGTTTGCTGTGCTCTATGGCCTCTGCTACAGACCTCATCGAAATGACACTTAGATATCTTAGGGTGTACATATCAAGTTTTCCCAAATGGTCTAGCGGATAGGCATCTACCTTGTAACGCAGGGCGGCCCGGGTTCGATTCCCGTCATGGCAAATGTTTTTTGTAGAAAAATAAAATGAGTCCCAACGTGTGCAACAGAACAGTTCGAAATCTCGTTACATTTGCATCGTCATGAACATGACTTATATCAGGCTAGCTCATTTTTTCTTTGTTCATTTTAAGTGTAGAAACAATATTTCGTTTGTAACCATTTTTTTCTGCCGTTTTGACAACAGGCTCATGACTAAAGAACACACGGCTGTCTGCTGATTGACGCTTGACTGTAGATTTTCGCTTTGTGTCAAAAGAACTTCCTAACGCACACTTTTTCAAAGTTGGTGAATTCATCAGATCTGTTTGAAACATTGCATTTTATCCATGCACCACGACTACTTAGATACTCGCAGCACAGTTGCCTCATATAAATTGCCCATGAGCGCGGAGCTTGTCTTTGTCACTGTAGCAACTTTGCTCCATCAGCGGGAGAAGGCGGTTCGACGCCCCTGTAAGCACATGTTTCTCTAATTCCTTTGTTTCAGGCAAGCCACTGTGACGTCAGACGCCTTTACGCATACAGCTTTGCGATGCTTACACAGTAATAACATAATTCATGTTTACATTTCTTTAATTTTCGACGCATTGTCGTTATTCGTGACGCATCAATGACCAATTGATTATATGGCAATGCAATGAAAAAAGCGTGTGGAAAACAGTGTTAATGACAGATTTGAGAAGCACATTTCTTCAATGTTGGCCGCATGGCATTCCTGTGCAGGTGACAATGGTAATTTTTCAAAACGACAAGGATATTTAAACACATGATTATTTGTTTGCTGTGCTCTATGGCCTCTGCTACAGACCTCATCGAAATGACACTTAGATATCTTAGGGTGTACATATCAAGTTTTCCCAAATGGTCTAGCGGATAGGCATCTACCTTGTAACGCAGGGCGGCCCGGGTTCGATTCCCGTCATGGCAAATGTTTTTTGTAGAAAAATAAAATGAGTCCCAACGTGTGCAACAGAACAGTTCGAAATCTCGTTACATTTGCATCGTCATGAACATGACTTATATCAGGCTAGCTCATTTTTTCTTTGTTCATTTTAAGTGTAGAAACAATATTTCGTTTGTGAACATTTTTTTCTGCCGTTTTGACAACAGGCTCATTACTAAAGAACACACGGCTGTCTGCTGATTGACGCTTGACTGTAGATTTTCGCTTTGTGTCAAAAGAACTTCCTAACGCACACTTTTTCAAAGTAGGTGAATTCATCAGATCTGTTTGAAACATTGCATTTTATCCATGCACGACGACTACTTAGATACTCGCAGCACAGTTGCCTCATATAAATTGCCCATGAGCGCGGAGCTTGTCTTTGTCACTGTAGCAACTTTGCTCCATCAGCGGGAGAAGGCGGTTCGACGCCCCTGTAAGCACATGTTTCTCTAATTCCTTTGTTTCAGGCAAGCCACTGTGACGTCAGACGCCTTTACGCATACAGCTTTGCGATGCTTAGACAGTAATAACATAATTCATGTTTACATTTCTTTAATTTTCGACGCATTGTCGTTATTCGTGACGCATCAATGACCAATTGATTATATGGCAATGCAATGAAAAAAGCGTGTGGAAAACAGTGTTAATGACAGATTTGAGAAGCACATTTCTTCAATGTTGTCCGCATGGCATTCCTGTGCAGGTGACAATGGTAATTTTTCAAAACGACAAGGATATTTAAACACATGATTATTTGTTTGCTGTGCTCTATGGCCTCTGCTACAGACCTCATCGAAATGACACTTAGATATCTTAGGGTGTACATATCAAGTTTTCCCAAATGGTCTAGCGGATAGGCATCTACCTTGTAACGCAGGGCGGCCCGGGTTCGATTCCCGTCATGGCAAATGTTTTTTGTAGAAAAATAAAATGAGTCCCAACGTGTGCAACAGAACAGTTCGAAATCTCGTTACATTTGCATCGTCATGAACATGACTTATATCAGGCTAGCTCATTTTTTCTTTGTTCATTTTAAGTGTAGAAACAATATTTCGTTTGTGAACATTTTTTTCTGCCGTTTTGACAACAGGCTCATTACTAAAGAACACACGGCTGTCTGCTGATTGACGCTTGACTGTAGATTTTCGCTTTGTGTCAAAAGAAGTCCCTAACGCACACTTTTTCAAAGTAGGTGAATTCATCAGATCTGTTTGAAACATTGCATTTTATCCATGCACGACGACTACTTAGATACTCGCAGCACAGTTGCCTCATATAAATTGCCCATGAGGGCGGAGCTTGTCTTTGTCACTGTAGCAACTTTGCTCCATCAGCGGGAGAAGGCGGTTCGACGCCCCTGTAAGCACATGTTTCTCTAATTCCTTTGTTTCAGGCAAGCCACTGTGACGTCAGACGCCTTTACGCATACAGCTTTGCGATGCTTAGACAGTAATAACATAATTCATGTTTACATTTCTTTAATTTTCGACGCATTGTCGTTATTCGTGACGCATCAATGACCAATTGATTATATGGCAATGCAATGAAAAAAGCGTGTGGAAAACAGTGTTAATGACAGATTTGAGAAGCACTTTTCTTCAATGTTGGCCGCATGGCATTCCTGTGCAGGTGACAATGGTAATTTTTCAAAACGACAAGGATATTTAAACACATGATTATTTGTTTGCTGTGTTCTATGGCCTCTGCTACAGACCTCATCGAAATGACACTTAGATATCTTAGGGTGTACATATCAAGTCTTCCCAAATGGTCTAGCGGATAGGAATCTGCCTTGTCACGCAGGGCGGCCCGGGTTCGATTCCCGTCATGGCAAATGTTTTTTGTAGAAAAATAAAATGAGTCCCAACGTGTGCAACAGAACAGTTCGAAATCTCGTTACATTTGCATCGTCATGAACATGACTTCTATCAGGCTAGCTAATTTTTTCTTTGTTCATTTTAAGTGTAGATACAATATTTCGTTTGTGACCATTTTTTCTGCCGTTTTGACAACAGGCTCATGACTAAAGAACACACGGCTGTCTGCTGATTGACGCTTGACTGTAGATTTTCGCTTTGTGTCAAAAGAACTCCCTAACGCACACTTTTTCAAAGGAGGTAAATTCATCAGATCTGTTTGAAACATTGCATTTTATCCATGCACGACGACTACTTAGATACTCGCAGCACAGTTGCCTCATATAAATTGCCCATGAGCGCGGAGCTTGTCTTTGTCACTGTAGCAACTTTGCTCCATCAGCGGGAGAAGGCGGTTCGACGCCCCTGTAAGCACATGTTTCTCTAATTCCTTTGTTTCAGGCAAGCCACTGTGACGTCAGACGCCTTTACGCATACAGCTTTGCGATGCTTAGACAGTAATAACATAATTCATGTTTACATTTCTTTAATTTTCGACGCATTGTCGTTATTCGTGACGCATCAATGACCAATTGATTATATGGCAATGCAATGAAAAAAGCGTGTGGAAAACTGTGTTAATGACAGATTTGAGAAGCACATTTCTTCAATGTTGGCCGCATGGCATTCCTGTGCAGGTGACAATGGTAATTTTTCAAAACGACAAGGATATTTAAACACATGATTATTTGTTTGCTGTGCTCTATGGCCTCTGCTACAGACCTCATCGAAATGACACTTAGATATCTTAGGGTGTACATATCAAGTCTTCCCAAATGGTCTAGCGGATAGGAATCTGCCTTGTCACGCAGGGAGGCCCGGGTTCGATTCCCGTCATGGCAAATGATTTTTGTAGAAAAATAAAATGAGTCCCAACGTGTGCAACAGAACAGTTCGAAATCTCGTTACATTTGCATCGTCATGAACATGACTTCTATCAGGCTAGCTAATTTTTTCTTTGTTCATTTTAAGTGTAGATACAATATTTCGTTTGTGACCATTTTTTCTGCCGTTTTGACAACAGGCTCATGACTAAAGAACACACGGCTGTCTGCTGATTGACGCTTGACTGTAGATTTTCGCTTTGTGTCAAAAGAACTCCCTAACGCACACTTTTTCAAAGTAGGTAAATTCATCAGATCTGTTTGAAACATTGCATTTTATCCATGCACGACGACTACTTAGATACTCGCAGCACAGTTGCCTCATATAAATTGCCCATGAGCGCGGAGCTTGTCTTTGTCACTGTAGCAACTTTGCTCCATCAGCGGGAGAAGGCGGTTCGACGCCCCTGTAAGCACATGTTTCTCTAATTCCTTTGTTTCAGGCAAGCCACTGTGACGTCAGACGCCTTTACGCATACAGCTTTGCGATGCTTAGACAGTAATAACATAATTCATGTTTACATTTCTTTAATTTTCGACGCATTGTCGTTATTCGTGACGCATCAATGACCAATTGATTATATGGCAATGCAATGAAAAAAGCGTGTGGAAAACAGTGTTAATGACAGATTTGAGAAGCACTTTTCTTCAATGTTGGCCGCATGGCATTCCTGTGCAGGTGACAATGGTAATTTTTCAAAACGACAAGGATATTTAAACACATGATTATTTGTTTGCTGTGCTCTATGGCCTCTGCTACAGACCTCATCGAAATGACACTTAGATATCTTAGGGTGTACATATCAAGTCTTCCCAAATGGTCTAGCGGATATGCATCTACCTTGTAACGCAGGGCGGCCCGTGTTCGATTCCCGTCATGGCAAATTTTTTTGTAGAAAAATAAAATGAGTCCCAACGTGTGCAACAGAACAGTTCGAAATCTCGTTACATTTGCATCGTCATGAACATGACTTATATCAGGCTAGCTAATTTTTTCTTTGTTCATTTTAAGTGTAGAAACAATATTTCGTTTGTGAACATTTTTTTCTGCCGTTTTGACAACAGGCTCATTACTAAAGAACACACGGCTGTCTGCTGATTGACGCTTGACTGTAGATTTTCGCTTTGTGACAAAAGAACTCCCTAACGCACACTTTTTCAAAGTAGGTGAATTCATCAGATCTGTTTGAAACATTGCATTTTATCCATGCACGACGACTACTTAGATACTCGCAGCACAGTTGCCTCATATAAATTGCCCATGAGCGCGGAGCTTGTCTTTGTCACTGTAGCAACTTTGCTCCATCAGCGGGAGAAGGCGGTTCGACGCCCCTGTAAGCACATGTTTCTTTAATTCCTTTGTTTCAGGCAAGCCACTGTGACGTCAGACGCCTTTACGCATACAGCTTTGCGATGCTTAGACAGTAATAACATAATTCATGTTTACATATCTTTAATTTTCGACGCATTGTCGTTATTCGTGACGCATCAATGACCAATTGATTATATGGCAATGCAATGAAAAAAGCGTGTGGAAAACAGTGTTAATGACAGATTTGAGAAGCACTTTTCTTCAATGTTGGCCGCATGGCATTCCTGTGCAGGTGACAATGGTAATTTTTCAAAACGACAAGGATATTTAAACACATGATTATTTGTTTGCTGTGCTCTATGGCCTCTGCTACAGACCTCATCGAAATGACACTTAGATATCTTAGGGTGTACATATCAAGTCTTCCCAAATGGTCTAGCGGATATGCATCTACCTTGTAACGCAGGGCGGCCCGGGTTCGATTCCCGTCATGGCAAATGTTTTTTGTAGAAAAATAAAATGAGTCCCAACGTGTGCAACAGAACAGTTCGAAATCTCGTTACATTTGCATCGTCATGAACATGACTTATATCAGGCTAGCTAATTTTTTCTTTGTTCATTTTAAGTGTAGAAACAATATTTCGTTTGTGAACATTTTTTTCTGCCGTTTTGACAACAGGCTCATTACTAAAGAACACACGGCTGTCTGCTGATTGACGCTTGACTGTAGATTTTCGCTTTGTGACAAAAGAACTCCCTAACGCACACTTTTTCAAAGTAGGTGAATTCATCAGATCTGTTTGAAACATTGCATTTTATCCATGCACGACGACTACTTAGATACTCGCAGCACAGTTGCCTCATATAAATTGCCCATGAGCGCGGAGCTTGTCTTTGTCACTGTAGCAACTTTGCTCCATCAGCGGGAGAAGGCAGTTCGACGCCCCTGTAAGCACATGTTTCTCTAATTCCTTTGTTTCAGGCAAGCCACTGTGACGTCAGACGCCTTTACGCATACAGCTTTGCGATGCTTAGACAGTAATAACATAATTCATGTTTACATTTCTTTAATTTTCGACGCATTGTCGTTATTCGTGACGCATCAATGACCAATTGATTATATGGCAATGCAATGAAAAAAGCGTGTGGAAAACAGTGTTAATGACAGATTTGAGAAGCACATTTCTTCAATGTTGGCCGCATGGCATTCCTGTGCAGGTGACAATGGTAATTTTTCAAAACGACAAGGATATTTAAACACATGATTATTTGTTTTGCTGTGCTCTATGGCCTCTGCTACAGACCTCATCGAAATGACACTTAGATATCTTAGGGTGTACATATCAAGTCTTCCCAAATGGTCTAGCGGATAGGAATCTGCCTTGTCACGCAGGGAGGCCCGGGTTCGATTCCCGTCATGGCAAATGATTTTTGTAGAAAAATAAAATGAGTCCCAACGTGTGCAACAGAACAGTTCGAAATCTCGTTACATTTGCATCGTCATGAACATGACTTATATCAGGCTAGCTCATTTTTTCTTTGTTCATTTCAAGTGTAGAAACAATATTTCGTTTGTGAACATTTTTTTCTGCCGTTTTGACAACAGGCTCATTACTAAAGAACACACGGCTGTCTGCTGATTGACGCTTGACTGTAGATTTTCGCTTTGAGTCAAAAGAACTCCCTAACGCACACTTTTTCAAAGTAGGTGAATTCATCAGATCTGTTTGAAACATTGCATTTTATCCATGCACGACGACTACTTAGATACTCGCAGCACAGTTGCCTCATATAAATTGCCCATGAGCGCGGAGCTTGTCTTTGTCACTGTAGCAACTTTGCTCCATCAGCGGGAGAAGGCGGTTCGACGCCCCTGTAAGCACATGTTTCTCTAATTCCTTTGTTTCAGGCAAGCCACTGTGACGTCAGACGCCTTTACGCATACAGCTTTTAAAGATTCAAAGTGTTTATTATCATATGCACAGCAGAAAACATGTTTCACTGTACAACGAAATTCTTGCTTTGCTGTCCGCAGAATGCCAACCAATGTAAAATATACAATACTAAAGAATATACAATATATACTAAACAAATGTACAAGACAGCAAAATTTAAGGCATAAAATAAAATAGCAGCAATAATAATAATAAAACAGTGCAAATGTAGCAGTGCAATTATGCAAACTGGAAAGTTCAGTTATTGAGGTAGTACGGTTATATTAATCTCCTTTGGGTTGTTTAGGAGTCTGATGGCAGTGGGAAAGAAGGAGTTCTTCAGTCGGGTGGTCCTGCATTTAACACTTCTGTACCTCCGGCCTGAGGGTAGAAGTGTGAACAGTCCGAGCTGGGGGTGGGTGGGGTCCTTGAGGATGGAGGCGGCTCTCCTGTGGACTCTGCGGTGGTAGATGCTCTGCAGAGAGGGCAGTGGAGTCCTGGTGATTTTCTCAGCAGTCTTCACCACTCTCTGCAGGCGTCTGCGGTCCATAGCAGTAGTGCTGCCATACCACACAGTGATACAGCTAGTTAGGATGCTCTCAACAATGCAGCTGTAGAAGTTGCTGAGGATCTTGGGCGACATGCCAAACTTCCTCAGCCTCCTCAGAAAGTACAGCCGCTGTTGGGCCTTCTTAACCAGCTGAGTGGTGTTAAGTGTCCAGGTGAGGTCCTCGCTGATGTGGACGCCCAGGTATTTGAAACTGCTCACCCTCTCTACTTCAAGTTCCCGGATGTACAGTGGCCGATGAGGTCCCCTCTTCTTCCTCATGTCCACTATCATCTCCTTCGTCTTGTCCGTATTGAGGGTGAGGTTGTTGTCCTCGCACCATGTTTGCGATGCTTAGACAGTAATAACATAATTCATGTTTACATTTCTTTAATTTTCGACGCATTGTCGTTATTCGTGACGCATCAATGACCAATTGATTATATGGCAATGCAATGAAAAAAGCGTGTGGAAAACAGTGTTAATGACAGATTTGAGAAGCACATTTCTTCAATGTTGGCCGCATGGCATTCCTGTGCAGGTGACAATGGTAATTTTTCAAAACGACAAGGATATTTAAACACATGATTATTTGTTTGCTGTGCTCTATGGCCTCTGCTACAGACCTCATCGAAATGACACTTAGATATCTTAGGGTGTACATATCAAGTCTTCCCAAATGGTCTAGCGGATAGGAATTTGCCTTGTAACGCAGGGCGGCCCGTGTTCGATTCCCGTCATGGCAATTTTTTTTGTAGAAAAATAAAATGAGTCCCAACGTGTGCAACAGAACAGTTCGAAATCTCGTTACATTTGCATCGTCATGAACATGACTTATATCAGGCTAGCTCATTTTTTCTTTGTTCATTTTAAGTGTAGAAACAATATTTCGTTTGTGAACATTTTTTTCTGCCGTTTTGACAACAGGCTCATGACTAAAGAACACACGGCTGTCTGCTGATTGACGCTTGACTGTAGATTTTCGCTTTGTGTCAAAAGAACTTCATAACGCACACTTTTTCAAAGTAGGTGAATTAATCAGATCTGTTTGAAACATTGCATTTTATCCATGCACGACGACTGCTTTGATACTCGCAGCACAGTTGCCCCATATAAATTGCCCATGAGCGCGGAGCTTGTCTTTGTCACTGTAGCAACTTTGCTCCATCAGCGGGAGAAGGCGGTTCGACGCCCCTGTAAGCACATGTTTCTCTAATTCCTTTGTTTCAGGCAAGCCACTGTGACGTCAGACGCCTTTACGCATACAGCTTTGCGATGCTTAGACAGTAATAACATAATTCATGTTTACATTTCTTTAATTTTCGACGCATTGTCGTTATTCGTGACGCATCAATGACCAATTGATTATATGGCAATGCAATGAAAAAAGCGTGTGGAAAACAGTGTTAATGACAGATTTGAGAAGCACATTTCTTCAATGTTGGCCGCATGGCATTCCTGTGCAGGTGACAATGGTAATTTTTCAAAACGACAAGGATATTTAAACACATGATTATTTGTTTGCTGTGCTCTATGGCCTCTGCTACAGACCTCATCGAAATGACACTTAGATATCTTAGGGTGTACATATCAAGTCTTCCCAAATGGTCTAGCGGATAGGAATCTGCCTTGTCACGCAGGGCGGCCCGGGTTCGATTCCCGTCATGGCAAATGATTTTTGTACAAAAATAAAATGAGTCCCAACGTGTGCAACAGAACAGTTCGAAATCTCGTTACATTTGCATCGTCATGAACATGACTTATATCAGGCTAGCTAATTTTTTCTTTGTTCATTTTAAGTGTAGAAACAATATTTCGTTTGTGAACATTTTTTTCTGCCGTTTTGACAACAGGCTCATTACTAAAGAACACACGGCTGTCTGCTGATTGACGCTTGACTGTAGATTTTCGCTTTGTGTCAAAAGAACTTCCTAACGCACACTTTTTCAAAGTAGGTGAATTCATCAGATCTGTTTGAAACATTGCATTTTATCCATGCACGACGACTGCTTAGATACTTGCAGCACAGTTGCCCCATATAAATTGCCCATGAGCGCGGAGCTTGTCTTTGTCACTGTAGCAACTTTGCTCCATCAGCGGGAGAAGGCGGTTCGACGCCCCTGTAAGCACATGTTTCTCTAATTCCTTTGTTTCAGGCAAGCCACTGTGACGTCAGACGCCTTTACGCATACAGCTTTGCGATGCTTAGACAGTAATAACATAATTCATGTTTACATTTCTTTAATTTTCGACGCATTGTCGTTATTCGTGACGCATCAATGACCAATTGATTATATGGCAATGCAATGAAAAATGCGTGTGGAAAACAGTGTTAATGACAGATTTGAGAAGCACATTTCTTCAATGTTGGCCGCATGGCATTCCTGTGCAGGTGACAATGGTAATTTTTCAAAACGACAAGGATATTTAAACACATGATTATTTGTTTGCTGTGCTCTATGGCCTCTGCTACAGACCTCATCGAAATGACACTTAGATATCTTAGGGTGTACATATCAAGTCTTCCCAAATGGTCTAGCGGATAGGAATTTGCCTTGTAACGCAGGGCGGCCCGTGTTCGATTCCCGTCATGGCAAATTTTTTTGTAGAAAAATAAAATGAGTCCCAACGTGTGCAACAGAACAGTTCGAAATCTCGTTACATTTGCATCGTCATGAACATGACTTATATCAGGCTAGCTCATTTTTTCTTTGTTCATTTTAAGTGTAGAAACAATATTTCGTTTGTGAACATTTTTTTCTGCCGTTTTGACAACAGGCTCATGACTAAAGAACACACGGCTGTCTGCTGATTGACGCTTGACTGTAGATTTTCGCTTTGTGTCAAAAGAACTTCATAACGCACACTTTTTCAAAGTAGGTGAATTCATCAGATCTGTTTGAAACATTGCATTTTATCCATGCACGACGACTGCTTAGATACTCGCAGCACAGTTGCCCCATATAAATTCCCCATGAGCGCGGAGCTTGTCTTTGTCACTGTAGCAACTTTGCTCCATCAGCGGGAGAAGGCGGTTCGACGCCCCTGTAAGCACATGTTTCTCTAATTCCTTTGTTTCAGGCAAGCCACTGTGACGTCAGACGCCTTTACGCATACAGCTTTGCGATGCTTAGACAGTAATAACATAATTCATGTTTACATTTCTTTAATTTTCGACGCATTGTCGTTATTCGTGACGCATCAATGACCAATTGATTATATGGCAATGCAATGAAAAAAGCGTGTGGAAAACAGTGTTAATGACAGATTTGAGAAGCACATTTCTTCAATGTTGGCCGCATGGCATTCCTGTGCAGGTGACAATGGTAATTTTTCAAAACGACAAGGATATTTAAACACATGATTATTTGTTTGCTGTGCTCTATGGCCTCTGCTACAGACCTCATCGAAATGACACTTAGATATCTTAGGGTGTACATATCAAGTTTTCCCAAATGGTCTAGCGGAGAGGCATCTACCTTGTAACGCAGGGCGGCCCGGGTTCGATTCCCGTCATGGCAAATGATTTTTGTAGAAAAATAAAATGAGTCCCAACGTGTGCAACAGAACAGTTCGAAATCTCGTTACATTTGCATCGTCATGAACATGACTTATATCAGGCTAGCTCATTTTTTCTTTGTTCATTTTAAGTGTAGAAACAATATTTCGTTTGTGAACATTTTTTTCTGCCGTTTTGACAACAGGCTCATGACTAAAGAACACACGGCTGTCTGCTGATTGACGCTTGACTGTAGATTTTCGCTTTGTGTCAAAAGAACTTCCTAACGCACACTTTTTCAAAGTAGGTGAATTCATCAGATCTGTTTGAAACATTGCATTTTATCCATGCACGACGACTGCTTAGATACTCGCAGCACAGTTGCCCCATATAAATTGCCCATGAGCGCGGAGCTTGTCTTTGTCACTGTAGCAACTTTGCTCCATCAGCGGGAGAAGGCGGTTCGACGCCCCTGTAAGCACATATTTCTCTAATTCCTTTGTTTCAGGCAAGCCACTGTGACGTCAGACGCCTTTACGCATACAGCTTTGCGATGCTTAGACAGTAATAACATAATTCATGTTTACATTTCTTTAATTTTCGACGCATTGTCGTTATTCGTGACGCATCAATGACCAATTGATTATATGGCAATGCAATGAAAAAAGCGTGTGGAAAACAGTGTTAATGACAGATTTGAGAAGCACATTTCTTCAATGTTGGCCGCATGGCATTCCTGTGCAGGTGACAATGGTAATTTTTCAAAACGACAAGGATATTTAAACACATGATTATTTGTTTGCTGTGCTCTATGGCCTCTGCTACAGACCTCATCGAAATGACACTTAGATATCTTAGGGTGTACATATCAAGTTTTCCCAAATGGTCTAGCGGAGAGGCATCTACCTTGTAACGCAGGGCGGCCAGGGTTCGATTCCCGTCATGGCAAATGATTTTTGTAGAAAAATAAAATGAGTCCCAACGTGTGCAACAGAACAGTTCGAAATCTCGTTACATTTACATCGTCATGAACATGACTTATATCAGGCTAGCTCATTTTTTCTTTGTTCATTTTAAGTGTAGAAACAATATTTCGTTTGTGAACATTTTTTTCTGCCGTTTTGACAACAGGTTCATGACTAAAGAACACACGGCTGTCTGCTGATTGACGCTTGACTGTAGATTTTCGCTTTGTGTCAAAAGAACTTCCTAACGCACACTTTTTCAAAGTAGGTGAATTCATCAGATCTGTTTGAAACATTGCATTTTATCCATGCACGACGACTGCTTAGATACTCGCAGCACAGTTGCCCCATATAAATTGCCCATGAGCGCGGAGCTTGTCTTTGTCACTGTAGCAACTTTGCTCCATCAGCGGGAGAAGGCGGTTCGACGCCCCTGTAAGCACATATTTCTCTAATTCCTTTGTTTCAGGCAAGCCACTGTGACGTCAGACGCCTTTACGCATACAGCTTTGCGATGCTTAGACAGTAATAACATAATTCATGTTTACATTTCTTTAATTTTCGACGCATTGTCGTTATTCGTGACGCATCAATGACCAATTGATTATATGGCAATGCAATGAAAAAAGCGTGTGGAAAACAGTGTTAATGACAGATTTGAGAAGCACATTTCTTCAATGTTGGCCGCATGGCATTCCTGTGCAGGTGACAATGGTAATTTTTCAAAACGACAAGGATATTTAAACACATGATTATTTGTTTGCTGTGCTCTATGGCCTCTGCTACAGACCTCATCGAAATGACACTTAGATATCTTAGGGTGTACATATCAAGTTTTCCCAAATGGTCTAGCGGATAGGCATCTACCTTGTAACGCAGGGCGGCTCGGGTTCGATACCCGTCATGGCAAATGTTTTTTGTAGAAAAATAAAATGAGTCCCAACGTGTGCAACAGAACAGTTCGAAATCTCGTTACATTTGCATCGTCATGAACATGACTTATATCAGGCTAGCTCATTTTTTCTTTGTTCATTTTAAGTGTAGAAACAATATTTCGTTTGTAACCATTTTTTTCTGCCGTTTTGACAACAGGCTCATGACTAAAGAACACACGGCTGTCTGCTGATTGACGCTTGACTGTAGATTTTCGCTTTGTGTCAAAAGAACTTCCTAACGCACACTTTTTCAAAGTAGGTGAATTCATCAGATCTGTTTGAAACATTGCATTTTATCCATGCACGACGACTACTTAGATACTCGCAGCACAGTTGCCTCATATAAATTGCCCATGAGCGCGGAGCTTGTCTTTGTCACTGTAGCAACTTTGCTCCATCAGCGGGAGAAGGCGGTTCGACGCCCCTGTAAGCACATGTTTCTCTAATTCCTTTGTTTCAGGCAAGCCACTGTGACGTCAGACGCCTTTACGCATACAGCTTTTAAAGATTCAAAGTGTTTATTATCATATGCACAGCAGAAAACATGTTTCACTGTACAACGAAATTCTTGCTTTGCTGTCCGCAGAATGCCAACCAATGTAAAATATACAATACTAAAGAATATACAATATATACTAAACAAATGTACAAGACAGCAATATTTAAGGCATAAAATAAAATAGCAGCAATAATAATAATAAAACAGTGCAAATGTAGCAGTGCAATTATGCAAACTGGAAAGTTCAGTTATTGAGGTAGTACGGTTATATTAATCTCCTATGGGTTGTTTAGGAGTCTGATGGCAGTGGGAAAGAAGGAGTTCTTCAGTCGGGTGGTCCTGCATTTAACACTTCTGTACCTCCGGCCTGAGGGTAGAAGTGTGAACAGTCCGAGCTGGGGGTGGGTGGGGTCCTTGAGGATGGAGGCGGCTCTCCTGTGGACTCTGCGGTGGTAGATGCTCTGCAGAGAGGGCAGTGGAGTCCTGGTGATTTTCTCAGCAGTCTTCACCACTCTCTGCAGGCGTCTGCGGTCCATAGCAGTAGTGCTGCCATACCACACAGTGATACAGCTAGTTAGGATGCTCTCAACAATGCAGCTGTAGAAGTTGCTGAGGATCTTGGGCGACATGCCAAACTTCCTCAGCCTCCTCAGAAAGTACAGCCGCTGTTGGGCCTTCTTAACCAGCTGAGTGGTGTTAAGTGTCCAGGTGAAGTCCTCGCTGATGTGGACGCCCAGGTATTTGAAACTGCTCACCCTCTCTACTTCAAGTTCCCGGATGTACAGTGGCCGATGAGGTCCCCTCTTCTTCCTCATGTCCACTATCATCTCCTTCGTCTTGTCCGTATTGAGGGTGAGGTTGTTGTCCTCGCACCATGTTTGCGATGCTTAGACAGTAATAACATAATTCATGTTTACATTTCTTTAATTTTCGACGCATTGTCGTTATTCGTGACGCATCAATGACCAATTGATTATATGGCAATGCAATGAAAAAAGCGTGTGGAAAACAGTGTTAATGACAGATTTGAGAAGCACATTTCTTCAATGTTGGCCGCATGGCATTCCTGTGCAGGTGACAATGGTAATTTTTCAAAACGACAAGGATATTTAAACACATGATTATTTGTTTGCTGTGCTCTATGGCCTCTGCTACAGACCTCATCGAAATGACACTTAGATATCTTAGGGTGTACATATCAAGTTTTCCCAAATGGTCTAGCGGATAGGCATCTACCTTGTAACGCAGGGCGGCCCGGGTTCGATTCCCGTCATGGCAAATGATTTTTGTAGAAAAATAAAATGAGTCCCAACGTGTGCAACAGAACAGTTCGAAATCTCGTTACATTTGCATCGTCATGAACATGACTTATATCAGGCTAGCTCATTTTTTCTTTGTTCATTTTAAGTGTAGAAACAATATTTCGTTTGTGAACATTTTTTTCTGCCGTTTTGACAACAGGCTCATGACTAAAGAACACACGGCTGTCTGCTGATTGACGCTTGACTGTAGATTTTCGCTTTGTGTCAAAAGAACTTCCTAACGCACACTTTTTCAAAGTAGGTGAATTCATCAGATCTGTTTGAAACATTGCATTTTATCCATGCACGACGACTGCTTAGATACTCGCAGCACAGTTGCCCCATATAAATTGCCCATGAGCGCGGAGCTTGTCTTTGTCACTGTAGCAACTTTGCTCCATCAGCGGGAGAAGGCGGTTCGACGCCCCTGTAAGCACATATTTCTCTAATTCCTTTGTTTCAGGCAAGCCACTGTGACGTCAGACGCCTTTACGCATACAGCTTTGCGATGCTTAGACAGTAATAACATAATTCATGTTTACATTTCTTTAATTTTCGACGCATTGTCGTTATTCGTGACGCATCAATGACCAATTGATTATATGGCAATGCAATGAAAAAAGCGTGTGGAAAACAGTGTTAATGACAGATTTGAGAAGCACATTTCTTCAATGTTGGCCGCATGGCATTCCTGTGCAGGTGACAATGGTAATTTTTCAAAACGACAAGGATATTTAAACACATGATTATTTGTTTGCTGTGCTCTATGGCCTCTGCTACAGACCTCATCGAAATGACACTTAGATATCTTAGGGTGTACATATCAAGTCTTCCCAAATGGTCTAGCGGATAGGCATCTACCTTGTAACGCAGGGTGGCCCGGGTTCGATTCCCGTCATGGCAAATGTTTTTTGTAGAAAAATAAAATGAGTCCCAACGTGTGCAACAGAACAGTTTGAAATCTCGTTACATTTGCATCGTCATGAACATGACTTATATCAGGCTAGCTAATTCTTTCTTTGTTCATTTTAAGTGTAGAAACAATATTTCGTTTGTGAACATTTTTTTCTGCCGTTTTGACAACAGGCTCATTACTAAAGAACACACGGCTGTCTGCTGATTGACGCTTGACTGTAGATTTTCGCTTTGTGTCAAAAGAACTCCCTAACGCACACTTTTTCAAAGTAGGTGAATTCATCAGATCTGTTTGAAACATTGCATTTTATCCATGCACGACGACTACTTAGATACTCGCAGCACAGTTGCCTCATATAAATTGCCCATGAGCGCGGAGCTTGTCTTTGTCACTGTAGCAACTTTGCTCCATCAGCGGGAGAAGGCGGTTCGACGCCCCTGTAAGCACATGTTTCTCTAATTCCTTTGTTTCAGGCAAGCCACTGTGACGTCAGACGCCTTTACGCATACAGCTTTGCGATGCTTAGACAGTAATAACATAATTCATGTTTACATTTCTTTAATTTTCGACGCATTGTCGTTATTCGTGACGCATCAATGACCAATTGATTATATGGCAATGCAATGAAAAAAGCGTGTGGAAAACAGTGTTAATGACAGATTTGAGAAGCACATTTCTTCAATGTTGGCCGCATGGCATTCCTGTGCAGGTGACAATGGTAATTTTTCAAAACGACAAGGATATTTAAACACATGATTATTTGTTTGCTGTGCTCTATGGCCTCTGCTACAGACCTCATCGAAATGACACTTAGATATCTTAGGGTGTACATATCAAGTTTTCCCAAATGGTCTAGCGGATAGGCATCTACCTTGTAACGCAGGGCGGCCCGGGTTCGATTCCCGTCATGGCAAATGATTTTTGTAGAAAAATAAAATGAGTCCCAACGTGTGCAACAGAACAGTTCGAAATCTCGTTACATTTGCATCGTCATGAACATGACTTATATCAGGCTAGCTCATTTTTTCTTTGTTCATTTTAAGTGTAGAAACAATATTTCGTTTGTGAACATTTTTTTCTGCCGTTTTGACAACAGGCTCATGACTAAAGAACACACGGCTGTCTGCTGATTGACGCTTGACTGTAGATTTTCGCTTTGTGTCAAAAGAACTTCCTAACGCACACTTTTTCAAAGTAGGTGAATTCATCAGATCTGTTTGAAACATTGCATTTTATCCATGCACGACGACTGCTTAGATACTCGCAGCACAGTTGCCCCATATAAATTGCCCATGAGCGCGGAGCTTGTCTTTGTCACTGTAGCAACTTTGCTCCATCAGCGGGAGAAGGCGGTTCGACGCCCCTGTAAGCACATATTTCTCTAATTCCTTTGTTTCAGGCAAGCCACTGTGACGTCAGACGCCTTTACGCATACAGCTTTGCGATGCTTAGACAGTAATAACATAATTCATGTTTACATTTCTTTAATTTTCGACGCATTGTCGTTATTCGTGACGCATCAATGACCAATTGATTATATGGCAATGCAATGAAAAAAGCGTGTGGAAAACAGTGTTAATGACAGATTTGAGAAGCACATTTCTTCAATGTTGGCCGCATGGCATTCCTGTGCAGGTGACAATGGTAATTTTTCAAAACGACAAGGATATTTAAACACATGATTATTTGTTTGCTGTGCTCTATGGCCTCTGCTACAGACCTCATCGAAATGACACTTAGATATCTTAGGGTGTACATATCAAGTTTTCCCAAATGGTCTAGCGGATAGGCATCTACCTTGTAACGCAGGGTGGCCCGGGTTCGATTCCCGTCATGGCAAATGTTTTTTGTAGAAAAATAAAATGAGTCCCAACGTGTGCAACAGAACAGTTTGAAATCTCGTTACATTTGCATCGTCATGAACATGACTTATATCAGGCTAGCTAATTCTTTCTTTGTTCATTTTAAGTGTAGAAACAATATTTCGTTTGTGAACATTTTTTTCTGCCGTTTTGACAACAGGCTCATTACTAAAGAACACACGGCTGTCTGCTGATTGACGCTTGACTGTAGATTTTCGCTTTGTGTCAAAAGAACTCCCTAACGAACACTTTTTCAAAGTAGGTGAATTCATCAGATCTGTTTGAAACATTGCATTTTATCCATGCACGACGACTACTTAGATACTCGCAGCACAGTTGCCTCATATAAATTGCCCATGAGCGCGGAGCTTGTCTTTGTCACTGTAGCAACTTTGCTCCATCAGCGGGAGAAGGCGGTTCGACGCCCCTGTAAGCACATGTTTCTCTAATTCCTTTGTTTCAGGCAAGCCACTGTGACGTCAGACGCCTTTACGCATACAGCTTTGCGATGCTTAGACAGTAATAACATAATTCATGTTTACATTTCTTTAATTTTCGACGCATTGTCGTTATTCGTGACGCATCAATGACCAATTGATTATATGGCAATGCAATGAAAAAAGCGTGTGGAAAACAGTGTTAATGACAGATTTGAGAAGCACATTTCTTCAATGTTGGCCGCATGGCATTCCTGTGCAGGTGACAATGGTAATTTTTCAAAACGACAAGGATATTTAAACACATGATTATTTGTTTGCTGTGCTCTATGGCCTCTGCTACAGACTTCATCGAAATGACACTTAGATATCTTAGGGTGTACATATCAAGTTTTCCCAAATGGTCTAGCGGATAGGCATCTACCTTGTAACGCAGGGCGGCCCGGGTTCGATTCCCGTCATGGCAAATGATTTTTGTAGAAAAATAAAATGAGTCCCAACGTGTGCAACAGAACAGTTCGAAATCTCGTTACATTTGCATCGTCATGAACATGACTTATATCAGGCTAGCTCATTTTTTCTTTGTTCATTTTAAGTGTAGAAACAATATTTCGTTTGTGAACATTTTTTTCTGCCGTTTTGACAACAGGCTCATGACTAAAGAACACACGGCTGTCTGCTGATTGACGCTTGACTGTAGATTTTCGCTTTGTGTCAAAAGAACTTCCTAACGCACACTTTTTCAAAGTAGGTGAATTCATCAGATCTGTTTGAAACATTGCATTTTATCCATGCACGACGACTGCTTAGATACTCGCAGCACAGTTGCCCCATATAAATTGCCCATGAGCGCGGAGCTTGTCTTTGTCACTGTAGCAACTTTGCTCCATCAGCGGGAGAAGGCGGTTCGACGCCCCTGTAAGCACATATTTCTCTAATTCCTTTGTTTCAGGCAAGCCACTGTGACGTCAGACGCCTTTACGCATACAGCTTTGCGATGCTTAGACAGTAATAACATAATTCATGTTTACATTTCTTTAATTTTCGACGCATTGTCGTTATTCGTGACGCATCAATGACCAATTGATTATATGGCAATGCAATGAAAAAAGCGTGTGGAAAACAGTGTTAATGACAGATTTGAGAAGCACATTTCTTCAATGTTGGCCGCATGGCATTCCTGTGCAGGTGACAATGGTAATTTTTCAAAACGACAAGGATATTTAAACACATGATTATTTGTTTGCTGTGCTCTATGGCCTCTGCTACAGACCTCATCGAAATGACACTTAGATATCTTAGGGTGTACATATCAAGTCTTCCCAAATGGTCTAGCGGATAGGCATCTACCTTGTAACGCAGGGTGGCCCGGGTTCGATTCCCGTCATGGCAAATGTTTTTTGTAGAAAAATAAAATGAGTCCCAACGTGTGCAACAGAACAGTTTGAAATCTCGTTACATTTGCATCGTCATGAACATGACTTATATCAGGCTAGCTAATTCTTTCTTTGTTCATTTTAAGTGTAGAAACAATATTTCGTTTGTGAACATTTTTTTCTGCCGTTTTGACAACAGGCTCATTACTAAAGAACACACGGCTGTCTGCTGATTGACGCTTGACTGTAGATTTTCGCTTTGTGTCAAAAGAACTCCCTAACGCACACTTTTTCAAAGTAGGTGAATTCATCAGATCTGTTTGAAACATTGCATTTTATCCATGCACGACGACTACTTAGATACTCGCAGCACAGTTGCCTCATATAAATTGCCCATGAGCGCGGAGCTTGTCTTTGTCACTGTAGCAACTTTGCTCCATCAGCGGGAGAAGGCGGTTCGACGCCCCTGTAAGCACATGTTTCTCTAATTCCTTTGTTTCAGGCAAGCCACTGTGACGTCAGACGCCTTTACGCATACAGCTTTGCGATGCTTAGACAGTAATAACATAATTCATGTTTACATTTCTTTAATTTTCGACGCATTGTCGTTATTCGTGACGCATCAATGACCAATTGATTATATGGCAATGCAATGAAAAAAGCGTGTGGAAAACAGTGTTAATGACAGATTTGAGAAGCACATTTCTTCAATGTTGGCCGCATGGCATTCCTGTGCAGGTGACAATGGTAATTTTTCAAAACGACAAGGATATTTAAACACATGATTATTTGTTTGCTGTGCTCTATGGCCTCTGCTACAGACCTCATCGAAATGACACTTAGATATCTTAGGGTGTACATATCAAGTTTTCCCAAATGGTCTAGCGGATAGGCATCTACCTTGTAACGCAGGGCGGCCCGGGTTCGATTCCCGTCATGGCAAATGATTTTTGTAGAAAAATAAAATGAGTCCCAACGTGTGCAACAGAACAGTTCGAAATCTCGTTACATTTGCATCGTCATGAACATGACTTATATCAGGCTAGCTCATTTTTTCTTTGTTCATTTTAAGTGTAGAAACAATATTTCGTTTGTGAACATTTTTTTCTGCCGTTTTGACAACAGGCTCATGACTAAAGAACACACGGCTGTCTGCTGATTGACGCTTGACTGTAGATTTTCGCTTTGTGTCAAAAGAACTTCCTAACGCACACTTTTTCAAAGTAGGTGAATTCATCAGATCTGTTTGAAACATTGCATTTTATCCATGCACGACGACTGCTTAGATACTCGCAGCACAGTTGCCCCATATAAATTGCCCATGAGCGCGGAGCTTGTCTTTGTCACTGTAGCAACTTTGCTCCATCAGCGGGAGAAGGCGGTTCGACGCCCCTGTAAGCACATATTTCTCTAATTCCTTTGTTTCAGGCAAGCCAATGTGACGTCAGACGCCTTTACGCATACAGCTTTGCGATGCTTAGACAGTAATAACATAATTCATGTTTACATTTCTTTAATTTTCGACGCATTGTCGTTATTCGTGACGCATCAATGACCAATTGATTATATGGCAATGCAATGAAAAAAGCGTGTGGAAAACAGTGTTAATGACAGATTTGAGAAGCACATTTCTTCAATGTTGGCCGCATGGCATTCCTGTGCAGGTGACAATGGTAATTTTTCAAAACGACAAGGATATTTAAACACATGATTATTTGTTTGCTGTGCTCTATGGCCTCTGCTACAGACCTCATCGAAATGACACTTAGATATCTTAGGGTGTACATATCAAGTTTTCCCAAATGGTCTAGCGGATAGGCATCTACCTTGTAACGCAGGGTGGCCCGGGTTTGATTCCCGTCATGGCAAATGTTTTTTGTAGAAAAATAAAATGAGTCCCAACGTGTGCAACAGAACAGTTTGAAATCTCGTTACATTTGCATCGTCATGAACATGACTTATATCAGGCTAGCTAATTCTTTCTTTGTTCATTTTAAGTGTAGAAACAATATTTCGTTTGTGAACATTTTTTTCTGCCGTTTTGACAACAGGCTCATTACTAAAGAACACACGGCTGTCTGCTGATTGACGCTTGACTGTAGATTTTCGCTTTGTGTCAAAAGAACTCCCTAACGAACACTTTTTCAAAGTAGGTGAATTCATCAGATCTGTTTGAAACATTGCATTTTATCCATGCACGACGACTACTTAGATACTCGCAGCACAGTTGCCTCATATAAATTGCCCATGAGCGCGGAGCTTGTCTTTGTCACTGTAGCAACTTTGCTCCATCAGCGGGAGAAGGCGGTTCGACGCCCCTGTAAGCACATGTTTCTCTAATTCCTTTGTTTCAGGCAAGCCACTGTGACGTCAGACGCCTTTACGCATACAGCTTTGCGATGCTTAGACAGTAATAACATAATTCATGTTTACATTTCTTTAATTTTCGACGCATTGTCGTTATTCGTGACGCATCAATGACCAATTGATTATATGGCAATGCAATGAAAAAAGCGTGTGGAAAACAGTGTTAATGACAGATTTGAGAAGCACATTTCTTCAATGTTGGCCGCATGGCATTCCTGTGCAGGTGACAATGGTAATTTTTCAAAACGACAAGGATATTTAAACACATGATTATTTGTTTGCTGTGCTCTATGGCCTCTGCTACAGACCTCATCGAAATGACACTTAGATATCTTAGGGTGTACATATCAAGTTTTCCCAAATGGTCTAGCGGATAGGCATCTACCTTGTAACGCAGGGCGGCCCGGGTTCGATTCCCGTCATGGCAAATGATTTTTGTAGAAAAATAAAATGAGTCCCAACGTGTGCAACAGAACAGTTCGAAATCTCGTTACATTTGCATCGTCATGAACATGACTTATATCAGGCTAGCTCATTTTTTCTTTGTTCATTTTAAGTGTAGAAACAATATTTCGTTTGTGAACATTTTTTTCTGCCGTTTTGACAACAGGCTCATGACTAAAGAACACACGGCTGTCTGCTGATTGACGCTTGACTGTAGATTTTCGCTTTGTGTCAAAAGAACTTCCTAACGCACACTTTTTCAAAGTAGGTGAATTCATCAGATCTGTTTGAAACATTGCATTTTATCCATGCACGACGACTGCTTAGATACTCGCAGCACAGTTGCCCCATATAAATTGCCCATGAGCGCGGAGCTTGTCTTTGTCACTGTAGCAACTTTGCTCCATCAGCGGGAGAAGGCGGTTCGACGCCCCTGTAAGCACATATTTCTCTAATTCCTTTGTTTCAGGCAAGCCACTGTGACGTCAGACGCCTTTACGCATACAGCTTTGCGATGCTTAGACAGTAATAACATAATTCATGTTTACATTTCTTTAATTTTCGACGCATTGTCGTTATTCGTGACGCATCAATGACCAATTGATTATATGGCAATGCAATGAAAAAAGCGTGTGGAAAACAGTGTTAATGACAGATTTGAGAAGCACATTTCTTCAATGTTGGCCGCATGGCATTCCTGTGCAGGTGACAATGGTAATTTTTCAAAACGACAAGGATATTTAAACACATGATTATTTGTTTGCTGTGCTCTATGGCCTCTGCTACAGACCTCATCGAAATGACACTTAGATATCTTAGGGTGTACATATCAAGTTTTCCCAAATGGTCTAGCGGATAGGCATCTACCTTGTAACGCAGGGTGGCCCGGGTTTGATTCCCGTCATGGCAAATGTTTTTTGTAGAAAAATAAAATGAGTCCCAACGTGTGCAACAGAACAGTTTGAAATCTCGTTACATTTGCATCGTCATGAACATGACTTATATCAGGCTAGCTAATTCTTTCTTTGTTCATTTTAAGTGTAGAAACAATATTTCGTTTGTGAACATTTTTTTCTGCCGTTTTGACAACAGGCTCATTACTAAAGAACACACGGCTGTCTGCTGATTGACGCTTGACTGTAGATTTTCGCTTTGTGTCAAAAGAACTCCCTAACGAACACTTTTTCAAAGTAGGTGAATTCATCAGATCTGTTTGAAACATTGCATTTTATCCATGCACGACGACTACTTAGATACTCGCAGCACAGTTGCCTCATATAAATTGCCCATGAGCGCGGAGCTTGTCTTTGTCACTGTAGCAACTTTGCTCCATCAGCGGGAGAAGGCGGTTCGACGCCCCTGTAAGCACATGTTTCTCTAATTCCTTTGTTTCAGGCAAGCCACTGTGACGTCAGACGCCTTTACGCATACAGCTTTGCGATGCTTAGACAGTAATAACATAATTCATGTTTACATTTCTTTAATTTTCGACGCATTGTCGTTATTCGTGACGCATCAATGACCAATTGATTATATGGCAATGCAATGAAAAAAGCGTGTGGAAAACAGTGTTAATGACAGATTTGAGAAGCACATTTCTTCAATGTTGGCCGCATGGCATTCCTGTGCAGGTGACAATGGTAATTTTTCAAAACGACAAGGATATTTAAACACATGATTATTTGTTTGCTGTGCTCTATGGCCTCTGCTACAGACCTCATCGAAATGACACTTAGATATCTTAGGGTGTACATATCAAGTTTTCCCAAATGGTCTAGCGGATAGGCATCTACCTTGTAACGCAGGGCGGCCCGGGTTCGATTCCCGTCATGGCAAATGATTTTTGTAGAAAAATAAAATGAGTCCCAACGTGTGCAACAGAACAGTTCGAAATCTCGTTACATTTGCATCGTCATGAACATGACTTATATCAGGCTAGCTAATTCTTTCTTTGTTCATTTTAAGTGTAGAAACAATATTTCGTTTGTGAACATTTTTTTCTGCCGTTTTGACAACAGGCTCATTACTAAAGAACACACGGCTGTCTGCTGATTGACGCTTGACTGTAGATTTTCGCTTTGTGTCAAAAGAACTCCCTAACGCACACTTTTTCAAAGTAGGTGAATTCATCAGATCTGTTTGAAACATTGCATTTTATCCATGCACGACGACTACTTAGATACTCGCAGCACAGTTGCCTCATATAAATTGCCCATGAGCGCGGAGCTTGTCTTTGTCACTGTAGCAACTTTGCTCCATCAGCGGGAGAAGGCGGTTCGACGCCCCTGTAAGCACATGTTTCTCTAATTCCTTTGTTTCAGGCAAGCCACTGTGACGTCAGACGCCTTTACGCATACAGCTTTGCGATGCTTAGACAGTAATAACATAATTCATGTTTACATTTCTTTAATTTTCGACGCATTGTCGTTATTCGTGACGCATCAATGACCAATTGATTATATGGCAATGCAATGAAAAAAGCGTG
Source organism: Argentina silus (assembly GCF_951799395.1). Classification (NCBI taxonomy): domain Eukaryota; kingdom Metazoa; phylum Chordata; class Actinopteri; order Argentiniformes; family Argentinidae; genus Argentina; species Argentina silus. Next base: position 30,735,797 of record NC_139657.1, read on the forward strand.
TGGAAAACAGTGTTAATGACAGATTTGAGAAGCACATTTCTTCAATGTTGGCCGCATGGCATTCCTGTGCAGGTGACAATGGTAATTTTTCAAAACGACAAGGATATTTAAACACATGATTATTTGTTTGCTGTGCTCTATGGCCTCTGCTACAGACCTCATCGAAATGACACTTAGATATCTTAGGGTGTACATATCAAGTTTTCCCAAATGGTCTAGCGGATAGGCATCTACCTTGTAACGCAGGGCGGCCCGGGTTCGATTCCCGTCATGGCAAATGATTTTTGTAGAAAAATAAAATGAGTCCCAACGTGTGCAACAGAACAGTTCGAAATCTCGTTACATTTGCATCGTCATGAACATGACTTATATCAGGCTAGCTCATTTTTTCTTTGTTCATTTTAAGTGTAGAAACAATATTTCGTTTGTGAACATTTTTTTCTGCCGTTTTGACAACAGGCTCATGACTAAAGAACACACGGCTGTCTGCTGATTGACGCTTGACTGTAGATTTTCGCTTTGTGTCAAAAGAACTTCCTAACGCACACTTTTTCAAAGTAGGTGAATTCATCAGATCTGTTTGAAACATTGCATTTTATCCATGCACGACGACTGCTTAGATACTCGCAGCACAGTTGCCCCATATAAATTGCCCATGAGCGCGGAGCTTGTCTTTGTCACTGTAGCAACTTTGCTCCATCAGCGGGAGAAGGCGGTTCGACGCCCCTGTAAGCACATATTTCTCTAATTCCTTTGTTTCAGGCAAGCCACTGTGACGTCAGACGCCTTTACGCATACAGCTTTGCGATGCTTAGACAGTAATAACATAATTCATGTTTACATTTCTTTAATTTTCGACGCATTGTCGTTATTCGTGACGCATCAATGACCAATTGATTATATGGCAATGCAATGAAAAAAGCGTGTGGAAAACAGTGTTAATGACAGATTTGAGAAGCACATTTCTTCAATGTTGGCCGCATGGCATTCCTGTGCAGGTGACAATGGTAATTTTTCAAAACGACAAGGATATTTAAACACATGATTATTTGTTTGCTGTGCTCTATGGCCTCTGCTACAGACCTCATCGAAATGACACTTAGATATCTTAGGGTGTACATATCAAGTTTTCCCAAATGGTCTAGCGGATAGGCATCTACCTTGTAACGCAGGGCGGCCCGGGTTCGATTCCCGTCATGGCAAATGTTTTTTGTAGAAAAATAAAATGAGTCCCAACGTGTGCAACAGAACAGTTCGAAATCTCGTTACATTTGCATCGTCATGAACATGACTTATTTCAGGCTAGCTCATTTTTTCTTTGTTCATTTTAAGTGTAGAAACAATATTTCGTTTGTAACCATTTTTTTCTGCCGTTTTGACAACAGGCTCATGACTAAAGAACACACGGCTGTCTGCTGATTGACGCTTGACTGTAGATTTTCGCTTTGTGTCAAAAGAACTTCCTAACGCACACTTTTTCAAAGTAGGTGAATTCATCAGATCTGTTTGAAACATTGCATTTTATCCATGCACGACGACTACTTAGATACTCGCAGCACAGTTGCCTCATATAAATTGCCCATGAGCGCGGAGCTTGTCTTTGTCACTGTAGCAACTTTGCTCCATCAGCGGGAGAAGGCGGTTCGACGCCCCTGTAAGCACATGTTTCTCTAATTCCTTTGTTTCAGGCAAGCCACTGTGACGTCAGACGCCTTTACGCATACAGCTTTGCGATGCTTAGACAGTAATAACATAATTCATGTTTACATTTCTTTAATTTTCGACGCATTGTCGTTATTCGTGACGCATCAATGACCAATTGATTATATGGCAATGCAATGAAAAAAGCGTGTGGAAAACAGTGTTAATGACAGATTTGAGAAGCACATTTCTTCAATGTTGGCCGCATGGCATTCCTGTGCAGGTGACAATGGTAATTTTTCAAAACGACAAGGATATTTAAACACATGATTATTTGTTTGCTGTGCTCTATGGCCTCTGCTACAGACCTCATCGAAATGACACTTAGATATCTTAGGGTGTACATATCAAGTTTTCCCAAATGGTCTAGCGGATAGGCATCTACCTTGTAACGCAGGGCGGCCCGGGTTCGATTCCCGTCATGGCAAATGATTTTTGTAGAAAAATAAAATGAGTCCCAACGTGTGCAACAGAACAGTTCGAAATCTCGTTACATTTGCATCGTCATGAACATGACTTATATCAGGCTAGCTCATTTTTTCTTTGTTCATTTTAAGTGTAGAAACAATATTTCGTTTGTGAACATTTTTTTCTGCCGTTTTGACAACAGGCTCATGACTAAAGAACACACGGCTGTCTGCTGATTGACGCTTGACTGTAGATTTTCGCTTTGTGTCAAAAGAACTTCCTAACGCACACTTTTTCAAAGTAGGTGAATTCATCAGATCTGTTTGAAACATTGCATTTTATCCATGCACGACGACTGCTTAGATACTCGCAGCACAGTTGCCCCATATAAATTGCCCATGAGCGCGGAGCTTGTCTTTGTCACTGTAGCAACTTTGCTCCATCAGCGGGAGAAGGCGGTTCGACGCCCCTGTAAGCACATATTTCTCTAATTCCTTTGTTTCAGGCAAGCCACTGTGACGTCAGACGCCTTTACGCATACAGCTTTGCGATGCTTAGACAGTAATAACATAATTCATGTTTACATTTCTTTAATTTTCGACGCATTGTCGTTATTCGTGACGCATCAATGACCAATTGATTATATGGCAATGCAATGAAAAAAGCGTGTGGAAAACAGTGTTAATGACAGATTTGAGAAGCACATTTCTTCAATGTTGGCCGCATGGCATTCCTGTGCAGGTGACAATGGTAATTTTTCAAAACGACAAGGATATTTAAACACATGATTATTTGTTTGCTGTGCTCTATGGCCTCTGCTACAGACCTCATCGAAATGACACTTAGATATCTTAGGGTGTACATATCAAGTTTTCCCAAATGGTCTAGCGGATAGGCATCTACCTTGTAACGCAGGGCGGCCCGGGTTCGATTCCCGTCATGGCAAATGTTTTTTGTAGAAAAATAAAATGAGTCCCAACGTGTGCAACAGAACAGTTCGAAATCTCGTTACATTTGCATCGTCATGAACATGACTTATTTCAGGCTAGCTCATTTTTTCTTTGTTCATTTTAAGTGTAGAAACAATATTTCGTTTGTAACCATTTTTTTCTGCCGTTTTGACAACAGGCTCATGACTAAAGAACACACGGCTGTCTGCTGATTGACGCTTGACTGTAGATTTTCGCTTTGTGTCAAAAGAACTTCCTAACGCACACTTTTTCAAAGTAGGTGAATTCATCAGATCTGTTTGAAACATTGCATTTTATCCATGCACGACGACTGCTTAGATACTCGCAGCACAGTTGCCCCATATAAATTGCCCATGAGCGCGGAGCTTGTCTTTGTCACTGTTGCAACTTTGCTCCATCAGCGGGAGAAGGCGGTTCGACGCCCCTGTAAGCACATGTTTCTCTAATTCCTTTGTTTCAGGCAAGCCACTGTGACGTCAGACGCCTTTACGCATACAGCTTTGCGATGCTTAGACAGTAATAACATAATTCATGTTTACATTTCTTTAATTTTCGACGCATTGTCGTTATTCGTGACGCATCAATGACCAATTGATTATATGGCAATGCAATGAAAAAAGCGTGTGGAAAACAGTGTTAATGACAGATTTGAGAAGCACATTTCTTCAATGTTGGCCGCATGGCATTCCTGTGCAGGTGACAATGGTAATTTTTCAAAACGACAAGGATATTTAAACACATGATTATTTGTTTGCTGTGCTCTATGGCCTCTGCTACAGACCTCATCGAAATGACACTTAGATATCTTAGGGTGTACATATCAAGTTTTCCCAAATGGTCTAGCGGATAGGCATCTACCTTGTAACGCAGGGCGGCCCGGGTTCGATTCCCGTCATGGCAAATGTTTTTTGTAGAAAAATAAAATGAGTCCCAACGTGTGCAACAGAACAGTTCGAAATCTCGTTACATTTGCATCGTCATGAACATGACTTATTTCAGGCTAGCTCATTTTTTCTTTGTTCATTTTAAGTGTAGAAACAATATTTCGTTTGTAACCATTTTTTTCTGCCGTTTTGACAACAGGCTCATGACTAAAGAACACACGGCTGTCTGCTGATTGACGCTTGACTGTAGATTTTCGCTTTGTGTCAAAAGAACTTCCTAACGCACACTTTTTCAAAGTAGGTGAATTCATCAGATCTGTTTGAAACATTGCATTTTATCCATGCACGACGACTGCTTAGATACTCGCAGCACAGTTGCCCCATATAAATTGCCCATGAGCGCGGAGCTTGTCTTTGTCACTGTTGCAACTTTGCTCCATCAGCGGGAGAAGGCGGTTCGACGCCCCTGTAAGCACATGTTTCTCTAATTCCTTTGTTTCAGGCAAGCCACTGTGACGTCAGACGCCTTTACGCATACAGCTTTGCGATGCTTAGACAGTAATAACATAATTCATGTTTACATTTCTTTAATTTTCGACGCATTGTCGTTATTCGTGACGCATCAATGACCAATTGATTATATGGCAATGCAATGAAAAAAGCGTGTGGAAAACAGTGTTAATGACAGATTTGAGAAGCACATTTCTTCAATGTTGGCCGCATGGCATTCCTGTGCAGGTAACAATGGTAATTTTTCAAAACGACAAGGATATTTAAACACATGATTATTTGTTTGCTGTGCTCTATGGCCTCTGCTACAGACCTCATCGAAATGACACTTAGATATCTTAGGGTGTACATATTAAGTTTTCCCAAATGGTCTAGCGGATAGGCATCTACCTTGTAACGCAGGGCGGCCCGGGTTCGATTCCCGTCATGGCAAATGTTTTTTGTAGAAAAATAAAATGAGTCCCAACGTGTGCAACAGAACAGTTCGAAATCTCGTTACATTTGCATCGTCATGAACATGACTTATATCAGGCTAGCTCATTTTTTCTTTGTTCATTTTAAGTGTAGAAACAATATTTCGTTTGTAACCATTTTTTTCTACCGTTTTGACAACAGGCTCATGACTAAAGAACACACGGCTGTCTGCTGATTGACGCTTGACTGTAGATTTTCGCTTTGTGTCAAAAGAACTTCCTAACGCACACTTTTTCAAAGTAGGTGAATTCATCAGATCTGTTTGAAACATTGCATTTTATCCATGCACGACGACTACTTAGATACTCGCAGCACAGTTGCCTCATATAAATTGCCCATGAGCGCGGAGCTTGTCTTTGTCACTGTAGCAACTTTGCTCCATCAGCGGGAGAAGGCGGTTAGACGCCCCTGTAAGCACATGTTTCTCTAATTCCTTTGTTTCAGGCAAGCCACTGTGACGTCAGACGCCTTTACGCATACAGCTTTGCGATGCTTAGACAGTAATAACATAATTCATGTTTACATTTCTTTAATTTTCGACGCATTGTCGTTATTCGTGACGCATCAATGACCAATTGATTATATGGCAATGCAATGAAAAAAGCGTGTGGAAAACAGTGTTAATGACAGATTTGAGAAGCACATTTCTTCAATGTTGGCCGCATGGCATTCCTGTGCAGGTGACAATGGTAATTTTTCAAAACGACAAGGATATTTAAACACATGATTATTTGTTTGCTGTGCTCTATGGCCTCTGCTACAGACCTCATCGAAATGACACTTAGATATCTTAGGGTGTACATATCAAGTTTTCCCAAATGGTCTAGCGGATAGGCATCTACCTTGTAACGCAGGGCGGCTCGGGTTCGATTCCCGTCATGGCAAATGTTTTTTGTAGAAAAATAAAATGAGTCCCAACGTGTGCAACAGAACAGTTCGAAATCTCGTTACATTTGCATCGTCATGAACATGACTTATATCAGGCTAGCTCATTTTTTCTTTGTTCATTTTAAGTGTAGAAACAATATTTCGTTTGTAACCATTTTTTTCTGCCGTTTTGACAACAGGCTCATGACTAAAGAACACACGGCTGTCTGCTGATTGACACTTGACTGTAGATTTTCGCTTTGTGTCAAAAGAACTTCCTAACGCACACTTTTTCAAAGTAGGTGAATTCATCAGATCTGTTTGAAACATTGCATTTTATCCATGCACGACGACTACTTAGATACTCGCAGCACAGTTGCCTCATATAAATTGCCCATGAGCGCGGAGCTTGTCTTTGTCACTGTAGCAACTTTGCTCCATCAGCGGGAGAAGGCGCTTCGACGCCCCTGTAAGCACATGTTTCTCTAATTCCTTTGTTTCAGGCAAGCCACTGTGACGTCAGACGCCTTTACGCATACAGCTTTGCGATGCTTAGACAGTAATAACATAATTCATGTTTACATTTCTTTAATTTTCGACGCATTGTCGTTATTCGTGACGCATCAATGACCAATTGATTATATGGCAATGCAATGAAAAAAGCGTGTGGAAAACAGTGTTAATGACAGATTTGAGAAGCACATTTCTTCAATGTTGGCCGCATGGCATTCCTGTGCAGGTGACAATGGTAATTTTTCAAAACGACAAGGATATTTAAACACATGATTATTTGTTTGCTGTGCTCTATGGCCTCTGCTACAGACCTCATCGAAATGACACTTAGATATCTTAGGGTGTACATATCAAGTTTTCTCAAATGGTCTAGCAGATAGGCATCTACCTTGTAACGCAGGGCGGCCCGGGTTCGATTCCCGTCATGGCAAATGATTTTTGTAGAAAAATAAAATGAGTCCCAACGTGTGCAACAGAACAGTTCGAAATCTCGTTACATTTGCATCGTCATGAACATGACTTATATCAGGCTAGCTCATTTTTTCTTTGTTCATTTTAAGTGTAGAAACAATATTTCGTTTGTGAACATTTTTTTCTGCCGTTTTGACAACAGGCTCATTACTAAAGAACACACGGCTGTCTGCTGATTGACGCTTGACTGTAGATTTTCGCTTTGTGTCAAAAGAACTCCCTAACGCACACTTTTTCAAAGTAGGTGAATTCATCAGATCTGGTTGAAACATTGCATTTTATCCATGCACGACGACTGCTTAGATACTCGCAGCACAGTTGCCCCATATAAATTGCCCATGATCGCGGAGCTTGTCTTTGTCACTGTAGCAACTTTGCTCCATCAGCGGGAGAAGGCGGTTCGACGCCCCTGTAAGCACATGTTTCTCTAATTCCTTTGTTTCAGGCAAGCCACCGTGACGTCAGACGCCTTTACGCATACAGCTTTGCGATGCTTAGACAGTAATAACATAATTCATGTTTACATTTCTTTAATTTTCGACGCATTGTCGTTATTCGTGACGCATCAATGACCAATTGATTATATGGCAATGCAATGAAACAAGCGTGTGGAAAACAGTGTTAATGACAGATTTGAGAAGCACATTTCTTCAATGTTGGCCGCATGGCATTCCTGTGCAGGTGACAATGGTAATTTTTCAAAACGACAAGGATATTTAAACACATGATTATTTGTTTGCTGTGCTCTATGGCCTCTGCTACAGACCTCATCGAAATGACACTTAGATATCTTAGGGTGTACATATCAAGTCTTCCCAAATGGTATAGCGGATAGGAATCGGCCTTGTCACGCAGGGCGGCCCGGGTTTGATTCCCGTCATGGCAAATGATTTTTGTAGAAAAATAAAATGAGTCCCAACGTGTGCAACAGAACAGTTCGAAATCTCGTTACATTTGCATCGTCATGAACATGACTTATATCAGGCTAGCTAATTTTTTCTTTGTTCATTTTAAGTGTAGAAACAATATTTCGTTTGTGAACATTTTTTTCTGCCGTTTTGACAACAGGCTCATTACTAAAGAACACACGGCTGTCTGCTGATTGACGCTTGACTGTAGATTTTCGCTTTGTGTCAAAAGAACTCCCTAACGCACACTTTTTCAAAGTAGGTGAATTCATCAGATCTGGTTGAAACATTGCATTTTATCCATGCACGACGACTGCTTAGATACTCGCAGCACAGTTGCCCCATATAAATTGCCCATGATCGCGGAGCTTGTCTTTGTCACTGTAGCAACTTTGCTCCATCAGCGGGAGAAGGCGGTTCGACGCCCCTGTAAGCACATGTTTCTCTAATTCCTTTGTTTCAGGCAAGCCACCGTGACGTCAGACGCCTTTACGCATACAGCTTTGCGATGCTTAGACAGTAATAACATAATTCATGTTTACATTTCTTTAATTTTCGACGCATTGTCGTTATTCGTGACGCATCAATGACCAATTGATTATATGGCAATGCAATGAAACAAGCGTGTGGAAAACAGTGTTAATGACAGATTTGAGAAGCACATTTCTTCAATGTTGGCCGCATGGCATTCCTGTGCAGGTGACAATGGTAATTTTTCAAAACGACAAGGATATTTAAACACATGATTATTTGTTTGCTGTGCTCTATGGCCTCTGCTACAGACCTCATCGAAATGACACTTAGATATCTTAGGGTGTACATATCAAGTCTTCCCAAATGGTATAGCGGATAGGAATCGGCCTTGTCACGCAGGGCGGCCCGGGTTTGATTCCCGTCATGGCAAATGATTTTTGTAGAAAAATAAAATGAGTGCCAACGTGTGCAACAGAACAGTTCGAAATCTCGTTACATTTGCATCGTCATGAACATGACTTATATCAGGCTAGCTAATTTTTTCTTTGTTCATTTTAAGTGTAGAAACAATATTTCGTTTGTGAACATTTTTTTCTGCCGTTTTGACAACAGGCTCATTACTAAAGAACACACGGCTGTCTGCTGATTGACGCTTGACTGTAGATTTTCGCTTTGTGTCAAAAGAACTCCCTAACGCACACTTTTTCAAAGTAGGTGAATTCATCAGATCTGTTTGAAACATTGCATTTTATCCATGCACGACGACTACTTAGATACTCGCAGCACAGTTGCCTCATATAAATTGCCCATGAGCGCGGAGCTTGTCTTTGTCACTGTAGCAACTTTGCTCCATCAGCGGGAGAAGGCGGTTCGACGCCCCTGTAAGCACATGTTTCTCTAATTCCTTTGTTTCAGGCAAGCCACTGTGACGTCAGACGCCTTTACGCATACAGCTTTGAGATGCTTAGACAGTAATAACATAATTCATGTTTACATTTCTTTAATTTTCGACGCATTGTCGTTATTCGTGACGCATCAATGACCAATTGATTATATGGCAATGCAATGAAAAAAGCGTGTGGAAAACAGTGTTAATGACAGATTTGAGAAGCACATTTCTTCAATGTTGGCCGCATGGCATTCCTGTGCAGGTGACAATGGTAATTTTTCAAAACGACAAGGATATTTAAACACATGATTATTTGTTTGCTGTGCTCTATGGCCTCTGCTACAGACCTCATCGAAGTGACACTTAGATATCTTAGGGTGTACATATCAAGTCTTCCCAAATGGTCTAGCGGATAGGAATCTGCCTTGTCACGCAGGGCGGCCCGGGTTCAATTCCCGTCATGGCAAATGATTTTTGTAGAAAAATAAAATGAGTCCCAACGTGTGCAACAGAACAGTTCGAAATCTCGTTACATTTGCATCGTCATGAACATGACTTATATCAGGCTAGCTAATTTTTTCTTTGTTCATTTTAAGTGTAGAAACAATATTTCGTTTGTGAACATTTTTTTCTGCCGTTTTGACAACAGGCTCATTACTAAAGAACACACGGCTGTCTGCTGATTGACGCTTGACTGTAGATTTTCGCTTTGTGTCAAAAGAACTCCCTAACGCACACTTTTTCAAAGTAGGTGAATTCATCAGATCTGTTTGAAACATTGCATTTTATCCATGCACGACGACTACTTAGATACTCGCAGCACAGTTGCCTCATATAAATTGCCCATGAGCGCGGAGCTTGTCTTTGTCACTGTAGCAACTTTGCTCCATCAGCGGGAGAAGGCGGTTCGACGCCCCTGTAAGCACATGTTTCTCTAATTCCTTTGTTTCAGGCAAGCCACTGTGACGTCAGACGCCTTTACGCATACAGCTTTGCGATGCTTAGACAGTAATAACATAATTCATGTTTACATTTCTTTAATTTTCGACGCATTGTCGTTATTCGTGACGCATCAATGACCAATTGATTATATGGCAATGCAATGAAAAAAGCGTGTGGAAAACAGTGTTAATGACAGATTTGAGAAGCACATTTCTTCAATGTTGGCCGCATGGCATTCCTGTGCAGGTGACAATGGTAATTTTTCAAAACGACAAGGATATTTAAACACATGATTATTTGTTTGCTGTGCTCTATGGCCTCTGCTACAGACCTCATCGAAATGACACTTAGATATCTTAGGGTGTACATATCAAGTCTTCCCAAATGGTCTAGCGGATAGGCATCTACCTTGTAACGCAGGGCGGCCCGGGTTCGATTCCCGTCATGGCAAATGTTTTTTGTAGAAAAATAAAATGAGTCCCAACGTGTGCAACAGAACAGTTTGAAATCTCGTTACATTTGCATCGTCATGAACATGACTTATATCAGGCTAGCTAATTTTTTCTTTGTTCATTTTAAGTGTAGAAACAATATTTCGTTTGTGAACATTTTTTTCTGCCGTTTTGACAACAGGCTCATTACTAAAGAACACACGGCTGTCTGCTGATTGACGCTTGACTGTAGATTTTCGCTTTGTGTCAAAAGAACTTCCTAACGCACACTTTTTCAAAGTAGGTGAATTCATCAGATCTGTTTGAAACATTGCATTTTATCCATGCACGACGACTACTTAGATACTCGCAGCACAGTTGCCTCATATAAATTGCCCATGAGCGCGGAGCTTGTCTTTGTCACTGTAGCAACTTTGCTCCATCAGCGGGAGAAGGCGGTTCGACGCCCCTGTAAGCACATGTTTCTCTAATTCCTTTGTTTCAGGCAAGCCACTGTGACGTCAGACGCCTTTACGCATACAGCTTTGCGATGCTTAGACAGTAATAACATAATTCATGTTTACATTTCTTTAATTTTCGACGCATTGTCGTTATTCGTGACGCATCAATGACCAATTGATTATATGGCAATGCAATGAAAAAAGCGTGTGGAAAACAGTGTTAATGACAGATTTGAGAAGCACATTTCTTCAATGTTGGCCGCATGGCATTCCTGTGCAGGTGACAATGGTAATTTTTCAAAACGACAAGGATATTTAAACACATGATTATTTGTTTGCTGTGCTCTATGGCCTCTGCTACAGACCTCATCGAAATGACACTTAGATATCTTAGGGTGTACATATCAAGTCTTCCCAAATGGTCTAGCGGATAGGAATCTGCCTTGTCACGCAGGGCGGCCCGGGTTTGATTCCCGTCATGGCAAATGATTTTTGTAGAAAAATAAAATGAGTCCCAACGTGTGCAACAGAACAGTTCGAAATCTCGTTACATTTGCATCGTCATGAACATGACTTATATCAGGCTAGCTAATTTTTTCTTTGTTCATTTTAAGTGTAGAAACAATATTTCGTTTGTGAACATTTTTTTCTGCCGTTTTGACAACAGGCTCATTACAAAAGAACACACGGCTGTCTGCTGATTGACGCTTGACTGTAGATTTTCGCTTTGTGTCAAAAGAACTCCCTAACGCACACTTTTTCAAAGTAGGTGAATTCATCAGATCTGGTTGAAACATTGCATTTTATCCATGCACGACGACTGCTTAGATACTCGCAGCACAGTTGCCCCATATAAATTGCCCATGATCGCGGAGCTTGTCTTTGTCACTGTAGCAACTTTGCTCCATCAGCGGGAGAAGGCGGTTCGACGCCCCTGTAAGCACATGTTTCTCTAATTCCTTTGTTTCAGGCAAGCCACCGTGACGTCAGACGCCTTTACGCATACAGCTTTGCGATGCTTAGACAGTAATAACATAATTCATGTTTACATTTCTTTAATTTTCGACGCATTGTCGTTATTCGTGACGCATCAATGACCAATTGATTATATGGCAATGCAATGAAACAAGCGTGTGGAAAACAGTGTTAATGACAGATTTGAGAAGCACATTTCTTCAATGTTGGCCGCATGGCATTCCTGTGCAGGTGACAATGGTAATTTTTCAAAACGACAAGGATATTTAAACACATGATTATTTGTTTGCTGTGCTCTATGGCCTCTGCTACAGACCTCATCGAAATGACACTTAGATATCTTAGGGTGTACATATCAAGTCTTCCCAAATGGTCTAGCGGATAGGAATCTGCCTTGTCACGCAGGGCGGCCCGGGTTTGATTCCCGTCATGGCAAATGATTTTTGTAGAAAAATAAAATGAGTCCCAACGTGTGCAACAGAACAGTTCGAAATCTCGTTACATTTGCATCGTCATGAACATGACTTATATCAGGCTAGCTAATTTTTTCTTTGTTCATTTTAAGTGTAGAAACAATATTTCGTTTGTGAACATTTTTTTCTGCCGTTTTGACAACAGGCTCATTACAAAAGAACACACGGCTGTCTGCTGATTGACGCTTGACTGTAGATTTTCGCTTTGTGTCAAAAGAACTCCCTAACGCACACTTTTTCAAAGTAGGTGAATTCATCAGATCTGTTTGAAACATTGCATTTTATCCATGCACGACGACTACTTAGATACTCGCAGCACAGTTGCCTCATAGAAATTGCCCATGAGCGCGGAGCTTGTCTTTGTCACTGTAGCAACTTTGCTCCATCAGCGGGAGAAGGCGGTTCGACGCCCCTGTAAGCACATGTTTCTCTAATTCCTTTGTTTCAGGCAAGCCACTGTGACGTCAGACGCCTTTACGCATACAGCTTTGCGATGCTTAGACAGTAATAACATAATTCATGTTTACATTTCTTTAATTTTCGACGCATTGTCGTTATTCGTGACGCATCAATGACCAATTGATTATATGGCAATGCAATGAAAAAAGCGTGTGGAAAACAGTGTTAATGACAGATTTGAGAAGCACATTTCTTCAATGTTGGCCGCATGGCATTCCTGTGCAGGTGACAATGGTAATTTTTCAAAACGACAAGGATATTTAAACACATGATTATTTGTTTGCTGTGCTCTATGGCCTCTTCTACAGACCTCATCGAAATGACACTTAGATATCTTAGGGTGTACATATCAAGTCTTCCCAAATGGTCTAGCGGATAGGAATCTGCCTTGTCACGCAGGGTGGCCCGGGTTCGATTCCCGTCATGGCAAATGATTTTTGTAGAAAAATAAAATGAGTCCCAACGTGTGCAACAGAACAGTTCGAAATCTCGTTACATTTGCATCGTCATGAACATGACTTATATCAGGCTAGCTCATTTTTTCTTTGTTCATTTTAAGTGTAGAAACAATATTTCGTTTGTGAACATTTTTTTCTGCCGTTTTGACAACAGGCTCATGACTAAAGAACACACGGCTGTCTGCTGATTGACGCTTGACTGTAGATTTTCGCTTTGTGTCAAAAGAACTCCCTAACGCACACTTTTTCAAAGTAGGTGAATTCATCAGATCTGTTTGAAACATTGCATTTTATCCATGCACGACGACTACTTAGATACTCGCAGCACAGTTGCCTCATATAAATTGCCCATGAGCGCGGAGCTTGTCTTTGTCACTGTAGCAACTTTGCTCCATCAGCGGGAGAAGGCGGTTCGACGCCCCTGTAAGCACATGTTTCTCTCATTCCTTTGTTTCAGGCAAGCCACTGTGACGTCAGACGCCTTTACGCATACAGCTTTGCGATGCTTAGACAGTAATAACATAATTCATGTTTACATTTCTTTAATTTTCGACGCATTGTCGTTATTCGTGACGCATCAATGACCAATTGATTATATGGCAATGCAATGAAAAAAGCGTGTGGAAAACAGTGTTAATGACAGATTTGAGAAGCACATTTCTTCAATGTTGGCCGCATGGCATTCCTGTGCAGGTGACAATGGTAATTTTTCAAAACGACAAGGATATTTAAACACATGATTATTTGTTTGCTGTGCTCTATGGCCTCTGCTACAGACCTCATCGAAATGACACTTAGATATCTTAGGGTGTACATATCAAGTTTTCCCAAATGGTCTAGCGGATAGGCATCTACCTTGTAACGCAGGGCGGCCCGGGTTCGATTCCCGTCATGGCAAATGTTTTTTGTAGAAAAATAAAATGAGTCCCAACGTGTGCAACAGAACAGTTCGAAATCTCGTTACATTTGCATCGTCATGAACATGACTTATATCAGGCTAGCTCATTTTTTCTTTGTTCATTTTAAGTGTAGAAACAATATTTCGTTTGTGAACATTTTTTTCTGCCGTTTTGACAACAGGCTCATGACTAAAGAACACACGGCTGTCTGCTGATTGACGCTTGACTGTAGATTTTCGCTTTGTGTCAAAAGAACTTCCTAACGCACACTTTTTCAAAGTAGGTGAATTAATCAGATCTGTTTGAAACATTGAATTTTATCCATGCACGACGACTACTTAGATACTCGCAGCACAGTTGCCCCATATAAATTGCCCATGAGCGCGGAGCTTGTCTTTGTCACTGTAGCAACTTTGCTCCATCAGCGGGAGAAGGCGGTTCGACGCCCCTGTAAGCACATGTTTCTCTAATTCCTTTGTTTCAGGCAAGCCACTGTGACGTCAGACGCCTTTACGCATACAGCTTTGCAATGCTTAGACAGTAATAACATAATTCATGTTTACATTTCTTTAATTTTCGACGCATTGTCGTTATTCGTGACGCATCAATGACCAATTGATTATATGGCAATGCAATGAAAAAAGCGTGTGGAAAACAGTGTTAATGACAGATTTGAGAAGCACATTTCTTCAATGTTGGCCGCATGGCATTCCTGTGCAGGTGACAATGGTAATTTTTCAAAACGACAAGGATATTTAAACACATGATTATTTGTTTGCTGTGCTCTATGGCCTCTGCTACAGACCTCATCGAAATGACACTTAGATATCTTAGGGTGTACATATCAAGTCTTCCCAAATGGTCTAGCGGATAGGAATCTGCCTTGTCATGCAGGGCGGCCCGGGTTCGATTCCCGTCATGGCAAATGATTTTTGTAGAAAAATAAAATGAGTCCCAACGTGTGCAACAGAACAGTTCGAAATCTCGTTACATTTGCATCGTCATGAACATGACTTATATCAGGCTAGCTCATTTTTTCTTTGTTCATTTTAAGTGTAGAAACAATATTTCGTTTGTGAACATTTTTTTCTGCCGTTTTGACAACAGGCTCATGACTAAAGAACACACGGCTGTCTGCTGATTGACGCTTGACTGTAGATTTTCGCTTTGTGTCAAAAGAACTTCCTAACGCACACTTTTTCAAAGTAGGTGAATTCATCAGATCTGTTTGAAACATTGCATTTTATCCATGCACGACGACTGCTTAGATACTCGCAGCACAGTTGACCCATATACATTGCCCATGAGCGCGGAGCTTGTCTTTGTCACTGTAGCAACTTTGCTCCATCAGCGGGAGAAGGCGCTTCGACGCCCCTGTAAGCACATGTTTCTCTGATTCCTTTGTTTCAGGCAAGCCACTGTGACGTCAGACGCCTTTACGCATACAGCTTTGCGATGCTTAGACAGTAATAACATAATTCATGTTTACATTTCTTTAATTTTCGACGCATTGTCGTTATTCGTGACGCATCAATGACCAATTGATTATATGGCAATGCAATGAAAAAAGCGTGTGGAAAACAGTGTTAATGACAGATTTGAGAAGCACATTTCTTCAATGTTGGCCGCATGGCATTCCTGTGCAGGTGACAATGGTAATTTTTCAAAACGACAAGGATATTTAAACACATGATTATTTATTTGCTGTGTTCTATGGCCTCTGCTACAGACCTCATCGAAATGACACTTAGATATCTTAGGGTGTACATATCAAGTCTTCCCAAATGGTCTAGCGGATAGGCATCTACCCTGTAACGCAGGGCGGCCCGGGTTCGATTCCCGTCATGGCAAACGTTTTTTGTAGAAAAATAAAATGAGTCCCAACGTGTGCAACAGAACAGTTCGAAATCTCGTTACATTTGCATCGTCATGAACATGACTTATATCAGGCTAGCTCATTTTTTCTTTGTTCATTTTAAGTGTAGAAACAATATTTTGTTTGTGAACATTTTTTTCTGCCGTTTTGACAACAGGCTCATGACTAAAGAACACACGGCTGTCTGCTGATTGACGCTTGACTGTAGATTTTCGCTTTGTGTCAAAAGAACTTCCTAACGCACACTTTTTCAAAGTAGGTGAATTCATCAGATCTGTTTGAAACATTGCATTTTATCCATGCACGACGACTGCTTAGATACTCGCAGCACAGTTGCCCCATATAAATTGCCCATGAGCGCGGAGCTTGTCTTTGTCACTGTAGCAGCTTTGCTCCATCAGCGGGAGAAGGCGGTTCGACGCCCCTGTAAGCACATGTTTCTCTAATTCCTTTGTTTCAGGCAAGCCACTGTGACGTCAGACGCCTTTACGCATACAGCTTTGCGATGCTTAGACAGTAATAACATAATTCATGTTTACATTTCTTTAATTTTCGACGCATTGTCGTTATTCGTGACGCATCAATGACCAATTGATTATATGGCAATGCAATGAAAAAAGCGTGTGGAAAACAGTGTTAATGACAGATTTGAGAAGCACATTTCTTCAATGTTGGCCGCATGGCATTCCTGTGCAGGTGACAATGGTAATTTTTCAAAACGACAAGGATATTTAAACACATGATTATTTGTTTGCTGTGCTCTATGGCCTCTGCTACAGACCTCATCGAAATGACACTTAGATATCTTAGGGTGTACATATCAAGTCTTCCCAAATGGTCTAGCGGATAGAAATCTGCCTTGTCATGCAGGGCGGCCTGGGTTCGATTCCCGTCATGGCAAATGATTTTTGTAGAAAAATAAAATGAGTCCCAACGTGTGCAACTGAACAGTTCGAAATCTCGTTACATTTGCATCGTCATGAACATGACTTATATCAGGCTAGCTCATTTTTTCTTTGTTCATTTTAAGTGTAGAAACAATATTTCGTTTGTGAACATTTTTTTCTGCCGTTTTGACAACAGGCTCATGACTAAAGAACACACGGCTGTCTGCTGATTGACGCTTGACTGTAGATTTTCGCTTTGTGTCAAAAGAACTTCCTAACGCACACTTTTTCAAAGTAGGTGAATTCATCAGATCTGTTTGAAACATTGCATTTTATCCATGCACGACGACTGCTTAGATACTCGCAGCACAGTTGCCCCATATAAATTGCCCATGAGCGCGGAGCTTGTCTTTGTCACTGTAGCAACTTTGCTCCATCAGCGGGAGAAGGCGCTTCGACGCCCCTGTAAGCACATGTTTCTCTAATTCCTTTGTTTCAGGCAAGCCACTGTGACGTCAGACGCCTTTA
The DNA here is from genome assembly GCF_951799395.1 of Argentina silus. Taxonomy (NCBI): domain Eukaryota; kingdom Metazoa; phylum Chordata; class Actinopteri; order Argentiniformes; family Argentinidae; genus Argentina; species Argentina silus. The sequence continues at coordinate 30,753,256 of NC_139657.1, forward strand.
CGCATACAGCTTTGCGATGCTTAGACAGTAATAACATAATTCATGTTTACATTTCTTTAATTTTCGACGCATTGTCGTTATTCGTGACGCATCAATGACCAATTGATTATATGGCAATGCAATGAAAAAAGCGTGTGGAAAACAGTGTTAATGACAGATTTGAGAAGCACATTTCTTCAATGTTGGCCGCATGGCATTCCTGTGCAGGTGACAATGGTAATTTTTCAAAACGACAAGGATATTTAAACACATGATTATTTGTTTGCTGTGCTCTATGGCCTCTGCTACAGACCTCATCGAAATGACACTTAGATATCTTAGGGTGTACATATCAAGTCTTCCCAAATGGTCTAGCGGATAGAAATCTGCCTTGTCATGCAGGGCGGCCTGGGTTCGATTCCCGTCATGGCAAATGATTTTTGTAGAAAAATAAAATGAGTCCCAACGTGTGCAACTGAACAGTTCGAAATCTCGTTACATTTGCATCGTCATGAACATGACTTATATCAGGCTAGCTCATTTTTTCTTTGTTCATTTTAAGTGTAGAAACAATATTTCGTTTGTGAACATTTTTTTCTGCCGTTTTGACAACAGGCTCATGACTAAAGAACACACGGCTGTCTGCTGATTGACGCTTGACTGTAGATTTTCGCTTTGTGTCAAAAGAACTTCCTAACGCACACTTTTTCAAAGTAGGTGAATTCATCAGATCTGTTTGAAACATTGCATTTTATCCATGCACGACGACTGCTTAGATACTCGCAGCACAGTTGCCCCATATAAATTGCCCATGAGCGCGGAGCTTGTCTTTGTCACTGTAGCAACTTTGCTCCATCAGCGGGAGAAGGCGCTTCGACGCCCCTGTAAGCACATGTTTCTCTAATTCCTTTGTTTCAGGCAAGCCACTGTGACGTCAGACGCCTTTACGCATACAGCTTTGCGATGCTTAGACAGTAATAACATAATTCATGTTTACATTTCTTTAATTTTCGACGCATTGTCGTTATTCGTGACGCATCAATGACCAATTGATTATATGGCAATGCAATGAAAAAAGCGTGTGGAAAACAGTGTTAATGACAGATTTGAGAAGCACATTTCTTCAATGTTGGCCGCATTGCATTCCTGTGCAGGTGACAATGGTAATTTTTCAAAACGACAAGGATATTTAAACACATGATTATTTGTTTGCTCTGCTCTATGGCCTCTGCTACAGATCTCATCGAAATGACACTTAGATATCTTAGGGTGTACATATCAAGTTTTCCCAAATGGTCTAGCGGATAGGCATCTACCTTGTAACGCAGGGCGGCCCGGGTCCGATTCCCGTCATGGCAAATGTTTTTTGTAGAAAAATAAAATGAGTCCCAACGTGTGCAACAGAACAGTTCGAAATCTCGTTACATTTGCATCGTCATGAACATGACTTATATCAGGCTAGCTAATTTTTTCTTTGTTCATTTTAAGTGTAGAAACAATATTTCGTTTGTGAACATTTTTTTCTGCCGTTTTGACAACAGGCTCATGACTAAAGAACACAGGCTGTCTGCTGATTGACGCTTGACTGTAGTTTTTCGCTTTGTGTCAAAAGAACTTCCTAACGCACACTTTTTCAAAGTAGGTGAATTAATCAGATCTGTTTGAAACATTGAATTTTATCCATGCACGACGACTGCTTAGATACTCGCAGCACAGTTGCCCCATATAAATTGCCCATGAGCGCGGAGCTTGTCTTTGTCACTGTAGCAACTTTGCTCCATCAGCGGGAGAAGGCGGTTCGACGCCCCTGTAAGCACATGTTTCTCTAATTCCTTTGTTTCAGGCAAGCCACTGTGACGTCAGACGCCTTTACGCATACAGCTTTGCGATGCTTAGACAGTAATAACATAATTCATGTTTACATTTCTTTAATTTTCGACGCATTGTCGTTATTCGTGACGCATCAATGACCAATTGATTATATGGCAATGCAATGAAAAAAGCGTGTGGAAAACAGTGTTAATGACAGATTTGAGAAGCACATTTCTTCAATGTTGGCCGCATGGCATTCCTGTGCAGGTGACAATGGTAATTTTTCAAAACGACAAGGATATTTAAACACATGATTATTTGTTTGCTGTGCTCTATGGCCTCTGCTACAGACCTCATCGAAATGACACTTAGATATCTTAGGGTGTACATATCAAGTCTTCCCAAATGGTCTAGCGGATAGAAATCTGCCTTGTCATGCAGGGCGGCCTGGGTTCGATTCCCGTCATGGCAAATGATTTTTGTAGAAAAATAAAATGAGTCCCAACGTGTGCAACTGAACAGTTCGAAATCTCGTTACATTTGCATCGTCATGAACATGACTTATATCAGGCTAGCTCATTTTTTCTTTGTTCATTTTAAGTGTAGAAACAATATTTCGTTTGTGACCATTTTTTTCTGCCGTTTTGACAACAGGCTCATGACTAAAGAACACACGGCTGTCTGCTGATTGACGCTTGACTGTAGATTTTCGCTTTGTGTCAAAAGAACTTCCTAACGCACACTTTTTCAAAGTAGGTGAATTCATCAGATCTGTTTGAAACATTGCATTTTATCCATGCACGACGACTGCTTAGATACTCGCAGCACAGTTGCCCCATATAAATTGCCCATGAGCGCGGAGCTTGTCTTTGTCACTGTAGCAACTTTGCTCCATCAGCGGGAGAAGGCGGTTCGACGCCCCTGTAAGCACATGTTTCTCTAATTCCTTTGTTTCAGGCAAGCCACTGTGACGTCAGACGCCTTTACGCATACAGCTTTGCGATGCTTAGACAGTAATAACATAATTCATGTTTACATTTCTTTAATTTTCGACGCATTGTCGTTATTCGTGACGCATCAATGACCAATTGATTATATGGCAATGCAATGAAAAAAGCGTGTGGAAAACAGTGTTAATGACAGATTTGAGAAGCACATTTCTTCAATGTTGGCCGCATGGCATTCCTGTGCAGGTGACAATGGTAATTTTTCAAAACGACAAGGATATTTAAACACATGATTATTTGTTTGCTGTGCTCTATGGCCTCTGCTACAGACCTCATCGAAATGACACTTAGATATCTTAGGGTGTACATATCAAGTCTTCCCAAATGGTCTAGCGGATAGAAATCTGCCTTGTCATGCAGGGCGGCCTGGGTTCGATTCCCGTCATGGCAAATGATTTTTGTAGAAAAATAAAATGAGTCCCAACGTGTGCAACTGAACAGTTCGAAATCTCGTTACATTTGCATCGTCATGAACATGACTTATATCAGGCTAGCTCATTTTTTCTTTGTTCATTTTAAGTGTAGAAACAATATTTCGTTTGTGAACATTTTTTTCTGCCGTTTTGACAACAGGCTCATGACTAAAGAACACACGGCTGTCTGCTGATTGACGCTTGACTGTAGATTTTCGCTTTGTGTCAAAAGAACTTCCTAACGCACACTTTTTCAAAGTAGGTGAATTCATCAGATCTGTTTGAAACATTGCATTTTATCCATGCACGACGACTGCTTAGATACTCGCAGCACAGTTGCCCCATATAAATTGCCCATGAGCGCGGAGCTTGTCTTTGTCACTGTAGCAACTTTGCTCCATCAGCGGGAGAAGGCGGTTCGACGCCCCTGTAAGCACATGTTTCTCTAATTCCTTTGTTTCAGGCAAGCCACTGTGACGTCAGACGCCTTTACGCATACAGCTTTGCGATGCTTAGACAGTAATAACATAATTCATGTTTACATTTCTTTAATTTTCGACGCATTGTCGTTATTCGTGACGCATCAATGACCAATTGATTATATGGCAATGCAATGAAAAAAGCGTGTGGAAAACAGTGTTAATGACAGATTTGAGAAGCACATTTCTTCAATGTTGGCCGCATGGCATTCCTCTGCAGGTGACAATGGTAATTTTTCAAAACGACAAGGATATTTAAACACATGATTATTTGTTTGCTGTGCTCTATGGCCTCTGCTACAGACCTCATCGAAATGACACTTAGATATCTTAGGGTGTACATATCAAGTCTTCCCAAATGGTCTAGCGGATAGGCATCTACCTTGTAACGCAGGGCGGCCCGGGTTCGATTCCCGTCATGGCAAATGTTTTTTGTAGAAAAATAAAATGAGTCCCAACGTGTGCAACAGAACAGTTCGAAATCTCGTTACATTTGCATCGTCATGAACATGACTTATATCAGGCTAGCTAATTTTTTCTTTGTTCATTTTAAGTGTAGAAACAATATTTCGTTTGTGAACATTTTTTTCTGCCGTTTTGACAACAGGCTCATGACTAAAGAACACACGGCTGTCTGCTGATTGACGCTTGACTGTAGATTTTCGCTTTGTGTCAAAAGAACTTCCTAACGCACACTTTTTCAAAGTAGGTGAATTAATCAGATCTGTTTGAAACATTGAATTTTATCCATGCACGACGACTGCTTAGATACTCGCAGCACAGTTGCCCCATATAAATTGCCCATGAGCGCGGAGCTTGTCTTTGTCACTGTAGCAACTTTGCTCCATCAGCGGGAGAAGGCGGTTCGACGCCCCTGTAAGCACATGTTTCTCTAATTCCTTTGTTTCAGGCAAGCCACTGTGACGTCAGACGCCTTTACGCATACAGCTTTGCGATGCTTAGACAGTAATAACATAATTCATGTTTACATTTCTTTAATTTTCGACGCATTGTCGTTATTCGTGACGCATCAATGACCAATTGATTATATGGCAATGCAATGAAAAAAGCGTGTGGAAAACAGTGTTAATGACAGATTTGAGAAGCACATTTCTTCAATGTTGGCCGCATGGCATTCCTGTGCAGGTGACAATGGTAATTTTTCAAAACGACAAGGATATTTCAACACATGATTATTTGTTTGCTGTGCTCTATGGCCTCTGCTACAGACCTCATCGAAATGACACTTAGATATCTTAGGGTGTACATATCAAGTCTTCCCAAATGGTCTAGCGGATAGGCATCTACCTTGTAACGCAGGGCGGCCCGGGTTCGATTCCCGTCATGGCAAATGTTTTTTGTAGAAAAATAAAATGAGTCCCAACGTGTGCAACAGAACAGTTCGAAATCTCGTTACATTTGCATCGTCATGAACATGACTTATACCAGGCTAGCTAATTTTTTCTTTGTTCATTTTAAGTGTAGAAACAATATTTCGTTTGTGAACATTTTTTTCTGCCGTTTTGACAACAGGCTCATGACTAAAGAACACACGGCTGTCTGCTGATTGACGCTTGACTGTAGATTTTCGCTTTGTGTCAAAAGAACTTCCTAACGCACACTTTTTCAAAGTAGGTGAATTAATCAGATCTGTTTGAAACATTGAATTTTATCCATGCACGACGACTGCTTAGATACTCGCAGCACAGTTGCCCCATATAAATTGCCCATGAGCGCGGAGCTTGTCTTTGTCACTGTAGCAACTTTGCTCCATCAGCGGGAGAAGGCGGTTCGACGCCCCTGTAAGCACATGTTTCTCTAATTCCTTTGTTTCAGGCAAGCCACTGTGACGTCAGACGCCTTTACGCATACAGCTTTGCGATGCTTAGACAGTAATAACATAATTCATGTTTACATTTCTTTAATTTTCGACGCATTGTCGTTATTCGTGACGCATCAATGACCAATTGATTATATGGCAATGCAATGAAAAAAGCGTGTGGAAAACAGTGTTAATGACAGATTTGAGAAGCACATTTCTTCAATGTTGGCCGCATGGCATTCCTGTGCAGGTGACAATGGTAATTTTTCAAAACGACAAGGATATTTCAACACATGATTATTTGTTTGCTGTGTTCTATGGCCTCTGCTACAGACCTCATCGAAATGACACTTAGATATCTTAGGGTGTACATATCAAGTCTTCCCAAATGGTCTAGCGGATAGGCATCTACCCTGTAACGCAGGGCGGCCCGGGTTCGATTCCCGTCATGGCAAATGTTTTTTGTAGAAAAATAAAATGAGTCCCAACGTGTGCAACAGAACAGTTCGAAATCTCGTTACATTTGCATCGTCATGAACATGACTTATATCAGGCTAGCTCATTTTTTCTTTGTTCATTTTAAGTGTAGAAACAATATTTTGTTTGTGAACATTTTTTTCTGCCGTTTTCACAACAGGCTCATGACTAAAGAACACACGGCTGTCTGCTGATTGACGCTTGACTGTAGATTTTCGCTTTGTGTCAAAAGAACTTCCTAACGCACACTTTTTCAAAGTAGGTGAATTCATCAGATCTGTTTGAAACATTGCATTTTATCCATGCACGACGACTGCTTAGATACTCGCAGCACAGTTGCCCCATATAAATTGCCCATGAGCGCGGAGCTTGTCTTTGTCACTGTAGCAACTTTGCTCCATCAGCGGGAGAAGGCGGTTCGACGCCCCTGTAAGCACATGTTTCTCTAATTCCTTTGTTTCAGGCAAGCCACTGTGACGTCAGACGCCTTTACGCATACAGCTTTGCGATGCTTAGACAGTAATAACATAATTCATGTTTACATTTCTTTAATTTTCGACGCATTGTCGTTATTCGTGACGCATCAATGACCAATTGATTATATGGCAATGCAATGAAAAAAGCGTGTGGAAAACAGTGTTAATGACAGATTTGAGAAGCACATTTCTTCAATGTTGGCCGCATTGCATTCCTGTGCAGGTGACAATGGTAATTTTTCAAAACGACAAGGATATTTAAACACATGATTATTTGTTTGCTGTGCTCTATGGCCTCTGCTACAGATCTCATCGAAATGACACTTAGATATCTTAGGGTGTACATATCAAGTTTTCCCAAATGGTCTAGCGGATAGGCATCTACCTTGTAACGCAGGGTGGCCCGGGTTCGATTCCCGTCATGGCAAATGTTTTTTGTAGAAAAATAAAATGAGTCCCAACGTGTGCAACAGAACAGTTCGAAATCTCGTTACATTTGCATCGTCATGAACATGACTTATATCAGGCTAGCTAATTTTTTCTTTGTTCATTTTAAGTGTAGAAACAATATTTCGTTTGTGAACATTTTTTTCTGCCGTTTTGACAACAGGCTCATGACGAAAGAACACACGGCTGTCTGCTGATTGACGCTTGACTGTAGATTTTCGCTTTGTGTCAAAAGAATTCCCTAACGCTCACTTATTCAAAGTAGGTGAATTCATCAGATCTGTTTGAAACATTGCATTTTATCCATGCACGACGACTACTTAGATACTCGCAGCACAGTTGCCTCATATAAATTGCCCATGAGCGCGGAGCTTGTCTTTGTCACTGTAGCAACTTTGCTCCATCAGCGGGAGAAGGCGGTTCGACGCCCCTGTAAGCACATGTTTCTCTAATTCCTTTGTTTCAGGCAAGCCACTGTGACGTCAGACGCCTTTACGCATACAGCTTTGCGATGCTTAGACAGTAATAACATAATTCATGTTTACATTTCTTTAATTTTCGACGCATTGTCGTTATTCGTGACGCATCAATGACCAATTGATTATATGGCAATGCAATGAAAAAAGCGTGTGGAAAACAGTGTTAATGACAGATTTGAGAAGCACATTTCTTCAATGTTGGCCGCATGGCATTCCTGTGCAGGTGACAATGGTAATTTTTCAAAACGACAAGGATATTTAAACACATGATTATTTGTTTGCTGTGCTCTATGGCCTCTTCTACAGACCTCATCGAAATGACACTTAGATATCTTAGGGTGTACATATCAAGTCTTCCCAAATGGTCTAGCGGATAGGAATCTGCCTTGTCACGCAGGGTGGCCCGGGTTCGATTCCCGTCATGGCAAATGATTTTTGTAGAAAAATAAAATGAGTCCCAACGTGTGCAACAGAACAGTTCGAAATCTCGTTACATTTGCATCGTCATGAACATGACTTATATCAGGCTAGCTCATTTTTTCTTTGTTCATTTTAAGTGTAGAAACAATATTTCGTTTGTGAACATTTTTTTCTGCCGTTTTGACAACAGGCTCATGACTAAAGAACACACGGCTGTCTGCTGATTGACGCTTGAAGGTAGATTTTCGCTTTGTGTCAAAAGAACTCCCTAACGCACACTTTTTCAAAGTAGGTGAATTCATCAGATCTGTTTGAAACATTGCATTTTATCCATGCACGACGACTACTTAGATACTCGCAGCACAGTTGCCTCATATAAATTGCCCATGAGCGCGGAGCTTGTCTTTGTCACTGTAGCAACTTTGCTCCATCAGCGGGAGAAGGCGGTTCGACGCCCCTGTAAGCACATGTTTCTCTCATTCCTTTGTTTCAGGCAAGCCACTGTGACGTCAGACGCCTTTACGCATACAGCTTTGCGATGCTTAGACAGTAATAACATAATTCATGTTTACATTTCTTTAATTTTCGACGCATTGTCGTTATTCGTGACGCATCAATGACCAATTGATTATATGGCAATGCAATGAAAAAAGCGTGTGGAAAACAGTGTTAATGACAGATTTGAGAAGCACATTTCTTCAATGTTGGCCGCATGGCATTCCTGTGCAGGTGACAATGGTAATTTTTCAAAACGACAAGGATATTTAAACACATGATTATTTGTTTGCTGTGCTCTATGGCCTCTGCTACAGACCTCATCGAAATGACACTTAGATATCTTAGGGTGTACATATCAAGTTTTCCCAAATGGTCTAGCGGATAGGCATCTACCTTGTAACGCAGGGCGGCCCGGGTTCGATTCCCGTCATGGCAAATGTTTTTTGTAGAAAAATAAAATGAGTCCCAACGTGTGCAACAGAACAGTTCGAAATCTCGTTACATTTGCATCGTCATGAACATGACTTATATCAGGCTAGCTCATTTTTTCTTTGTTCATTTTAAGTGTAGAAACAATATTTCGTTTGTGAACATTTTTTTCTGCCGTTTTGACAACAGGCTCATGACTAAAGAACACACGGCTGTCTGCTGATTGACGCTTGACTGTAGATTTTCGCTTTGTGTCAAAAGAACTTCCTAACGCACACTTTTTCAAAGTAGGTGAATTAATCAGATCTGTTTGAAACATTGAATTTTATCCATGCACGACGACTGCTTAGATACTCGCAGCACAGTTGCCCCATATAAATTGCCCATGAGCGCGGAGCTTGTCTTTGTCACTGTAGCAACTTTGCTCCATCAGCGGGAGAAGGCGGTTCGACGCCCCTGTAAGCACATGTTTCTCTAATTCCTTTGTTTCAGGCAAGCCACTGTGACGTCAGACGCCTTTACGCATACAGCTTTGCAATGCTTAGACAGTAATAACATAATTCATGTTTACATTTCTTTAATTTTCGACGCATTGTCGTTATTCGTGACGCATCAATGACCAATTGATTATATGGCAATGCAATGAAAAAAGCGTGTGGAAAACAGTGTTAATGACAGATTTGAGAAGCACATTTCTTCAATGTTGGCCGCATGGCATTCCTGTGCAGGTGACAATGGTAATTTTTCAAAACGACAAGGATATTTAAACACATGATTATTTGTTTGCTGTGCTCTATGGCCTCTGCTACAGACCTCATCGAAATGACACTTAGATATCTTAGGGTGTACATATCAAGTCTTCCCAAATGGTCTAGCGGATAGGAATCTGCCTTGTCATGCAGGGCGGCCCGGGTTCGATTCCCGTCATGGCAAATGATTTTTGTAGAAAAATAAAATGAGTCCCAACGTGTGCAACAGAACAGTTCGAAATCTCGTTACATTTGCATCGTCATGAACATGACTTATATCAGGCTAGCTCATTTTTTCTTTGTTCATTTTAAGTGTAGAAACAATATTTCGTTTGTGAACATTTTTTTCTGCCGTTTTGACAACAGGCTCATGACTAAAGAACACACGGCTGTCTGCTGATTGACGCTTGACTGTAGATTTTCGCTTTGTGTCAAAAGAACTTCCTAACGCACACTTTTTCAAAGTAGGTGAATTCATCAGATCTGTTTGAAACATTGCATTTTATCCATGCACGACGACTGCTTAGATACTCGCAGCACAGTTGACCCATATACATTGCCCATGAGCGCGGAGCTTGTCTTTGTCACTGTAGCAACTTTGCTCCATCAGCGGGAGAAGGCGCTTCGACGCCCCTGTAAGCACATGTTTCTCTGATTCCTTTGTTTCAGGCAAGCCACTGTGACGTCAGACGCCTTTACGCATACAGCTTTGCGATGCTTAGACAGTAATAACATAATTCATGTTTACATTTCTTTAATTTTCGACGCATTGTCGTTATTCGTGACGCATCAATGACCAATTGATTATATGGCAATGCAATGAAAAAAGCGTGTGGAAAACAGTGTTAATGACAGATTTGAGAAGCACATTTCTTCAATGTTGGCCGCATGGCATTCCTGTGCAGGTGACAATGGTAATTTTTCAAAACGACAAGGATATTTAAACACATGATTATTTATTTGCTGTGTTCTATGGCCTCTGCTACAGACCTCATCGAAATGACACTTAGATATCTTAGGGTGTACATATCAAGTCTTCCCAAATGGTCTAGCGGATAGGCATCTACCCTGTAACGCAGGGCGGCCCGGGTTCGATTCCCGTCATGGCAAACGTTTTTTGTAGAAAAATAAAATGAGTCCCAACGTGTGCAACAGAACAGTTCGAAATCTCGTTACATTTGCATCGTCATGAACATGACTTATATCAGGCTAGCTCATTTTTTCTTTGTTCATTTTAAGTGTAGAAACAATATTTTGTTTGTGAACATTTTTTTCTGCCGTTTTGACAACAGGCTCATGACTAAAGAACACACGGCTGTCTGCTGATTGACGCTTGACTGTAGATTTTCGCTTTGTGTCAAAAGAACTTCCTAACGCACACTTTTTCAAAGTAGGTGAATTCATCAGATCTGTTTGAAACATTGCATTTTATCCATGCACGACGACTGCTTAGATACTCGCAGCACAGTTGCCCCATATAAATTGCCCATGAGCGCGGAGCTTGTCTTTGTCACTGTAGCAGCTTTGCTCCATCAGCGGGAGAAGGCGGTTCGACGCCCCTGTAAGCACATGTTTCTCTAATTCCTTTGTTTCAGGCAAGCCACTGTGACGTCAGACGCCTTTACGCATACAGCTTTGCGATGCTTAGACAGTAATAACATAATTCATGTTTACATTTCTTTAATTTTCGACGCATTGTCGTTATTCGTGACGCATCAATGACCAATTGATTATATGGCAATGCAATGAAAAAAGCGTGTGGAAAACAGTGTTAATGACAGATTTGAGAAGCACATTTCTTCAATGTTGGCCGCATGGCATTCCTGTGCAGGTGACAATGGTAATTTTTCAAAACGACAAGGATATTTAAACACATGATTATTTGTTTGCTGTGCTCTATGGCCTCTGCTACAGACCTCATCGAAATGACACTTAGATATCTTAGGGTGTACATATCAAGTTTTCCCAAATGGTCTAGCGGATAGAAATCTGCCTTGTCATGCAGGGCGGCCTGGGTTCGATTCCCGTCATGGCAAATGATTTTTGTAGAAAAATAAAATGAGTCCCAACGTGTGCAACTGAACAGTTCGAAATCTCGTTACATTTGCATCGTCATGAACATGACTTATATCAGGCTAGCTCATTTTTTCTTTGTTCATTTTAAGTGTAGAAACAATATTTCGTTTGTGAACATTTTTTTCTGCCGTTTTGACAACAGGCTCATGACTAAAGAACACACGGCTGTCTGCTGATTGACGCTTGACTGTAGATTTTCGCTTTGTGTCAAAAGAACTTCCTAACGCACACTTTTTCAAAGTAGGTGAATTCATCAGATCTGTTTGAAACATTGCATTTTATCCATGCACGACGACTGCTTAGATACTCGCAGCACAGTTGCCCCATATAAATTGCCCATGAGCGCGGAGCTTGTCTTTGTCACTGTAGCAACTTTGCTCCATCAGCGGGAGAAGGCGCTTCGACGCCCCTGTAAGCACATGTTTCTCTAATTCCTTTGTTTCAGGCAAGCCACTGTGACGTCAGACGCCTTTACGCATACAGCTTTGCGATGCTTAGACAGTAATAACATAATTCATGTTTACATTTCTTTAATTTTCGACGCATTGTCGTTATTCGTGACGCATCAATGACCAATTGATTATATGGCAATGCAATGAAAAAAGCGTGTGGAAAACAGTGTTAATGACAGATTTGAGAAGCACATTTCTTCAATGTTGGCCGCATGGCATTCCTGTGCAGGTGACAATGGTAATTTTTCAAAACGACAAGGATATTTAAACACATGATTATTTGTTTGCTGTGCTCTATGGCCTCTGCTACAGACCTCATCGAAATGACACTTAGATATCTTAGGGTGTACATATCAAGTCTTCCCAAATGGTCTAGCGGATAGAAATCTGCCTTGTCATGCAGGGCGGCCTGGGTTCGATTCCCGTCATGGCAAATGATTTTTGTAGAAAAATAAAATGAGTCCCAACGTGTGCAACTGAACAGTTCGAAATCTCGTTACATTTGCATCGTCATGAACATGACTTATATCAGGCTAGCTCATTTTTTCTTTGTTCATTTTAAGTGTAGAAACAATATTTCGTTTGTGAACATTTTTTTCTGCCGTTTTGACAACAGGCTCATGACTAAAGAACACACGGCTGTCTGCTGATTGACGCTTGACTGTAGATTTTCGCTTTGTGTCAAAAGAACTTCCTAACGCACACTTTTTCAAAGTAGGTGAATTCATCAGATCTGTTTGAAACATTGCATTTTATCCATGCACGACGACTGCTTAGATACTCGCAGCACAGTTGCCCCATATAAATTGCCCATGAGCGCGGAGCTTGTCTTTGTCACTGTAGCAACTTTGCTCCATCAGCGGGAGAAGGCGCTTCGACGCCCCTGTAAGCACATGTTTCTCTAATTCCTTTGTTTCAGGCAAGCCACTGTGACGTCAGACGCCTTTACGCATACAGCTTTGCGATGCTTAGACAGTAATAACATAATTCATGTTTACATTTCTTTAATTTTCGACGCATTGTCGTTATTCGTGACGCATCAATGACCAATTGATTATATGGCAATGCAATGAAAAAAGCGTGTGGAAAACAGTGTTAATGACAGATTTGAGAAGCACATTTCTTCAATGTTGGCCGCATTGCATTCCTGTGCAGGTGACAATGGTAATTTTTCAAAACGACAAGGATATTTAAACACATGATTATTTGTTTGCTCTGCTCTATGGCCTCTGCTACAGATCTCATCGAAATGACACTTAGATATCTTAGGGTGTACATATCAAGTTTTCCCAAATGGTCTAGCGGATAGGCATCTACCTTGTAACGCAGGGCGGCCCGGGTCCGATTCCCGTCATGGCAAATGTTTTTTGTAGAAAAATAAAATGAGTCCCAACGTGTGCAACAGAACAGTTCGAAATCTCGTTACATTTGCATCGTCATGAACATGACTTATATCAGGCTAGCTAATTTTTTCTTTGTTCATTTTAAGTGTAGAAACAATATTTCGTTTGTGAACATTTTTTTCTGCCGTTTTGACAACAGGCTCATGACTAAAGAACACAGGCTGTCTGCTGATTGACGCTTGACTGTAGTTTTTCGCTTTGTGTCAAAAGAACTTCCTAACGCACACTTTTTCAAAGTAGGTGAATTAATCAGATCTGTTTGAAACATTGAATTTTATCCATGCACGACGACTGCTTAGATACTCGCAGCACAGTTGCCCCATATAAATTGCCCATGAGCGCGGAGCTTGTCTTTGTCACTGTAGCAACTTTGCTCCATCAGCGGGAGAAGGCGGTTCGACGCCCCTGTAAGCACATGTTTCTCTAATTCCTTTGTTTCAGGCAAGCCACTGTGACGTCAGACGCCTTTACGCATACAGCTTTGCGATGCTTAGACAGTAATAACATAATTCATGTTTACATTTCTTTAATTTTCGACGCATTGTCGTTATTCGTGACGCATCAATGACCAATTGATTATATGGCAATGCAATGAAAAAAGCGTGTGGAAAACAGTGTTAATGACAGATTTGAGAAGCACATTTCTTCAATGTTGGCCGCATGGCATTCCTGTGCAGGTGACAATGGTAATTTTTCAAAACGACAAGGATATTTAAACACATGATTATTTGTTTGCTGTGCTCTATGGCCTCTGCTACAGACCTCATCGAAATGACACTTAGATATCTTAGGGTGTACATATCAAGTCTTCCCAAATGGTCTAGCGGATAGAAATCTGCCTTGTCATGCAGGGCGGCCTGGGTTCGATTCCCGTCATGGCAAATGATTTTTGTAGAAAAATAAAATGAGTCCCAACGTGTGCAACTGAACAGTTCGAAATCTCGTTACATTTGCATCGTCATGAACATGACTTATATCAGGCTAGCTCATTTTTTCTTTGTTCATTTTAAGTGTAGAAACAATATTTCGTTTGTGACCATTTTTTTCTGCCGTTTTGACAACAGGCTCATGACTAAAGAACACACGGCTGTCTGCTGATTGACGCTTGACTGTAGATTTTCGCTTTGTGTCAAAAGAACTTCCTAACGCACACTTTTTCAAAGTAGGTGAATTCATCAGATCTGTTTGAAACATTGCATTTTATCCATGCACGACGACTGCTTAGATACTCGCAGCACAGTTGCCCCATATAAATTGCCCATGAGCGCGGAGCTTGTCTTTGTCACTGTAGCAACTTTGCTCCATCAGCGGGAGAAGGCGGTTCGACGCCCCTGTAAGCACATGTTTCTCTAATTCCTTTGTTTCAGGCAAGCCACTGTGACGTCAGACGCCTTTACGCATACAGCTTTGCGATGCTTAGACAGTAATAACATAATTCATGTTTACATTTCTTTAATTTTCGACGCATTGTCGTTATTCGTGACGCATCAATGACCAATTGATTATATGGCAATGCAATGAAAAAAGCGTGTGGAAAACAGTGTTAATGACAGATTTGAGAAGCACATTTCTTCAATGTTGGCCGCATGGCATTCCTGTGCAGGTGACAATGGTAATTTTTCAAAACGACAAGGATATTTAAACACATGATTATTTGTTTGCTGTGCTCTATGGCCTCTGCTACAGACCTCATCGAAATGACACTTAGATATCTTAGGGTGTACATATCAAGTCTTCCCAAATGGTCTAGCGGATAGAAATCTGCCTTGTCATGCAGGGCGGCCTGGGTTCGATTCCCGTCATGGCAAATGATTTTTGTAGAAAAATAAAATGAGTCCCAACGTGTGCAACTGAACAGTTCGAAATCTCGTTACATTTGCATCGTCATGAACATGACTTATATCAGGCTAGCTCATTTTTTCTTTGTTCATTTTAAGTGTAGAAACAATATTTCGTTTGTGAACATTTTTTTCTGCCGTTTTGACAACAGGCTCATGACTAAAGAACACACGGCTGTCTGCTGATTGACGCTTGACTGTAGATTTTCGCTTTGTGTCAAAAGAACTTCCTAACGCACACTTTTTCAAAGTAGGTGAATTCATCAGATCTGTTTGAAACATTGCATTTTATCCATGCACGACGACTGCTTAGATACTCGCAGCACAGTTGCCCCATATAAATTGCCCATGAGCGCGGAGCTTGTCTTTGTCACTGTAGCAACTTTGCTCCATCAGCGGGAGAAGGCGGTTCGACGCCCCTGTAAGCACATGTTTCTCTAATTCCTTTGTTTCAGGCAAGCCACTGTGACGTCAGACGCCTTTACGCATACAGCTTTGCGATGCTTAGACAGTAATAACATAATTCATGTTTACATTTCTTTAATTTTCGACGCATTGTCGTTATTCGTGACGCATCAATGACCAATTGATTATATGGCAATGCAATGAAAAAAGCGTGTGGAAAACAGTGTTAATGACAGATTTGAGAAGCACATTTCTTCAATGTTGGCCGCATGGCATTCCTCTGCAGGTGACAATGGTAATTTTTCAAAACGACAAGGATATTTAAACACATGATTATTTGTTTGCTGTGCTCTATGGCCTCTGCTACAGACCTCATCGAAATGACACTTAGATATCTTAGGGTGTACATATCAAGTCTTCCCAAATGGTCTAGCGGATAGGCATCTACCTTGTAACGCAGGGCGGCCCGGGTTCGATTCCCGTCATGGCAAATGTTTTTTGTAGAAAAATAAAATGAGTCCCAACGTGTGCAACAGAACAGTTCGAAATCTCGTTACATTTGCATCGTCATGAACATGACTTATATCAGGCTAGCTAATTTTTTCTTTGTTCATTTTAAGTGTAGAAACAATATTTCGTTTGTGAACATTTTTTTCTGCCGTTTTGACAACAGGCTCATGACTAAAGAACACACGGCTGTCTGCTGATTGACGCTTGACTGTAGATTTTCGCTTTGTGTCAAAAGAACTTCCTAACGCACACTTTTTCAAAGTAGGTGAATTAATCAGATCTGTTTGAAACATTGAATTTTATCCATGCACGACGACTGCTTAGATACTCGCAGCACAGTTGCCCCATATAAATTGCCCATGAGCGCGGAGCTTGTCTTTGTCACTGTAGCAACTTTGCTCCATCAGCGGGAGAAGGCGGTTCGACGCCCCTGTAAGCACATGTTTCTCTAATTCCTTTGTTTCAGGCAAGCCACTGTGACGTCAGACGCCTTTACGCATACAGCTTTGCGATGCTTAGACAGTAATAACATAATTCATGTTTACATTTCTTTAATTTTCGACGCATTGTCGTTATTCGTGACGCATCAATGACCAATTGATTATATGGCAATGCAATGAAAAAAGCGTGTGGAAAACAGTGTTAATGACAGATTTGAGAAGCACATTTCTTCAATGTTGGCCGCATGGCATTCCTGTGCAGGTGACAATGGTAATTTTTCAAAACGACAAGGATATTTCAACACATGATTATTTGTTTGCTGTGCTCTATGGCCTCTGCTACAGACCTCATCGAAATGACACTTAGATATCTTAGGGTGTACATATCAAGTCTTCCCAAATGGTCTAGCGGATAGGCATCTACCTTGTAACGCAGGGCGGCCCGGGTTCGATTCCCGTCATGGCAAATGTTTTTTGTAGAAAAATAAAATGAGTCCCAACGTGTGCAACAGAACAGTTCGAAATCTCGTTACATTTGCATCGTCATGAACATGACTTATATCAGGCTAGCTAATTTTTTCTTTGTTCATTTTAAGTGTAGAAACAATATTTCGTTTGTGAACATTTTTTTCTGCCGTTTTGACAACAGGCTCATGACTAAAGAACACACGGCTGTCTGCTGATTGACGCTTGACTGTAGATTTTCGCTTTGTGTCAAAAGAACTTCCTAACGCACACTTTTTCAAAGTAGGTGAATTAATCAGATCTGTTTGAAACATTGAATTTTATCCATGCACGACGACTGCTTAGATACTCGCAGCACAGTTGCCCCATATAAATTGCCCATGAGCGCGGAGCTTGTCTTTGTCACTGTAGCAACTTTGCTCCATCAGCGGGAGAAGGCGGTTCGACGCCCCTGTAAGCACATGTTTCTCTAATTCCTTTGTTTCAGGCAAGCCACTGTGACGTCAGACGCCTTTACGCATACAGCTTTGCGATGCTTAGACAGTAATAACATAATTCATGTTTACATTTCTTTAATTTTCGACGCATTGTCGTTATTCGTGACGCATCAATGACCAATTGATTATATGGCAATGCAATGAAAAAAGCGTGTGGAAAACAGTGTTAATGACAGATTTGAGAAGCACATTTCTTCAATGTTGGCCGCATGGCATTCCTGTGCAGGTGACAATGGTAATTTTTCAAAACGACAAGGATATTTCAACACATGATTATTTGTTTGCTGTGTTCTATGGCCTCTGCTACAGACCTCATCGAAATGACACTTAGATATCTTAGGGTGTACATATCAAGTCTTCCCAAATGGTCTAGCGGATAGGCATCTACCCTGTAACGCAGGGCGGCCCGGGTTCGATTCCCGTCATGGCAAATGTTTTTTGTAGAAAAATAAAATGAGTCCCAACGTGTGCAACAGAACAGTTCGAAATCTCGTTACATTTGCATCGTCATGAACATGACTTATATCAGGCTAGCTCATTTTTTCTTTGTTCATTTTAAGTGTAGAAACAATATTTTGTTTGTGAACATTTTTTTCTGCCGTTTTCACAACAGGCTCATGACTAAAGAACACACGGCTGTCTGCTGATTGACGCTTGACTGTAGATTTTCGCTTTGTGTCAAAAGAACTTCCTAACGCACACTTTTTCAAAGTAGGTGAATTCATCAGATCTGTTTGAAACATTGCATTTTATCCATGCACGACGACTGCTTAGATACTCGCAGCACAGTTGCCCCATATACATTGCCCATGAGCGCGGAGCTTGTCTTTGTCACTGTAGCAACTTTGCTCCATCAGCGGGAGAAGGCGGTTCGACGCCCCTGTAAGCACATGTTTCTCTAATTCCTTTGTTTCAGGCAAGCCACTGTGACGTCAGACGCCTTTACGCATACAGCTTTGCGATGCTTAGACAGTAATAACATAATTCATGTTTACATTTCTTTAATTTTCGACGCATTGTCGTTATTCGTGACGCATCAATGACCAATTGATTATATGGCAATGCAATGAAAAAAGCGTGTGGAAAACAGTGTTAATGACAGATTTGAGAAGCACATTTCTTCAATGTTGGCCGCATGGCATTCCTGTGCAGGTGACAATGGTAATTTTTCAAAACGACAAGGATATTTAAACACATGATTATTTGTTTGCTGTGCTCTATGGCCTCTGCTACAGACCTCATCGAAATGACATTTAGATATCTTAGGGTGTACATATCAAGTCTTCCCAAATGGTCTAGCGGATAGGCATCTACCTTGTAACGCAGGGCGGCCCGGGTTCGATTCCCGTCATGGCAAATGTTTTTTGTAGAAAAATAAAATGAGTCCCAACGTGTGCAACAGAACAGTTCGAAATCTCGTTACATTTGCATCGTCATGAACATGACTTATATCAGGCTAGCTCATTTTTTCTTTGTTCATTTTAAGTGTAGAAACAATATTTCGTTTGTGACCATTTTTTTCTGCCGTTTTGACAACAGGCTCATGACTAAAGAACACACGGCTGTCTGCTGATTGACGCTTGACTGTAGATTTTCGCTTTGTGTCAAAAGAACTTCCTAACGCACACTTTTTCAAAGTAGGTGAATTCATCAGATCTGTTTGAAACATTGCATTTTATCCATGCACGACGACTGCTTAGATACTCGCAGCACAGTTGCCCCATATAAATTGCCCATGAGCGCGGAGCTTGTCTTTGTCACTGTAGCAACTTTGCTCCATCAGCGGGAGAAGGCGGTTCGACGCCCCTGTAAGCACATGTTTCTCTAATTCCTTTGTTTCAGGCAAGCCAATGTGACGTCAGACGCCTTTACGCATACAGCTTTGCGATGCTTAGACAGTAATAACATAATTCATGTTTACATTTCTTTAATTTTCGACGCATTGTCGTTATTCGTGACGCATCAATGACCAATTGATTATATGGCAATGCAATGAAAAAAGCGTGTGGAAAACAGTGTTAATGACAGATTTGAGAAGCACATTTCTTCAATGTTGGCCGCATGGCATTCCTGTGCAGGTGACAATGGTAATTTTTCAAAACGACAAGGATATTTAAACACATGATTATTTGTTTGCTGTGTTCTATGGCCTCTGCTACAGACCTCATCGAAATGACACTTAGATATCTTAGGGTGTACATATCAAGTCTTCCCAAATGGTCTAGCGGATAGGCATCTATCTTGTAACGCAGGGCGGCTCGGGTTCGATTCCCGTCATGGCAAATGTTTTTTGTAGAAAAATAAAATGAGTCCCAACGTGTGCAACAGAACAGTTCGAAATCTCGTTACATTTGCATCGTCATGAACATGACTTATATCAGGCTAGCTAATTTTTTCTTTGTTCATTTTAAGTGTAGAAACAATATTTCGTTTGTGAACATTTTTTTCTGCCGTTTTGACAACAGGCTCATGACGAAAGAACACACGGCTGTCTGCTGATTGACGCTTGACTGTAGATTTTCGCTTTGTGTCAAAAGAATTCCCGAACGCTCACTTATTCAAAGTAGGTGAATTCATCAGATCTGTTTGAAACATTGCATTTTATCCATGCACGACGACTACTTAGATACTCGCAGCACAGTTGCCTCATATAAATTGCCCATGAGCGCGGAGCTTGTCTTTGTCACTGTAGCAACTTTGCTCCATCAGCGGGAGAAGGCGGTTCGACGCCCCTGTAAGCACATGTTTCTCTAATTCCTTTGTTTCAGGCAAGCCACTGTGACGTCAGACGCCTTTACGCATACAGCTTTGCGATGCTTAGACAGTAATAACATAATTCATGTTTACATTTCTTTAATTTTCGACGCATTGTCGTTATTCGTGACGCATCAATGACCAATTGATTATATGGCAATGCATTGAAAAAAGCGTGTGGAAAACAGTGTTAATGACAGATTTGAGAAGCACATTTCTTCAATGTTGGCCGCATGGCATTCCTGTGCAGGTGACAATGGTAATTTTTCAAAACGACAAGGATATTTAAACACATGATTATTTGTTTGCTGTGCTCTATGGCCTCTGCTACAGACCTCATCGAAATGACACTTAGATCTCTTAGGGTGTACATATCAAGTTTTCCCAAATGGTCTAGCGGATAGGCATCTACCTTGTAACGCAGGGCGGCCCGGGTTCGATTCCCGTCATGGCAAATGTTTTTTGTAGAAAAATAAAATGAGTCCCAACGTGTGCAACAGAACAGTTCGAAATCTCGTTACATTTGCATCGTCATGAACATGACTTATATCAGGCTAGCTCATTTTTTCTTTGTTCATTTTAAGTGTAGAAACAATATTTCGTTTGTGACCATTTTTTTCTGCCATTTTGGCAACAGGCTCATGACTAAAGATCACACGGCTGTCTGCTGATTGACGCTTGACTGTAGATTTTCGCTTTGTGTCAAAAGAACTTCCTAACGCACACTTTTTCAAAGTAGGTGAATTCATCAGATCTGTTTGAAACATTGCATTTTATCCATGCACGACGACTGCTTAGATACTCGCAGCACAGTTGCCCCATATAAATTGCCCATGAGCGCGGAGCTTGTCTTTGTCACTGTAGCAACTTTGCTCCATCAGCGGGAGAAGGCGGTTCGACGCCCCTGTAAGCACATGTTTCTCTAATTCCTTTGTTTCAGGCAAGCCACTGTGACGTCAGACGCCTTTACGCATACAGCTTTGCGATGCTTAGACAGTAATAACATAATTCATGTTTACATTTCTTTAATTTTCGACGCATTGTCGTTATTCGTGACGCATCAATGACCAATTGATTATATGGCAATGCAATGAAAAAAGCGTGTCGAAAACAGTGTTAATGACAGATTTGAGAAGCACATTTCTTCAATGTTGGCCGCATGGCATTCCTGTGCAGGTGACAATGGTAATTTTTCAAAACGACAAGGATATTTAAACACATGATTATTTGTTTGCTGTGCTCTATGGCCTCTGCTACAGACCTCATCGAAATGACACTTAGATATCTTAGGGTGTACATATCAAGTTTTCCCAAATGGTCTAGCGGATAGGCATCTACCTTGTAACGCAGGGCGGCCCGGGTTCGATTCCCGTCATGGCAAATGTTTTTTGTAGAAAAATAAAATGAGTCCCAACGTGTGCAACAGAACAGTTCGAAATCTTGTTACATTTGCATCGTCATGAACATGACTTATATCAGGCTAGCTCATTTTTTCTTTGTTCATTTTAAGTGTAGAAACAATATTTCGTTTGTGACCATTTTTTTCTGCCGTTTTGACAACAGGCTCATGACTAAAGAACACACGGCTGTCTGCTGATTGACGCTTGATTGTAGATTTTCGCTTTGTGTCAAAAGAACTTCCTAACGCACACTTTTTCAAAGTAGGTGAATTCATCAGATCTGTTTGAAACATTGCATTTTATCCATGCACGACGACTACTTAGATACTCGCAGCACAGTTGCCCCATATACATTGCCCATGAGCGCGGAGCTTGTCTTTGTCACTGTAGCAACTTTGCTCCATCAGCGGGAGAAGGCGGTTCGACGCCCCTGTAAGCACATGTTTCTCTAATTCCTTTGTTTCAGGCAAGCCACTGTGACGTCAGACGCCTTTACGCATACAGCTTTGCGATGCTTAGACAGTAATAACATAATTCATGTTTACATTTCTTTAATTTTCGACGCATTGTCGTTATTCGTGACGCATCAATGACCAATTGATTATATGGCAATGCAATGAAAAAAGCGTGTGGAAAACAGTGTTAATGACAGATTTGAGAAGCACATTTCTTCAATGTTGGCCGCATGGCATTCCTGTGCAGGTGACAATGGTAATTTTTCAAAACGACAAGGATATTTAAACACATGATTATTTGTTTGCTGTGTTCTATGGCCTCTGCTACAGACCTCATCGAAATGACACTTAGATATCTTAGGGTGTACATATCAAGTCTTCCCAAATGGTCTAGCGGATAGGCATCTACCTTGTAACGCAGGGCGGCCCGGGTTCGATTCCCGTCATGGCAAATGTTTTTTGTAGAAAAATAAAATGAGTCCCAACGTGTGCAACAGAACAGTTCGAAATCTCGTTACATTTGCATCGTCATGAACGTGACTTATATCAGGCTAGCTCATTTTTTCTTTGTTCATTTTAAGTGTAGAAACAATATTTTGTTTGTGAACATTTTTTTCTGCCGTTTTGACAACAGGCTCATGACTAAAGAACACACGGCTGTCTGCTGATTGACGCTTGACTGTAGATTTTCGCTTTGTGTCAAAAGAACTTCCTAACGCACACTTTTTCAAAGTAGGTGAATTCATCAGATCTGTTTGAAACATTGCATTTTATCCATGCACGACGACTGCTTAGATACTCGCAGCACAGTTGCCCCATATAAATTGCCCATGAGCGCGGAGCTTGTCTTTGTCACTGTAGCAACGTTGCTCCATCAGCGGGAGAAGGAGGTTCGACGCCCCTGTAAGCACATGTTTCTCTGATTCCTTTGTTTCAGGCAAGCCACTGTGACGTCAGACGCCTTTACGCATACAGCTTTGCGATGCTTAGACAGTAATAACATAATTCATGTTTACATTTCTTTAATTTTCGACGCATTGTCGTTATTCGTGACGCATCAATGACCAATTGATTATATGGCAATGCAATGAAAAAAGCGTGTGGAAAACAGTGTTAATGACAGATTTGAGAAGCACATTTCTTCAATGTTGGCCGCATGGCATTCCTGTGCAGGTGACAATGGTAATTTTTCAAAACGACAAGGATATTTAAACACATGATTATTTGTTTGCTGTGCTCTATGGCCTCTGCTACAGACCTCATCGAAATGACACTTAGATATCTTAGGGTGTACATATCAAGTCTTCCCAAATGGTCTAGCGGATAGGCATCTATCTTGTAACGCAGGGCGGCCCGGGTTCGATTCCCGTCATGGCAAATGATTTTTGTAGAAAAATAAAATGAGTCCCAACGTGTGCAACAGAACAGTTCGAAATCTCGTTACATTTGCATCGTCATGAACATGACTTATATCAGGCTAGCTCATTTTTTCTTTGTTCATTTTAAGTGTAGAAACAATATTTCGTTTGTGAAAAAAAATTTCTGCCGTTTTGACAACAGGCTCATGACGAAAGAACACACGGCTGTCTGCTGATTGACGCTTGACTGTAGATTTTCGCTTTGTGTCAAAAGAACTTCCTAACGCACACTTTTTCAAAGTAGGTGAATTCATCAGATCTGTTTGAAACATTGCATTTTATCCATGCACGACGACTGCTTAGATACTCGCAGCACAGTTGCCCCATATAAATTGCCCATGAGCGCGGAGCTTGTCTTTGTCACTGTAGCAACTTTGCTCCATCAGCGGGAGAAGGAGGTTCGACGCCCCTGTAAGCACATGTTTCTCTGATTCCTTTGTTTCAGGCAAGCCACTGTGACGTCAGACGCCTTTACGCATACAGCTTTGCGATGCTTAGACAGTAATAACATAATTCATGTTTACATTTCTTTAATTTTCGACGCATTGTCGTTATTCGTGACGCATCAATGACCAATTGATTATATGGCAATGCAATGAAAAAAGCGTGTGGAAAACAGTGTTAATGACAGATTTGAGAAGCACATTTCTTCAATGTTGGCCGCATGGCATTCCTGTGCAGGTGACAATGGTAATTTTTCAAAACGACAAGGATATTTAAACACATGATTATTTGTTTGCTGTGCTCTATGGCCTCTGCTACAGACCTCATCGAAATGACACTTAGATATCTTAGGGTGTACATATCAAGTCTTCCCAAATGGTCTAGCGGATAGGCATCTATCTTGTAACGCAGGGCGGCCCGGGTTCGATTCCCGTCATGGCAAATGATTTTTGTAGAAAAATAAAATGAGTCCCAACGTGTGCAACAGAACAGTTCGAAATCTCGTTACATTTGCATCGTCATGAACATGACTTATATCAGGCTAGCTCATTTTTTCTTTGTTCATTTTAAGTGTAGAAACAATATTTCGTTTGTGAAAAAATTTTTCTGCCGTTTTGACAACAGGCTCATGACGAAAGAACACACGGCTGTCTGCTGATTGACGCTTGACTGTAGATTTTCGCTTTGTGTCAAAAGAACTTCCTAACGCACACTTTTTCAAAGTAGGTGAATTCATCAGATCTGTTTGAAACATTGCATTTTATCCATGCACGACGACTGCTTAGATACTCGCAGCACAGTTGCCCCATATAAATTGCCCATGAGCGCGGAGCTTGTCTTTGTCACTTTAGCAACTTTGCTCCATCAGCGGGAGAAGGCGGTTCGACGCCCCTGTAAGCACATGTTTCTCTAATTCCTTTGTTTCAGGCAAGCCACTGTGACGTCAGACGCCTTTACGCATACAGCTTTGCGATGCTTAGACAGTAATAACATAATTCATGTTTACATTTCTTTAATTTTCGACGCATTGTCGTTATTCGTGACGCATCAATGACCAATTGATTATATGGCAATGCAATGAAAAAAGCGTGTGGAAAACAGTGTTAATGACAGATTTGAGAAGCACATTTCTTCAATGTTGGCCGCATGGCATTCCTGTGCAGGTGACAATGGTAATTTTTCAAAACGACAAGGATATTTAAACACATGATTATTTGTTTGCTGTGCTCTATGGCCTCTGCTACAGACCTCATCGAAATGACACTTAGATATCTTAGGGTGTACATATCAAGTCTTCCCAAATGGTCTAGCGGATAGGCATCTATCTTGTAACGCAGGGCGGCCCGGGTTCGATTCCCGTCATGGCAAATGATTTTTGTAGAAAAATAAAATGAGTCCCAACGTGTGCAACAGAACAGTTCGAAATCTCGTTACATTTGCATCGTCATGAACATGACTTATATCAGGCTAGCTCATTTTTTCTTTGTTCATTTTAAGTGTAGAAACAATATTTTGTTTGTGAAAAAAAATTTCTGCCGTTTTGACAACAGGCTCATGACTAAAGAACACACGGCTGTCTGCTGATTGACGCTTGACTGTAGATTTTCGCTTTGTGTCAAAAGAACTTCCTAACGCACACTTTTTCAAAGTAGGTGAATTCATCAGATCTGTTTGAAACATTGCATTTTATCCATGCACGACGACTGCTTAGATACTCGCAGCACAGTTGCCCCATATAAATTGCCCATGAGAGCGGAGCTTGTCTTTGTCACTGTAGCAACTTTGCTCCATCAGCGGGAGAAGGCGGTTCGACGCCCCTGTAAGCACATGTTTCTCTAATTCCTTTGTTTCAGGCAAGCCACTGTGACGTCAGACGCCTTTACGCATACAGCTTTGCGATGCTTAGACAGTAATAACATAATTCATGTTTACATTTCTTTAATTTTCGACGCATTGTCGTTATTCGTGACGCATCAATGACCAATTGATTATATGGCAATGCAATGAAAAAAGCGTGTGGAAAACAGTGTTAATGACAGATTTGAGAAGCACATTTCTTCAATGTTGGCCGCATGGCATTCCTGTGCAGGTGACAATGGTAATTTTTCAAAACGACAAGGATATTTAAACACATGATTATTTGTTTGCTGTGCTCTATGGCCTCTGCTACAGACCTCATCGAAATGACACTTAGATATCTTAGGGTGTACATATCAAGTCTTCCCAAATGGTCTAGCGGATAGGCATCTATCTTGTAACGCAGGGCGGCCCGGGTTCGATTCCCGTCATGGCAAATGTTTTTTGTAGAAAAATAAAATGAGTCCCAACGTGTGCAACAGAACAGTTCGAAATCTCGTTACATTTGCATCGTCATGAACATGACTTATATCAGGCTAGCTCATTTTTTCTTTGTTCATTTTAAGTGTAGAAACAATATTTCGTTTGTGACCATTTTTTTCTGCCGTTTTGACAACAGGCTCATGACTAAAGAACACACGGCTGTCTGCTGATTGACGCTTGACTGTAGATTTTCGCTTTGTGTCAAAAGAACTCCCTAACGCACACTTTTTCATAGTAGGTGAATTCATCAGATCTGTTTGAAACATTGCATTTTATCCATGCACGACGACTACTTAGATACTCGCAGCACAGTTGCCTCATATAAATTGCCCATGAGCGCGGAGCTTGTCTTTGTCACTGTAGCAACTTTGCTCCATCAGCGGGAGAAGGCGGTTCGACGCCCCTGTAAGCACATGTTTCTCTAATTCCTTTGTTTCAGGCAAGCCACTGTGACGTCAGACGCCTTTACGCATACAGCTTTGCGATGCTTAGACAGTAATAACATAATTCATGTTTACATTTCTTTAATTTTCGACGCATTGTCGTTATTCGTGACGCATCAATGACCAATTGATTATATGGCAATGCAATGAAAAAAGCGTGTGGAAAACAGTGTTAATGACAGATTTGAGAAGCACATTTCTTCAATGTTGGCCGCATGGCATTCCTGTGCAGGTGACAATGGTAATTTTTCAAAACGACAAGGATATTTAAACACATGATTATTTGTTTGCTGTGTTCTATGGCCTCTGCTACAGACCTCATCGAAATGACACTTAGATATCTTAGGGTGTACATATCAAGTCTTCCCAAATGGTCTAGCGGATAGGCATCTACCTTGTAACGCAGGGCGGCCCGGGTTCGATTCCCGTCAAGGCAAATGTTTTTTGTAGAAAAATAAAATGAGTCCCAACGTGTGCAACAGAACAGTTCGAAATCTCGTTACATTTGCATCGTCATGAACATGACTTATATCAGGCTAGCTCATTTTTTCTTTGTTCATTTTAAGTGTAGAAACAATATTTTGTTTGTGAAAAAAATTTTCTGCCGTTTTGACAACAGGCTCATGACTAAAGAACACACGGCTGTCTGCTGATTGACGCTTGACTGTAGATTTTCGCTTTGTGTCAAAAGAACTTCCTAACGCACACTTTTTCAAAGTAGGTGAATTCATCAGATCTGTTTGAAACATTGCATTTTATCCATGCACGACGACTGCTTAGATACTCGCAGCACAGTTGCCCCATATAAATTGCCCATGAGAGCGGAGCTTGTCTTTGTCACTGTAGCAACTTTGCTCCATCAGCGGGAGAAGGCGGTTCGACGCCCCTGTAAGCACATGTTTCTCTAATTCCTTTGTTTCAGGCAAGCCACTGTGACGTCAGACGCCTTTACGCATACAGCTTTGCGATGCTTAGACAGTAATAACATAATTCATGTTTACATTTCTTTAATTTTCGACGCATTGTCGTTATTCGTGACGCATCAATGACCAATTGATTATATGGCAATGCAATGAAAAAAGCGTGTGGAAAACAGTGTTAATGACAGATTTGAGAAGCACATTTCTTCAATGTTGGCCGCATGGCATTCCTGTGCAGGTGACAATGGTAATTTTTCAAAACGACAAGGATATTTAAACACATGATTATTTGTTTGCTGTGCTCTATGGCCTCTGCTACAGACCTCATCGAAATGACACTTAGATATCTTAGGGTGTACATATCAAGTCTTCCCAAATGGTCTAGCGGATAGGCATCTATCTTGTAACGCAGGGTGGCCCGGGTTCGATTCCCGTCATGGCAAATGTTTTTTGTAGAAAAATAAAATGAGTCCCAACGTGTGCAACAGAACAGTTCGAAATCTCGTTACATTTGCATCGTCATGAACATGACTTATATCAGGCTAGCTCATTTTTTCTTTGTTCATTTTAAGTGTAGAAACAATATTTCGTTTGTGACCATTTTTTTCTGCCGTTTTGACAACAGGCTCATGACTAAAGAACACACGGCTGTCTGCTGATTGACGCTTGACTGTAGATTTTCGCTTTGTGTCAAAAGAACTCCCTAACGCACACTTTTTCATAGTAGGTGAATTCATCAGATCTGTTTGAAACATTGCATTTTATCCATGCACGACGACTACTTAGATACTCGCAGCACAGTTGCCTCATATAAATTGCCCATGAGCGCGGAGCTTGTCTTTGTCACTGTAGCAACTTTGCTCCATCAGCGGGAGAAGGTGGTTCGACGCCCCTGTAAGCACATGTTTCTCTAATTCCTTTGTTTCAGGCAAGCCACTGTGACGTCAGACGCCTTTACGCATACAGCTTTGCGATGCTTAGACAGTAATAACATAATTCATGTTTACATTTCTTTAATTTTCGACGCATTGTCGTTATTCGTGACGCATCAATGACCAATTGATTATATGGCAATGCAATGAAAAAAGCGTGTGGAAAACAGTGTTAATGACAGATTTGAGAAGCACATTTCTTCAATGTTGGCCGCATGGCATTCCTGTGCAGGTGACAATGGTAATTTTTCAAAACGACAAGGATATTTAAACACATGATTATTTGTTTGCTGTGTTCTATGGCCTCTGCTACAGACCTCATCGAAATGACACTTAGATATCTTAGGGTGTACATATCAAGTCTTCCCAAATGGTCTAGCGGATAGGCATCTACCTTGTAACGCAGGGCGGCCCGGGTTCGATTCCCGTCAAGG
The DNA here is from genome assembly GCF_951799395.1 of Argentina silus. NCBI lineage: Eukaryota > Metazoa > Chordata > Actinopteri > Argentiniformes > Argentinidae > Argentina > Argentina silus. The sequence goes on from NC_139657.1 coordinate 30,782,369, forward strand.
CAAATGTTTTTTGTAGAAAAATAAAATGAGTCCCAACGTGTGCAACAGAACAGTTCGAAATCTCGTTACATTTGCATTGTCATGAACATGACTTATATCAGGCTAGCTCATTTTTTCTTTGTTCATTTTAAGTGTAGAAACAATATTTTGTTTGTGAAAAAAAATTTCTGCCGTTTTGACAACAGGCTCATGACTAAAGAACACACGGCTGTCTGCTGATTGACGCTTGACTGTAGATTTTCGCTTTGTGTCAAAAGAACTCCCTAACGCACACTTTTTCAAAGTAGGTGAATTCATCAGATCTGTTTGAAACATTGCATTTTATCCATGCACAACGACTACTTAGATACTCGCAGCACAGTTGCCTCATATCAATTGCCCATGAGCGCGGAGCTTGTCTTTGTCACTGTAGCAACTTTGCTCCATCAGCGGGAGAAGGCGGTTCGACGCCCCTGTAAGCACATGTTTCTCTAATTCCTTTGTTTCAGGCAAGCCACTGTGACGTCAGACGCCTTTACGCATACAGCTTTGCGATGCTTAGACAGTAATAACATAATTCATGTTTACATTTCTTTAATTTTCGACGCATTGTCGTTATTCGTGACGCATCAATGACCAATTGATTATATGGCAATGCAATGAAAAAAGCGTGTGGAAAACAGTGTTAATGACAGATTTGAGAAGCACATTTCTTCAATGTTGGCCGCATGGCATTCCTGTGCAGGTGACAATGGTAATTTTTCAAAACGACAAGGATATTTAAACACATGATTATTTGTTTGCTGTGCTCTATGGCCTCTGCTACAGACCTCATCGAAATGACACTTAGATATCTTAGGGTGTACATATCAAGTCTTCCCAAATGGTCTAGCGGATAGGCATCTACCTTGTAACGCAGGGCGGCCCGGGTTCGATTCCCGTCATGGCAAATGTTTTTTGTAGAAAAATAAAATGAGTCCCAACGTGTGCAACAGAACAGTTCGAAATCTCGTTACATTTGCATCGTCATGAACATGACTTATATCAGGCTAGCTCATTTTTTCTTTGTTCATTTTAAGTGTAGAAACAATATTTCGTTTGTGACCATTTTTTTCTGCCGTTTTGACAACAGGCTCATGACTAAAGAACACACGGCTGTCTGCTGATTGACGCTTGACTGTAGATTTTCGCTTTGTGTCAAAAGAACTTCCTAACGCACACTTTTTCAAAGTAGGTGAATTCATCAGATCTGTTTGAAACATTGCATTTTATCCATGCACGACGACTGCTTAGATACTCGCAGCACAGTTGACCCATATACATTGCCCATGAGCGCGGAGCTTGTCTTTGTCACTGTAGCAACTTTGCTCCATCAGCGGGAGAAGGCGCTTCGACGCCCCTGTAAGCACATGTTTCTCTGATTCCTTTGTTTCAGGCAAGCCACTGTGACGTCAGACGCCTTTACGCATACAGCTTTGCGATGCTTAGACAGTAATAACATAATTCATGTTTACATTTCTTTAATTTTCAACGCATTGTCGTTATTCGTGACGCATCAATGACCAATTGATTATATGGCAATGCAATGAAAAAAGCGTGTGGAAAACAGTGTTAATGACAGATTTGAGAAGCACATTTCTTCAATGTTGGCCGCATGGCATTCCTGTGCAGGTGACAATGGTAATTTTTCAAAACGACAAGGATATTTAAACACATGATTATTTGTTTGCTGTGCTCTATGGCCTCTGGTACAGACCTCATCGAAATGACACTTAGATATCTTAGGGTGTACATATCAAGTTTTCCCAAATGGTCTAGCGGATAGGCATCTACCTTGTAACGCAGGGCGGCCCGGGTTCGATTCCGGTCATGGCAAATGTTTTTTGTAGAAAAATAAAATGAGTCCCAACGTGTGCAACAGAACAGTTCGAAATCTCGTTACATTTGCATCGTCATGAACATGACTTATATCAGGCTAGCTCATTTTTTCTTTGTTCATTTTAAGTGTAGAAACAATATTTCGTTTGTGAACATTTTTTTCTGCCGTTTTGACAACAGGCTCATGACTAAAGAACACACGGCTGTCTGCTGATTGACGCTTGACTGTAGATTTTCGCTTTGTGTCAAAAGAATTCCCTAACGCACACTTATTCAAAGTAGGTGAATTCATCAGATCTGTTTGAAACATTGCATTTTATCCATGCACGACGACTACTTCGATACTCGCAGCACAGTTGCCTCATATAAATTGCCCATGAGCGCGGAGCTTGTCTTTGTCACTGTAGCAACTTTGCTCCATCAGCGGGAGAAGGCGGTTCGACGCCCCTGTAAGCACATGTTTCTCTAATTCCTTTGTTTCAGGCAAGCCACTGTGACGTCAGACGCCTTTACGCATACAGCTTTGCGATGCTTAGACAGTAATAACATAATTCATGTTTACATTTCTTTAATTTTCGACGCATTGTCGTTATTCGTGACGCATCAATGACCAATTGATTATATGGCAATGCAATGAAAAAAGCGTGTGGAAAACAGTGTTAATGACAGATTTGAGAAGCACATTTCTTCAATGTTGGCCGCATGGCATTCCTGTGCAGGTGACAATGGTAATTTTTCAAAACGACAAGGATATTTAAACACATGATTATTTGTTTGCTGTGCTCTATGGCCTCTGCTACAGACCTCATCGAAATGACACTTAGATATCTTAGGGTGTACATATCAAGTTTTCCCAAATGGTCTAGCGGATAGGCATCTACCTTGTAACGCAGGGCGGCCAGGGTTCGATTCCCGTCATGGCAAAAGTTTTTTGTAGAAAAATAAAATGAGTCCCAACGTGTGCAACAGAACAGTTCGAAATCTCGTTACATTTGCATCGTCATGAACATGACTTATATCAGGCTAGCTCATTTTTTCTTTGTTCATTTTAAGTGTAGAAACAATATTTCGTTTGTGACCATTTTTTTCTGCCGTTTTGACAACAGGCTCATGACTAAAGAACACACGGCTGTCTGCTGATTGACGCTTGACTGTAGATTTTCGCTTTGTGTCAAAAGAACTTCCTAACGCACACTTTTTCAAAGTAGGTGAATTCATCAGATCTGTTTGAAACATTGCATTTTATCCATGCACGACGACTGCTTAGATACTCGCAGCACAGTTGCCCCATATACATTGCCCATGAGCGCGGAGCTTGTCTTTGTCACTGTAGCAACTTTGCTCCATCAGCGGGAGAAGGCGGTTCGACGCCCCTGTAAGCACATGTTTCTCTAATTCCTTTGTTTCAGGCAAGCCACTGTGACGTCAGACGCCTTTACGCATACAGCTTTGCGATGCTTAGACAGTAATAACATAATTCATGTTTACATTTCTTTAATTTTCGACGCATTGTCGTTATTCGTGACGCATCAATGACCAATTGATTATATGGCAATGCAATGAAAAAAGCGTGTGGAAAACAGTGTTAATGACAGATTTGAGAAGCACATTTCTTCAATGTTGGCCGCATGGCATTCCTGTGCAGGTGACAATGGTAATTTTTCAAAACGACAAGGATATTTAAACACATGATTATTTGTTTGCTGTGCTCTATGGCCTCTGCTACAGACCTCATCGAAATGACACTTAGATATCTTAGGGTGTACATATCAAGTCTTCCCAAATGGTCTAGCGGATAGGCATCTACCTTGTAACGCAGGGCGGCCCGGGTTCGATTCCCGTCATGACAAATTTTTTTTGTAGAAAAATAAAATGAGTCCCAACGTGTGCAACAGAACAGTTCGAAATCTCGTTACATTTGCATCGTCATGAACATGACTTATATCAGGCTAGCTCATTTTTTCTTTGTTCATTTTAAGTGTAGAAACAATATTTCGTTTGTGACCATTTTTTTCTGCCGTTTTGACAACAGGCTCATGACTAAAGAACACATGGCTGTCTGCTGATTGACGCTTGACTGTAGATTTTCGCTTTGTGTCAAAAGAACTTCCTAACGCACACTTTTTCAAAGTAGGTGAATTCATCAGATCTGTTTGAAACATTGCATTTTATCCATGCACGACGACTGCTTAGATACTCGAAGCACTGTTGCCCCATATACATTGCCCATGAGCGCGGAGCTTGTCTTTGTCACTGTAGCAACTTTGCTCCATCAGCGGGAGAAGGCGGTTCGACGCCCCTGTAAGCACATGTTTCTCTAATTCCTTTGTTTCAGGCAAGCCACTGTGACGTCAGACGCCTTTACGCATACAGCTTTGCGATGCTTAGACAGTAATAACATAATTCATGTTTACATTTCTTTAATTTTCGACGCATTGTCGTTATTCGTGACGCATCAATGACCAATTGATTATATGGCAATGCAATGAAAAAAGCGTGTGGAAAACAGTGTTAATGACAGATTTGAGAAGCACATTTCTTCAATGTTGGCCGCATGGCATTCCTGTGCAGGTGACAATGGTAATTTTTCAAAACGACAAGGATATTTAAACACATGATTATTTGTTTGCTGTGCTCTATGGCCTCTGCTACAGACCTCATCGAAATGACACTTAGATATCTTAGGGTGTACATATCAAGTCTTCCCAAATGGTCTAGCGGATAGGCATCTACCTTGTAACGCAGGGCGGCCCGGGTTCGATTCCCGTCATGGCAAATGTTTTTTGTAGAAAAATAAAATGAGTCCCAACGTGTGCAACAGAACAGTTCGAAATCTCGTTACATTTGCATCGTCATGAACATGACTTATATCAGGCTAGCTCATTTTTTCTTTGTTCATTTTAAGTGTAGAAACAATATTTCGTTTGTGACCATTTTTTTCTGCCGTTTTGACAACAGGCTCATGACTAAAGAACACACGGCTGTCTGCTGATTGACGCTTGACTGTAGATTTTCGCTTTGTGTCAAAAGAACTTCCTAACGCACACTTTTTCAAAGTAGGTGAATTCATCAGATCTGTTTGAAACATTGCATTTTATCCATGCACGACGACTGCTTAGATACTCGCAGCACAGTTGCCCCATATACATTGCCCATGAGCGCGGAGCTTGTCTTTGTCACTGTAGCAACTTTGCTCCATCAGCGGGAGAAGGCGGTTCGACGCCCCTGTAAGCACATGTTTCTCTAATTCCTTTGTTTCAGGCAAGCCACTGTGACGTCAGACGCCTTTACGCATACAGCTTTGCGATGCTTAGACAGTAATAACATAATTCATGTTTACATTTCTTTAATTTTCGACGCATTGTCGTTATTCGTGACGCATCAATGACCAATTGATTATATGGCAATGCAATGAAAAAAGCGTGTGGAAAACAGTGTTAATGACAGATTTGAGAAGCACATTTCTTCAATGTTGGCCGCATGGCATTCCTGTGCAGGTGACAATGGTAATTTTTCAAAACGACAAGGATATTTAAACACATGATTATTTGTTTGCTGTGCTCTATGGCCTCTGCTACAGACCTCATCGAAATGACACTTAGATATCTTAGGGTGTACATATCAAGTCTTCCCAAATGGTCTAGCGGATAGGCATCTACCTTGTAACGCAGGGCGGCCCGGGTTCGATTCCCGTCATGGCAAATGTTTTTTGTAGAAAAATAAAATGAGTCCCAACGTGTGCAACAGAACAGTTCGAAATCTCGTTACATTTGCATCGTCATGAACATGACTTATATCAGGCTAGCTCATTTTTTCTTTGTTCATTTTAAGTGTAGAAACAATATTTCGTTTGTGACCATTTTTTTCTGCCGTTTTGACAACAGGCTCATGACTAAAGAACACACGGCTGTCTGCTGATTGACGCTTGACTGTAGATTTTCGCTTTGTGTCAAAAGAACTTCCTAACGCACACTTTTTCAAAGTAGGTGAATTCATCAGATCTGTTTGAAACATTGCATTTTATCCATGCACGACGACTGCTTAGATACTCGAAGCACAGTTGCCCCATATACATTGCCCATGAGCGCGGAGCTTGTCTTTGTCACTGTAGCAACTTTGCTCCATCAGCGGGAGAAGGCGGTTCGACGCCCCTGTAAGCACATGTTTCTCTAATTCCTTTGTTTCAGGCAAGCCACTGTGACGTCAGACGCCTTTACGCATACAGCTTTGCGATGCTTAGACAGTAATAACATAATTCATGTTTACATTTCTTTAATTTTCGACGCATTGTCGTTATTCGTGACGCATCAATGACCAATTGATTATATGGCAATGCAATGAAAAAAGCGTGTGGAAAACAGTGTTAATGACAGATTTGAGAAGCACATTTCTTCAATGTTGGCCGCATGGCATTCCTGTGCAGGTGACAATGGTAATTTTTCAAAACGACAAGGATATTTAAACACATGATTATTTGTTTGCTGTGCTCTATGGCCTCTGCTACAGACCTCATCGAAATGACACTTAGATATCTTAGGGTGTACATATCAAGTCTTCCCAAATGGTCTAGCGGATAGGCATCTACCTTGTAACGCAGGGCGGCCCGGGTTCGATTCCCGTCATGGCAAATGTTTTTTGTAGAAAAATAAAATGAGTCCCAACGTGTGCAACAGAACAGTTCGAAATCTCGTTACATTTGCATCGTCATGAACATGACTTATATCAGGCTAGCTCATTTTTTCTTTGTTCATTTTAAGTGTAGAAACAATATTTCGTTTGTGACCATTTTTTTCTGCCGTTTTGACAACAGGCTCATGACTAAAGAACACACGGCTGTCTGCTGATTGACGCTTGACTGTAGATTTTCGCTTTGTGTCAAAAGAACTTCCTAACGCACACTTTTTCAAAGTAGGTGAATTCATCAGATCTGTTTGAAACATTGCATTTTATCCATGCACGACGACTGCTTAGATACTCGCAGCACAGTTGCCCCATATACATTGCCCATGAGCGCGGAGCTTGTCTTTGTCACTGTAGCAACTTTGCTCCATCAGCGGGAGAAGGCGGTTCGACGCCCCTGTAAGCACATGTTTCTCTAATTCCTTTGTTTCAGGCAAGCCACTGTGACGTCAGACGCCTTTACGCATACAGCTTTGCGATGCTTAGACAGTAATAACATAATTCATGTTTACATTTCTTTAATTTTCGACGCATTGTCGTTATTCGTGACGCATCAATGACCAATTGATTATATGGCAATGCAATGAAAAAAGCGTGTGGAAAACAGTGTTAATGACAGATTTGAGAAGCACATTTCTTCAATGTTGGCCGCATGGCATTCCTGTGCAGGTGACAATGGTAATTTTTCAAAACGACAAGGATATTTAAACACATGATTATTTGTTTGCTGTGCTCTATGGCCTCTGCTACAGACCTCATCGAAATGACACTTAGATATCTTAGGGTGTACATATCAAGTCTTCCCAAATGGTCTAGCGGATAGGCATCTACCTTGTAACGCAGGGCGGCCCGGGTTCGATTCCCGTCATGGCAAATGTTTTTTGTAGAAAAATAAAATGAGTCCCAACGTGTGCAACAGAACAGTTCGAAATCTCGTTACATTTGCATCGTCATGAACATGACTTATATCAGGCTAGCTCATTTTTTCTTTGTTCATTTTAAGTGTAGAAACAATATTTCGTTTGTGACCATTTTTTTCTGCCGTTTTGACAACAGGCTCATGACTAAAGAACACACGGCTGTCTGCTGATTGACGCTTGACTGTAGATTTTCGCTTTGTGTCAAAAGAACTTCCTAACGCACACTTTTTCAAAGTAGGTGAATTCATCAGATCTGTTTGAAACATTGCATTTTATCCATGCACGACGACTGCTTAGATACTCGCAGCACAGTTGCCCCATATACATTGCCCATGAGCGCGGAGCTTGTCTTTGTCACTGTAGCAACTTTGCTCCATCAGCGGGAGAAGGCGGTTTTACGCCCCTGTAAGCACATGTTTCTCTAATTCCTTTGTTTCAGGCAAGCCACTGTGACGTCAGACGCCTTTACGCATACAGCTTTGCGATGCTTAGACAGTAATAACATAATTCATGTTTACATTTCTTTAATTTTCGACGCATTGTCGTTATTCGTGACGCATCAATGACCAATTGATTATATGGCAATGCAATGAAAAAAGCGTGTGGAAAACAGTGTTAATGACAGATTTGAGAAGCACATTTCTTCAATGTTGGCCGCATGGCATTCCTGTGCAGGTGACAATGGTAATTTTTCAAAACGACAAGGATATTTAAACACATGATTATTTGTTTGCTGTGCTCTATGGCCTCTGCTACAGACCTCATCGAAATGACACTTAGATATCTTAGGGTGTACATATCAAGTCTTCCCAAATGGTCTAGCGGATAGGCATCTATCTTGTAACGCAGGGCGGCCCGGGTTCGATTCCCGTCATGGCAAATGTTTTTTGTAGAAAAATAAAATGAGTCCCAACGTGTGCAACAGAACAGTTCGAAATCTCGTTACATTTGCATCGTCATGAACATGACTTATATCAGGCTAGCTAATTTTTTCTTTGTTCATTTTAAGTGTAGAAACAATATTTCGTTTGTGAACATTTTTTTCTGCCGTTTTGACAACAGGCTCATGACGAAAGAACACACGGCTGTCTGCTGATTGACGCTTGACTGTAGATTTTCGCTTTGTGTCAAAAGAACTTCCTAACGCACACTTTTTCAAAGTAGGTGAATTCATCAGATCTGTTTGAAACATTGCATTTTATCCATGCACGACGACTACTTAGATACTCGCAGCACAGTTGCCTCATATAAATTGCCCATGAGCGCGGAGCTTGTCTTTGTCACTGTAGCAACTTTGCTCCATCAGCGGGAGAAGGCGGTTCGACGCCCCTGTAAGCACATGTTTCTCTAATTCCTTTGTTTCAGGCAAGCCACTGTGACGTCAGACGCCTTTACGCATACAGCTTTGCGATGCTTAGACAGTAATAACATAATTCATGTTTACATTTCTTTAATTTTCGACGCATTGTCGTTATTCGTGACGCATCAATGACCAATTGATTATATGGCAATGCAATGAAAAAAGCGTGTGGAAAACAGTGTTAATGACAGATTTGAGAAGCACATTTCTTCAATGTTGGCCGCATGGCATTCCTGTGCAGGTGACAATGGTAATTTTTCAAAACGACAAGGATATTTAAACACATGATTATTTGTTTGCTGTGCTCTATGGCCTCTGCTACAGACCTCATCGAAATGACACTTAGATATCTTAGGGTGTACATATCAAGTCTTCCCAAATGGTCTAGCGGATAGGCATCTACCTTGTAATGCAGGGCGGCCCGGGTTCGATTCCCGTCATGGCAAATGTTTTTTGTAGAAAAATAAAATGAGTCCCAACGTGTGCAACAGAACAGTTCGAAATCTCGTTACATTTGCATCGTCATGAACATGACTTATATCAGGCTAGCTCATTTTTTCTTTGTTCATTTTAAGTGTAGAAACAATATTTCGTTTGTGACCATTTTTTTCTGCCGTTTTGACAACAGGCTCATGACTAAAGAACACACGGCTGTCTGCTGATTGACGCTTGACTGTAGATTTTCGCTTTGTGTCAAAAGAACTCCCTAACGCACACTTTTTCAAAGTAGGTGAATTCATCAGATCTGTTTGAAACATTGCATTTTATCCATGCACGACGACTACTTAGATACTCGCAGCACAGTTGCTCATATAAATTGCCCATGAGCGCGGAGCTTGTCTTTGTCACTGTAGCAACTTTGCTCCATCAGCGGGAGAAGGCGGTTCGACGCCCCTGTAAGCACATGTTTCTCTAATTCCTTTGTTTCAGGCAAGCCACTGTGACGTCAGACGCCTTTACGCATACAGCTTTGCGATGCTTAGACAGTAATAACATAATTCATGTTTACATTTCTTTAATTTTCGACGCATTGTCGTTATTCGTGACGCATCAATGACCAATTGATTATATGGCAATGCAATGAAAAAAGCGTGTGGAAAACAGTGTTAAGGACAGATTTGAGAAGCACATTTCTTCAATGTTGGCCGCATGGCATTCCTGTGCAGGTGACAATGGTAATTTTTCAAAACGACAAGGATATTTAAACACATGATTATTTGTTTGCTGTGTTCTATGGCCTCTGCTACAGACCTCATCGAAATGACACTTAGATATCTTAGGGTGTACATATCAAGTCTTCCCAAATGGTCTAGCGGATAGGCATCTACCTTGTAACGCAGGGCGGCCCGGGTTCGATTCCCGTCAAGGCAAATGTTTTTTGTAGAAAAATAAAATGAGTCCCAACGTGTGCAACAGAACAGTTCGAAATCTCGTTACATTTGCATCGTCATGAACATGACTTATATCAGGCTAGCTAATTTTTTCTTTGTTCATTTTAAGTGTAGAAACAATATTTCGTTTGTGAACATTTTTTTCTGCCGTTTTGACAACAGGCTCATGACTAAAGAACACACGGCTGTCTGCTGATTGACGCTTGACTGTAGATTTTCGCTTTGTGTCAAAAGAACTTCCTAACGCACACTTTTTTTCAAAGTAGGTGAATTCATCAGATCTGTTTGAAACATTGCATTTTATCCATGCACGACGACTGCTTAGATACTCGCAGCACAGTTGCCCCATATAAATTGCCCATGAGCGCGGAGCTTGTCTTTGTCACTGTAGCAACTTTGCTCCATCAGCGGGAGAAGGCGGTTCGACGCCCCTGTAAGCACATGTTTCTCTAATTCCTTTGTTTCAGGCAAGCCACTGTGACGTCAGACGCCTTTACGCATACAGCTTTGCGATGCTTAGACAGTAATAACATAATTCATGTTTACATTTCTTTAATTTTCGACGCATTGTCGTTATTCGTGACGCATCAATGACCAATTGATTATATGGCAATGCAATGAAAAAAGCGTGTGGAAAACAGTGTTAATGACAGATTTGAGAAGCACATTTCTTCAATGTTGGCCGCATGGCATTCCTGTGCAGGTGACAATGGTAATTTTTCAAAACGACAAGGATATTTAAACACATGATTATTTGTTTGCTGTGCTCTATGGCCTCTGCTACAGACCTCATCGAAATGACACTTAGATATCTTAGGGTGTACATATCAAGTCTTCCCAAATGGTCTAGCGGATAGGCATCTACCTTGTAACGCAGGGCGGCCCGGGTTCGATTCCCGTCATGGCAAATGTTTTTTGTAGAAAAATAAAATGAGTCCCAACGTGTGCAACAGAACAGTTCGAAATCTCGTTACATTTGCATCGTCATGAACACGACTTATATCAGGCTGACTAATTTTTTCTTTGTTCATTTTAAGTGTAGAAACAATATTTCGTTTGTGACCATTTTTTTCTGCCGTTTTGACAACAGGCTCATGACTAAAGAACACACGGCTGTCTGCTGATTGACGCTTGACTGTAGATTTTCGCTTTGTGTCAAAAGAACTTCCTAACGCACACTTTTTCAAAGTAGGTGAATTCATCAGATCTGTTTGAAACATTGCATTTTATCCATGCACGACGACTGCTTAGATACTCGCAGCACAGTTGCCCCATATACATTGCCCATGAGCGCGGAGCTTGTCTTTGTCACTGTAGCAACTTTGCTCCATCAGCGGGAGAAGGCGGTTCGACGCCCCTGTAAGCACATGTTTCTCTAATTCCTTTGTTTCAGGCAAGCCACTGTGACGTCAGACGCCTTTACGCATACAGCTTTGCGATGCTTAGACAGTAATAACATAATTCATGTTTACATTTCTTTAATTTTCGACGCATTGTCGTTATTCGTGACGCATCAATGACCAATTGATTATATGGCAATGCAATGAAAAAAGCGTGTGGAAAACAGTGTTAATGACAGATTTGAGAAGCACATTTCTTCAATGTTGGCCGCATGGCATTCCTGTGCAGGTGACAATGGTAATTTTTCAAAACGACAAGGATATTTAAACACATGATTATTTGTTTGCTGTGTTCTATGGCCTCTGCTACAGACCTCATCGAAATGACACTTAGATATCTTAGGGTGTACATATCAAGTCTTCCCAAATGGTCTAGCGGATAGGCATCTACCTTGTAACGCAGGGCGGCCCGGGTTCGATTCCCGTCATGGCAAATGTTTTTTGTAGAAAAATAAAATGAGTCCCAACGTGTGCAACAGAACAGTTCGAAATCTCATTACATTTGCATCGTCATGAACATGACTTATATCAGGCTAGCTCATTTTTTCTTTGTTCATTTTAAGTGTAGAAACAATATTTTGTTTGTGACCATTTTTTTCTGCCGTTTTGACAACAGGCTCATGACTAAAGAACACACGGCTGTCTGCTGATTGAGCTTGACTGTAGATTTTCGATTTGTGTCAAAAGAACTTCCTAACGCACACTTTTTCAAAGTAGGTGAATTCATCAGATCTGTTTGAAACATTGCATTTTATCCATGCACGACGACTGCTTAGATACTCGCAGCACAGTTGCCCCATATAAATTGCCCATGAGCGCGGAGCTTGTCTTTGTCACTGTAGCAACTTTGCTCCATCAGCGGGAGAAGGCGGTTCGACGCCCCTGTAAGCACATGTTTCTCTAATTCCTTTGTTTCAGGCAAGCCACTGTGACGTCAGACGCCTTTACGCATACAGCTTTGCGATGCTTAGACAGTAATAACATAATTCATGTTTACATTTCTTTAATTTTCGACGCATTGTCGTTATTCGTGACGCATCAATGACCAATTGATTATATGGCAATGCAATGAAAAAAGCGTGTGGAAAACAGTGTAAATAACAGATTTGAGAAGCACATTTCTTCAATGTTGGCCGCATGGCATTCCTGTGCAGGTGACAATGGTAATTTTTCAAAACGACAAGGATATTTAAACACATGATTATTTGTTTGCTGTGCTCTATGGCCTCTGCTACAGACCTCATCGAAATGACACTTAGATATCTTAGGGTGTACATATCAAGTCTTCCCAAATGGTCTAGCGGATAGGCATCTACCTTGTAACGCAGGGCGGCCCGGGTTCGATTCTCGTCATGGCAAATGTTTTTTGTAGAAAAATAAAATGAGTCCCAACGTGTGCAACAGAACAGTTCGAAATCTCGTTACATTTGCATCGTCATGAACATGACTTATATCAGGCTAGCTCATTTTTTCTTTGTTCATTTTAAGTGTAGAAACAATATTTCGTTTGTGACCATTTTTTTCTGCCGTTTTGACAACAGGCTCATGACTAAAGAACACACGGCTGTCTGCTGATTGACGCTTGACTGTAGATTTTCGCTTTGTGTCAAAAGAACTTCCTAACGCACACTTTTTCAAAGTAGGTGAATTCATCAGATCTGTTTGAAACATTGCATTTTATCCATGCACGACGACTGCTTAGATACTCGCAGCACAGTTGCCCCATATAAATTGCCCATGAGCGCGGAGCTTGTCTTTGTCACTGTAGCAACTTTGCTCCATCAGCGGGAGAAGGCGGTTCGACGCCCCTGTAAGCACATGTTTCTCTAATTCCTTTGTTTCAGGCAAGCCACTGTGACGTCAGACGCCTTTACGCATACAGCTTTGCGATGCTTAGACAGTAATAACATAATTCATGTTTACATTTCTTTAATTTTCGACGCATTGTCGTTATTCGTGACGCATCAATGACCAATTGATTATATGGCAATGCAATGAAAAAAGCGTGTGGAAAACAGTGTTAATGACAGATTTGAGAAGCACATTTCTTCAATGTTGGCCGCATGGCATTCCTGTGCAGGTGACAATGGTAATTTTTCAAAACGACAAGGATATTTCAACACATGATTATTTGTTTGCTGTGCTCTATGGCCTCTGCTACAGACCTCATCGAAATGACACTTACATATCTTAGGGTGTACATATCAAGTTTTCACAAATGGTCTAGCGGATAGGCATCTACCTTGAAACGCAGGGCGGCCCGGGTTCGATTCCCGTCATGGCAAATGTTTTTTGTAGAAAAATAAAATGAGTCCCAACGTGTGCAACAGAACAGTTCGAAATCTCGTTACATTTGCATCGTCATGAACATGACTTATATCAGGCTAGCTAATTCTTTCTTTGTTCATTTTAAGTGTAGAAACAATATTTCGTTTGTGAACATTTTTTTCTGCCGTTTTGACAACAGGCTCATTACTAAAGAACACACGGCTGTCTGCTGATTGACGCTTGACTGTAGATTTTCGCTTTGTGTCAAAAGAACTCCCTAACGCACACTTTTTCAAAGTAGGTGAATTCATCAGATCTGTTTGAAACATTGCATTTTATCCATGCACGACGACTACTTAGATACTCGCAGCACAGTTGCCTCATATAAATTGCCCATGAGCGCGGAGCTTGTCTTTGTCACTGCAGCAACTTTGCTCCATCAGCGGGAGAAGGCGATTCGACGCCCCTGTAAGCACATGTTTCTCTAATTCCTTTGTTTCAGGCAAGCCACTGTGACGTCAGACGCCTTTACGCATACAGCTTTGCGATGCTTAGACAGTAATAACATAATTCATGTTTACATTTCTTTAATTTTCGACGCATTGTCGTTATTCGTGACGCATCAATGACCAATTGATTATATGGCAATGCGATGAAAAAAGCGTGTGGAAAACAGTGTTAATGACAGATTTGAGAAGCACATTTCTTCAATGTTGGCCGCATGGCATTCCTGTGCAGGTGACAATGGTAATTTTTCAAAACGACAAGGATATTTAAACACATGATTATTTGTTTGCTGTGCTCTATGGCCTCTGCTACAGACCTCATCGAAATGACACTTACATATCTTAGGGTGTACATATCAAGTTTTCACAAATGGTCTAGCGGATAGGCATCTACCTTGAAACGCAGGGCGGCCCGGGTTCGATTCCCGTCATGGCAAATGTTTTTTGTAGAAAAATAAAATGAGTCCCAACGTGTGCAACAGAACAGTTCGAAATCTCGTTACATTTGCATCGTCATGAACATGACTTATATCAGGCTAGCTAATTCTTTCTTTGTTCATTTTAAGTGTAGAAACAATATTTCGTTTGTGAACATTTTTTTCTGCCGTTTTGACAACAGGCTCATTACTAAAGAACACACGGCTGTCTGCTGATTGACGCTTGACTGTAGATTTTCGCTTTGTGTCAAAAGAACTCCCTAACGCACACTTTTTCAAAGTAGGTGAATTCATCAGATCTGTTTGAAACATTGCATTTTATCCATGCACGACGACTACTTAGATACTCGCAGCACAGTTGCCTCATATAAATTGCCCATGAGCGCGGAGCTTGTCTTTGTCACTGTAGCAACTTTGCTCCATCAGCGGGAGAAGGCGGTTCGACGCCCCTGTAAGCACATGTTTCTCTAATTCCTTTGTTTCAGGCAAGCCACTGTGACGTCAGACGCCTTTACGCATACAGCTTTGCGATGCTTAGACAGTAATAACATAATTCATGTTTACATTTCTTTAATTTTCGACACATTGTCGTTATTCGTGACGCATCAATGAACAATTGATTATATGGCAATGCAATGAAAAAAGCGTGTGGAAAACAGTGTTAATGACAGATTTGAGAAGCACATTTCTTCAATGTTGGCCGCATGGCATTCCTGTGCAGGTGACAATGGTAATTTTTCAAAACGACAAGGATATTTAAACACATGATTATTTGTTTGCTGTGCTCTATGGCCTCTGCTACAGACCTCATCGAAATGACACTTAGATATCTTAGGGTGTACATATCAAGTTTTCCCAAATGGTCTAGCGGATAGGCATCTACCTTGTAACGCAGGGCGGCCCGGGTTCGATTCCCGTCATGGCAAATGTTTTTTGTAGAAAAATAAAATGAGTCCCAACGTGTGCAACAGAACAGTTCGAAATCTCGTTACATTTGCATCGTCATGTACATGACTTATATCAGGCTAGCTCATTTTTTCTTTGTTCATTTTAAGTGTAGAAACAATATTTCGTTTGTGACCATTATTTTCTGCCATTTTGACAACAGGCTCATGACTAAAGAACACACGGCTGTCTGCTGATTGACGCTTGACTGTAGATTTTCGCTTTGTGTCAAAAGAACTTCCTTACGCACACTTTTTCAAAGTAGGTGAATTCATCAGATCTGTTTGAAACATTGCATTTTATCCATGCACGACGACTACTTAGATACTCGCAGCACAGTTGCCTCATATAAATTGCCCATGAGCGCGGAGCTTGTCTTTGTCACTGTAGCAACTTTGCTCCATCAGCGGGAGAAGGCGGTTCGACGCCCCTGTAAGCACATGTTTCTCTAATTCCTTTGTTTCAGGCAAGCCACTGTGACGTCAGATGCCTTTACGCATACAGCTTTGCGATGCTTAGACAGTAATAACATAATTCATGTTTACATTTCTTTAATTTTCGACGCATTGTCGTTATTCGTGACGCATCAATGACCAATTGATTATATGGCAATGCAATGAAAAAAGCGTGTGGAAAACAGTGTTAATGACAGATTTGAGAAGCACATTTCTTCAATGTTGGCCGCATGGCATTCCTGTGCAGGTGACAATGGTAATTTTTCAAAACGACAAGGATATTTAAACACATGATTATTTGTTTGCTGTGCTCTATGGCCTCTGCTACAGACCTCATCGAAATGACACTTAGATATCTTAGGGTATACATATCAAGTTTTCCCAAATGGTCTAGCGGATAGGCATCTACCTTGTAACCCATGGCGGCCCGGGTTCGATTCCTGTCATGGCAAATGTTTTTTGTAGAAAAATAAAATGAGTCCCAACGTGTGCAACAGAACAGTTCGAAATCTCGTTACATTTGAATCGTCATGAACATGACTTATATCAGGCTAGCTCATTTTTTCTTTGTTCATTTTAAGTGTAGAAACAATATTTCGTTTGTGAACATTTTTTTCTGCCGTTTTGACAACAGGCTCATGACTAAAGAACACAAGGCTGTCTGCTGATTGACGCTTGACTGTAGATTTTCGCTTTGTGTCAAAAGAACTCCCTAACGCACACTTTTTCAAAGTAGGTGAATTCATCAGATCTGTTTGAAACATTGCATTTTATCCATGCACGACGACTACTTAGATACTCGCAGCACAGTTGCCTCATATAAATTGCCCATGAGCGCGGAGCTTGTCTTTGTCACTGCAGCAACTTTGCTCCATCAGCGGGAGAAGGCGATTCGACGCCCCTGTAAGCACATGTTTCTCTAATTCCTTTGTTTCAGGCAAGCCACTGTGACGTCAGACGCCTTTACGCATACAGCTTTGCGATGCTTAGACAGTAATAACATAATTCATGTTTACATTTCTTTAATTTTCGACGCATTGTCGTTATTCGTGACGCATCAATGACCAATTGATTATATGGCAATGCAATGAAAAAAGCGTGTGGAAAACAGTGTTAATGACAGATTTGAGAAGCACATTTCTTCAATGTTGGCCGCAGGGCATTCCTGTGCAGGTGACAATGGTAATTTTTCAAAACGACAAGGATATTTAAACACATGATTATTTGTTTGCTGTGCTCTATGGCCTCTGCTACAGACCTCATCGAAATGACACTTAGATATCTTAGGGTGTACATATCAAGTCTTCCCAAATGGTCTAGTGGATAGGAATCTGCCTTGTCACGCAGGACGGCCCGGGTTCGATTCCCGTCATGGCAAAGGATTTTTGTAGAAAAATAAAATGAGTCCCAACGTGTGCAACAGAACAGTTCGAAATCTCGTTACATTTGCATCGTCATGAACATGACTTATATCAGGCTAGCTAATTTTTTCTTTGTTCATTTTAAGTGTAGAAACAATATTTCGTTTGTGAACATTTTTTTCTGCCGTTTTGAAAACAGGCTCATTACTAAAGAACACACTGCTGTTTGCTGATTGACGCTTGACTGTAGATTTTCGCTTTGTGTCAAAAGAACTCCCTAACGCACACTTTTTCAAAGTAGGTGAATTCATCAGATCTGTTTGAAACATTGCATTTTATCCATGCACGACGACTACTTAGATACTCGCAGCACAGTTGCCTCATATAAATTGCCCATGAGCGCGGAGCTTGTCTTTGTCACTGTAGCAACTTTGCTCCATCAGCGGGAGAAGGCGGTTCGACGCCCCTGTAAGCACATGTTTCTCTAATTCCTTTGTTTCAGGCAAGCCACTGTGACGTCAGACGCCTTTACGCATACAGCTTTGCGATGCTTAGACAGTAATAACATAATTCATGTTTACATTTCTTTAATTTTCGACGCATTGTCGTTATTCGTGACGCATCAATGACCAATTGATTATATGGCAATGCAATGAAAAAAGCGTGTGGAAAACAGTGTTAATGACAGATTTGAGAAGCACATTTCTTCAATGTTGGCCGCAGGGCATTCCTGTGCAGGTGACAATGGTAATTTTTCAAAACGACAAGGATATTTAAACACATGATTATTTGTTTGGTGTGCTCTATGGCCTCTGCTACAGACCTCATCGAAATGACACTTAGATATCTTAGGGTGTACATATCAAGTCTTCCCAAATGGTCTAGCGGATAGGAATCTGCCTTGTCACGCAGGGCGGCCCGGGTTCGATTCCCGTCATGGCAAAGGATTTTTGTAGAAAAATAAAATGAGTCCCAACGTGTGCAACAGAACAGTTCGAAATCTCGTTACATTTGCATCGTCATGAACATGACTTATATCAGGCTAGCTAATTTTTTCTTTGTTCATTTTAAGTGTAGAAACAATATTTCGTTTGTGAACATTTTTTTCTGCCGTTTTGAAAACAGGCTCATTACTAAAGAACACACTGCTGTCTGCTGATTGACGCTTGACTGTAGATTTTCGCTTTGTGTCAAAAGAACTCCCTAACGCACACTTTTTCAAAGTAGGTGAATTCATCAGATCTGTTTGAAACATTGCATTTTATCCATGCACGACGACTACTTAGATACTCGCAGCACAGTTGCCTCATATAAATTGCCCATGAGCGCGGAGCTTGTCTTTGTCACTGTAGCAACTTTGTTCCATCAGCGGGAGAAGGTGGTTCGACGCCCCTGTAAGCACATGTTTCTCAAATTCCTTTGTTTCAGGCAAGCCACTGTGACGTCAGACGCCTTTACGCATACAGCTTTGCGATGCTTAGACAGTAATAACATAATTCATGTTTACATTTCTTTAATTTTCTACGCATTGTCGTTATTCGTGACGCATCAATGACCAATTGATTATATGGCAATGCAATGAAAAAAGCGTGTGGAAAACAGTGTTAATGACAGATTTGAGAAGCACATTTCTTCAATGTTGGCCGCATGGCATTCCTGTGCAGGTGACAATGGTAATTTTTCAAAACGACAAGGATATTTAAACACATGATTATTTGTTTGCTGTGCTCTATGGCCTCTGCTACAGACCTCATCGAAATGACACTTAGATATCTTAGGGTGTACATATCAAGTCTTCCCAAATGGTCTAGCGGATAGGAATCTGCCTTGTCACGCAGGGCGGCCCGGGTTCGATTCCCGTCATGGCAAATGATTTTTGTAGAAAAATAAAATGAGTCCCAACGTGTGCAACAGAACAGTTCGAAATCTCGTTACATTTGCATCGTCATGAACATGATTTATATCAGGCTAGCTCATTTTTTCTTTGTTCATTTTAAGTGTAGAAACAATATTTCGTTTGTGAACATTTTTTTCTGCCGTTTTGACAACAGGCTCATTACTAAAGAACACACGGCTGTCTGCTGATTGACGCTTGACTGTAGATTTTCGCTTTGTGTCAAAAGAACTCCCTAACGCACACTTTTTCAAAGTAGGTGAATTCATCAGATCTGTTTGAAACATTGCATTTTATCCATGCACGACGACTACTTAGATACTCGCAGCACAGTTGCCTCATATAAATTGCCCATGAGCGCGGAGCTTGTCTTTGTCACTGTAGCAACTTTGCTCCATCAGCGGGAGAAGGCGGTTCGACGCCCCTGTAAGCACATGTTTCTCAAATTCCTTTGTTTCAGGCAAGCCACTGTGACGTCAGACGCCTTTACGCATACAGCTTTGCGATGCTTAGACAGTAATAACATAATTCATGTTTACATTTCTTTAATTTTCTACGCATTGTCGTTATTCGTGACGCATCAATGACCAATTGATTATATGGCAATGCAATGAAAAAAGCGTGTGGAAAACAGTGTTAATGACAGATTTGAGAAGCACATTTCTTCAATGTTGGCCGCATGGCATTCCTGTGCAGGTGACAATGGTAATTTTTCAAAACGACAAGGATATTTAAACACATGATTATTTGTTTGCTGTGCTCTATGGCCTCTGCTACAGACCTCATCGAAATGACACTTAGATATCTTAGGGTGTACATATCAAGTCTTCCCAAATGGTCTAGCGGATAGGAATCTGCCTTGTCACGCAGGGCGGCCCGGGTTCGATTCCCGTCATGGCAAATGATTTTTGTAGAAAAATAAAATGAGTCCCAACGTGTGCAACAGAACAGTTCGAAATCTCGTTACATTTGCATCGTCATGAACATGATTTATATCAGGCTAGCTCATTTTTTCTTTGTTCATTTTAAGTGTAGAAACAATATTTCGTTTGTGAACATTTTTTTCTGCCGTTTTGACAACAGGCTCATTACTAAAGAACACACGGCTGTCTGCTGATTGACGCTTGACTGTAGATTTTCGCTTTGTGTCAAAAGAACTCCCTAACGCACACTTTTTCAAAGTAGGTGAATTCATCAGATCTGTTTGAAACATTGCATTTTATCCATGCACGACGACTACTTAGATACTCGCAGCACAGTTGCCTCATATAAATTGCCCATGAGCGCGGAGCTTGTCTTTGTCACTGTAGCAACTTTGCTCCATCAGCGGGAGAAGGCGGTTCGACGCCCCTGTAAGCACATGTTTCTCAAATTCCTTTGTTTCAGGCAAGCCACTGTGACGTCAGACGCCTTTACGCATACAGCTTTGCGATGCTTAGACAGTAATAACATAATTCATGTTTACATTTCTTTAATTTTCGACGCATTGTCGTTATTCGTGACGCATCAATGACCAATTGATTATATGGCAATGCAATGAAAAAAGCGTGTGGAAAACAGTGTTAATGACAGATTTGAGAAGCACATTTCTTCAATGTTGGCCGCATGGCATTCCTGTGCAGGTGACAATGGTAATTTTTCAAAACGACAAGGATATTTAAACACATGATTATTTGTTTGCTGTGCTCTATGGCCTCTGCTACAGACCTCATCGAAATGACACTTAGATATCTTAGGGTGTACATATCAAGTCTTCCCAAATGGTCTAGCGGATAGGCATCTACCTTGTAACGCAGGGCGGCCCGGGTTCGATTCCCGTCATGGCAAATGTTTTTTGTAGAAAAATAAAATGAGTCCCAACGTGTGCAACAGAACAGTTTGAAATCTCGTTACATTTGCATCGTCATGAACATGACTTATATCAGGCTAGCTAATTTTTTCTTTGTTCATTTTAAGTGTAGAAACAATATTTCGTTTGTGAACATTTTTTTCTGCCGTTTTGACAACAGGCTCATGACTAAAGAACACACGGCTGTCTGCTGATTGACGCTTGACTGTAGATTTTCGCTTTGTGTCAAAAGAACTCCCTAACGCACACTTTTTCAAAGTAGGTGAATTCATCAGATCTGTTTGAAACATTGCATTTTATCCATGCACGACGACTACTTAGATACTCGCAGCACAGTTGCCTCATATAAATTGCCCGTGAGCGCGGAGCTTGTCTTTGTCACTGTAGCAACTTTGCTCCATCAGCGGGAGAAGGCGGTTCGACGCCCCTGTAAGCACATGTTTCTCTAATTCCTTTGTTTCAGGCAAGCCACTGTGACGTCAGACGCCTTTACGCATACAGCTTTGCGATGCTTAGACAGTAATAACATAATTCATGTTTACATTTCTTTAATTTTCGACGCATTGTCGTTATTTGTGACGCATCAATGACCAATTGATTATATGGCAATGCAATGAAAAAAGCGTGTGGAAAACAGTGTTAATGACAGATTTGAGAAGCACATTTCTTCAATGTTGGCCGCAGGGCATTCCTGTGCAGGTGACAATGGTAATTTTTCAAAACGACAAGGATATTTAAACACTTGATTATTTGTTTGCTGTGCTCTATGGCCTCTGCTACAGACCTCATCGAAATGACACTTAGATATCTTAGGGTGTACATATCAAGTCTTCCCAAATGGTCTAGCGGATAGGCATCTACCTTGTAACCCATGGTGGCCCGGGTTCGATTCCCGTCGTGGCAAATGTTTTTTGTAGAAAAATAAAATGAGTCCCAACGTGTGCAACAGAACAGTTCGAAATCTCGTTACATTTGCATCGTCATGAACATGACTTATATCAGGCTAGCTCATTTTTTCTTTGTTCATTTTAAGTGTAGAAACAATATTTCGTTTGTGACCATTTTTTTCTGCCGTTTTGACAACAGGCTCATGACTAAAGAACACACGGCTGTCTGCTGATTGACGCTTGACTGTAGATTTTCGCTTTGTGTCAAAAGAACTTCCTAACGGACACTTTTTCAAAGTAGGTGAATTCATCAGATCTGTTTGAAACATTGCATTTTATCCATGCACGACGACTGCTTAGATACTCGCAGCACAGTTGCCCCATATACATTGCCCATGAGCGCGGAGCTTGTCTTTGTCACTGTAGCAACTTTGCTCCATCAGCGGGAGAAGGCGCTTCGACGCCCCTGTAAGCACATGTTTCTCTGATTCCTTTGTTTCAGGCAAGCCACTGTGACGTCAGACGCCTTTACGCATACAGCTTTGCGATGCTTAGACAGTAATAACATAATTCATGTTTACATTTCTTTAATTTTCGACGCATTGTCGTTATTCGTGACGCATCAATGACCAATTGATTATATGGCAATGCAATGAAAAAAGCGTGTGGAAAACAGTGTTAATGACAGATTTGAGAAGCACATTTCTTCAATGTTGGCTGCAGGGCATTCCTGTGCAGGTGACAATGGTAATTTTTCAAAACGACAAGGATATTTAAACACATGATTATTTGTTTGCTGTGCTCTATGGCCTCTGCTACAGACCTCATCGAAATGACACTTAGATATCTTAGGGTGTACATATCAAGTCTTCCCAAATGGTCTAGCGGATAGGCATCTGCCTTGTCACGCAGGGCGGCCCGGGTTCGATTCCCGTCATGGCAAAGTATTTTTGTAGAAAAATAAAATGAGTCCCAACGTGTGCAACAGAACAGTTCGAAATTTCGTTACATTTGCATCGTCATGAACATGACTTATATCAGGCTAGCTAATTTTTTCTTTGTTCATTTTAAGTGTAGAAACAATATTTCGTTTGTGAACATTTTTTTCTGCCGTTTTGACAACAGGCTCATTACTAAAGAACACACGGCTGTCTGCTGATTGACGCTTGACTGTAGATTTTCGCTTTGTGTCAAAAGAACTCCCTAACGCACACTTTTTCAAAGTAGGTGAATTCATCAGATCTGTTTGAAACATTGCATTTTATCCATGCACGACGACTACTTAGATACTCGCAGCACAGTTGCCTCATATAAATTGCCCATGAGCGCGGAGCTTGTCTTTGTCACTGTAGCAACTTTGCTCCATCAGCGGGAGAAGGCGGTTCGACGCCCCTGTAAGCACATGTTTCTCAAATTCCTTTGTTTCAGTCAAGCCACTGTGACGTCAGACGCCTTTACGCATACAGCTTTGCGATGCTTAGACAGTAATAACATAATTCATGTTAACATTTCTTTAATTTTCGACGCATTGTCGTTATTCGTGACGCATCAATGACCAATTGATTATATGGCAATGCAATGAAAAAAGCGTGTGGAAAACAGTGTTAATGACAGATTTGAGAAGCACATTTCTTCAATGTTGGCCGCAGGACATTCCTGTGCAGGTGACAATGGTAATTTTTCAAAACGACAAGGATATTTAAACACTTGATTATTTGTTTGCTGTGCTCTATGGCCTCTGCTACAGACCTCATCGAAATGACACTTAGATATCTTAGGGTGTACATATCAAGTCTTCCCAAATGGTCTAGCGGATAGGAATCTGCCTTGTCACGCAGGGCGGCCCGGGTTCGATTCCCGTCATGGCAAAGGATTTTTGTAGAAAAATAAAATGAGTCCCAACGTGTGCAACAGAACAGTTCGAAATCTCGTTACATTTGCATCGTCATGAACATGACTTATATCAGGCTAGCTAATTTTTTCTTTGTTCATTTTAAGTGTAGAAACAATATTTCGTTTGTGAACATTTTTTTCTGCCGTTTTGACAACAGGCTCATTACTAAAGAACACACGGCTGTCTGCTGATTGACGCTTGACTGTAGATTTTCGCTTTGTGTCAAAAGAACTCCCTAACGCACACTTTTTCAAAGTAGGTGAATTCATCAGATCTGTTTGAAACATTGCATTTTATCCATGCACGACGACTACTTAGATACTCGCAGCACAGTTGCCTCATATAAATTGCCCATGAGCGCGGAGCTTGTCTTTGTCACTGTAGCAACTTTGCTCCATCAGCGGGAGAAGGCGGTTCAACGCCCCTGTAAGCACATGTTTCTCTAATTCCTTTGTTTCAGGCAAGCCACTGTGACGTCAGACGCCTTTACGCATACAGCTTTGCGATGCTTAGACAGTAATAACATAATTCATGTTTACATTTCTTTAATTTTCGACGCATTGTCGTTATTCGTGACGCATCAATGACCAATTGATTATATGGCAATGCAATGAAAAAAGCGTGTGGAAAACAGTGTTAATGACAGATTTGAGAAGCACATTTCTTCAATGTTGGCTGCAGGGCATTCCTGTGCAGGTGACAATGGTAATTTTTCAAAACGACAAGGATATTTAAACACATGATTATTTGTTTGCTGTGCTCTATGGCCTCTGCTACAGACCTCATCGAAATGACACTTAGATATCTTAGGGTGTACATATCAAGTCTTCCCAAATGGTCTAGCGGATAGGCATCTGCCTTGTCACGCAGGGCGGCCCGGGTTCGATTCCCGTCATGGCAAAGGATTTTTGTAGAAAAATAAAATGAGTCCCAACGTGTGCAACAGAACAGTTCGAAATCTCGTTACATTTGCATCGTCATGAACATGACTTATATCAGGCTAGCTAATTTTTTCTTTGTTCATTTTAAGTGTAGAAACAATATTTCGTTTGTGAACATTTTTTTCTGCCGTTTTGACAACAGGCTCATTACTAAAGAACACACGGCTGTCTGCTGATTGACGCTTGACTGTAGATTTTCGCTTTGTGTCAAAAGAACTCCCTAACGCACACTTTTTCAAAGTAGGTGAATTCATCAGATCTGTTTGAAACATTGCATTTTATCCATGCACGACGACTACTTAGATACTCGCAGCACAGTTGCCTCATATAAATTGCCCATGAGCGCGGAGCTTGTCTTTGTCACTGTAGCAACTTTGCTCCATCAGCGGGAGAAGGCGGTTCGACGCCCCTGTAAGCACATGTTTCTCTAATTCCTTTGTTTCAGGCAAGCCACTGTGACGTCAGACGCCTTTACGCATACAGCTTTGCGATGCTTAGACAGTAATAACATAATTCATGTTTACATTTCTTTAATTTTCGACGCATTGTCGTTATTCGTGACGCATCAATGACCAATTGATTATATGGCAATGCAATGAAAAAAGCGTGTGGAAAACAGTGTTAATGACAGATTTGAGAAGCACATTTCTTCAATGTTGGCCGCATGGCATTCCTGTGCAGGTGACAATGGTAATTTTTCAAAACGACAAGGATATTTAAACACATGATTATTTGTTTGCTGTGCTCTATGGCCTCTGCTACAGACCTCATCGAAATGACACTTAGATATCTTAGGGTGTACATATCAAGTCTTCCCAAATGGTCTAGCGGATAGGCATCTACCTTGTAACGCAGGGCGGCCCGGGTTCGATTCCCGTCATGGCAAATGTTTTTTGTAGAAAAATAAAATGAGTCCCAACGTGTGCAACAGAACAGTTTGAAATCTCGTTACATTTGCATCGTCATGAACATGACTTATATCAGGCTAGCTAATTTTTTCTTTGTTCATTTTAAGTGTAGAAACAATATTTCGTTTGTGAACATTTTTTTCTGCCGTTTTGACAACAGGCTCATTACTAAAGAACACACGGCTGTCTGCTGATTGACGCTTGACTGTAGATTTTCGCTTTGTGTCAAAAGAACTCCCTAACGCACACTTTTTCAAAGTAGGTGAATTCATCAGATCTGTTTGAAACATTGCATTTTATCCATGCACGACGACTACTTAGATACTCGCAGCACAGTTGCCTCATATAAATTGCCCATGAGCGCGGAGCTTGTCTTTGTCACTGTAGCAACTTTGCTCCATCAGCGGGAGAAGGCGGTTCGACGCCCCTGTAAGCACATGTTTCTCTAATTCCTTTGTTTCAGGCAAGCCACTGTGACGTCAGACGCCTTTACGCATACAGCTTTGCGATGCTTAGACAGTAATAACATAATTCATGTTTACATTTCTTTAATTTTCGACGCATTGTCGTTATTCGTGACGCATCAATGACCAATTGATTATATGGCAATGCAATGAAAAAAGCGTGTGGAAAACAGTGTTAATGACAGATTTGAGAAGCACATTTCTTCAATGTTGGCCGCATGGCATTCCTGTGCAGGTGACAATGGTAATTTTTCAAAACGACAAGGATATTTAAACACATGATTATTTGTTTGCTGTGCTCTATGGCCTCTGCTACAGACCTCATCGAAATGACACTTAGATATCTTAGGGTGTACATATCAAGTCTTCCCAAATGGTCTAGCGGATAGGCATCTACCTTGTAACGCAGGGCGGCCCGGGTTCGATTCCCGTCATGGCAAATGTTTTTTGTAGAAAAATAAAATGAGTCCCAACGTGTGCAACAGAACAGTTCGAAATCTCGTTACATTTGCATCGTCATGAACATGACTTATATCAGGCTAGCTAATTTTTTCTTTGTTCATTTTAAGTGTCGAAACAATATTTCGTTTGTGAACATTTTTTTCTGCCGTTTTGACAACAGGCTCATTACTAAAGAACACACGGCTGTCTGCTGATTGACGCTTGACTGTAGATTTTCGCTTTGTGTCAAAAGAACTCCCTAACGCACACTTTTTCAAAGTAGGTGAATTCATCAGATCTGTTTGAAACATTGCATTTTATCCATGCACGACGACTACTTAGATACTCGCAGCACAGTTGCCTCATATAAATTGCCCATGAGCGCGGAGCTTGTCTTTGTCACTGTAGCAACTTTGCTCCATCAGCGGGAGAAGGCGGTTCGACGCCCCTGTAAGCACATGTTTCTCTAATTCCTTTGTTTCAGGCAAGCCACTGTGACGTCAGACGCCTTTACGCATACAGCTTTGCGATGCTTAGACAGTAATAACATAATTCATGTTTACATTTCTTTAATTTTCGACGCATTGTCGTTATTCGTGACGCATCAATGACCAATTGATTATATGGCAATGCAATGAAAAAAGCGTGTGGAAAACAGTGT
This sequence comes from Argentina silus, assembly GCF_951799395.1. Classification (NCBI taxonomy): domain Eukaryota; kingdom Metazoa; phylum Chordata; class Actinopteri; order Argentiniformes; family Argentinidae; genus Argentina; species Argentina silus. The sequence continues at coordinate 30,809,888 of NC_139657.1, forward strand.
TAATGACAGATTTGAGAAGCACATTTCTTCAATGTTGGCCGCATGGCATTCCTGTGCAGGTGACAATGGTAATTTTTCAAAACGACAAGGATATTTAAACACATGATTATTTGTTTGCTGTGCTCTATGGCCTCTGCTACAGACCTCATCGAAATGACACTTAGATATCTTAGGGTGTACATATCAAGTCTTCCCAAATGGTCTAGTGGATAGGCATCTACCTTGTAACGCAGGGCGGCCCGGGTTCGATTCCCGTCATGGCAAATGTTTTTTGTAGAAAAATAAAATGAGTCCCAACGTGTGCAACAGAACAGTTCGAAATCTCGTTACATTTGCATCGTCATGAACATGACTTATATCAGGCTAGCTAATTTTTTCTTTGTTCATTTTAAGTGTAGAAACAATATTTCGTTTGTGAACATTTTTTTCTGCCGTTTTGAAAACAGGCTCATTACTAAAGAACACACTGCTGTCTGCTGATTGACGCTTGACTGTAGATTTTCGCTTTGTGTCAAAAGAACTCCCTAACGCACACTTTTTCAAAGTAGGTGAATTCATCAGATCTGTTTGAAACATTGCATTTTATCCATGCACGACGACTACTTAGATACTCGCAGCACAGTTGCCTCATATAAATTGCCCATGAGCGCGGAGCTTGTCTTTGTCACTGTAGCAACTTTGCTCCATCAGCGGGAGAAGGCGGTTCGACGCCCCTGTAAGCACATGTTTCTCTAATTCCTTTGTTTCAGGCAAGCCACTGTGACGTCAGACGCCTTTACGCATACAGCTTTGCGATGCTTAGACAGTAATAACATAATTCATGTTTACATTTCTTTAATTTTCGACGCATTGTCGTTATTCGTGACGCATCAATGACCAATTGATTATATGGCAATGCAATGAAAAAAGCGTGTGGAAAACAGTGTTAATGACAGATTTGAGAAGCACATTTCTTCAATGTTGGCCGCATGGCATTCCTGTGCAGGTGACAATGGTAATTTTTCAAAACGACAAGGATATTTAAACACATGATTATTTGTTTGCTGTGCTCTATGGCCTCTGCTACAGACCTCATCGAAATGACACTTAGATATCTTAGGGTGTACATATCAAGTCTTCCCAAATGGTCTAGCGGATAGGCATCTACCTTGTAACGCAGGGCGGCCCGGGTTCGATTCCCGTCATCGCAAATGTTTTTTGTAGAAAAATAAAATGAGTCCCAACGTGTGCAACAGAACAGTTTGAAATCTCGTTACATTTGCATCGTCATGAACATGACTTATATCAGGCTAGCTAATTTCTTCTTTGTTCATTTTAAGTGTAGAAACAATATTTCGTTTGTGAACATTTTTTTCTGCCGTTTTGACAACAGGCTCATGACTAAAGAACACACGGCTGTCTGCTGATTGACGCTTGACTGTAGATTTTCGCTTTGTGTCAAAAGAACTCCCTAACGCACACTTTTTCAAAGTAGGTGAATTCATCAGATCTGTTTGAAACATTGCATTTTATCCATGCACGACGACTGCTTAGATACTCGCAGCACAGTTGCCCCATATAAATTGCCCATGAGCGCGGAGCTTGTCTTTGTCACTGTAGCAACTTTGCTCCATCACCGGGAGAATGCGGTTCGACGCCCCTGTAAGCACATGTTTCTCTAATTCCTTTGTTTCAGGCAAGCCACTGTGACGTCAGACGCCTTTACGCATACAGCTTTGCGATGCTTAGACAGTAATAACATAATTCATGTTTACATTTCTTTAATTTTCGACGCATTGTCGTTATTCGTGACGCATCAATGACCAATTGATTATATGGCAATGCAATGAAAAAAGCGTGTGGAAAACAGTGTTAATGACAGATTTGAGAAGCACATTTCTTCAATGTTGGCCGCAGTGCATTCCTGTGCAGGTGACAATGGTAATTTTTCAAAACGACAAGGATATTTAAACACATGATTATTTGTTTGCTGTGCTCTATGGCCTCTGCTACAGACCTCATCGAAATGACACTTAGATATCTTAGGGTGTACATATCAAGTCTTCCCAAATGGTCTAGCGGATAGGAATCTGCCTTGTCACGCAGGGCGGCCCGGGTTCGATTCCCGTCATGGCAAAGGATTTTTGTAGAAAAATAAAATGAGTCCCAACGTGTGCAACAGAACAGTTCGAAATCTCGTTACATTTGCATCGTCATGAACATGACTTATATCAGGCTAGCTAATTTTTTCTTTGTTCATTTTAAGTGTAGAAACAATATTTCGTTTGTGAACATTTTTTTCTGCCGTTTTGAAAACAGGCTCATGACTAAAGAACACACGGCTGTCTGCTGATTGACGCTTGACTGTAGATTTTCGCTTTGTGTCAAAAGAACTCCCTAACGCACACTTTTTCAAAGTAGGTGAATTCATCAGATCTGTTTGAAACATTGCATTTTATCCATGCACGACGACTACTTAGATACTCGCAGCACAGTTGCCTCATATAAATTGCCCATGAGCGCGGAGCTTGTCTTTGTCACTGTAGCAACTTTGCTCCATCAGCGGGAGAAGGTGGTTCGACGCCCCTGTAAGCACATGTTTCTCTAATTCCTTTGTTTCAGGCAAGCCACTGTGACGTCAGACGCCTTTACGCATACAGCTTTGCGATGCTTAGACAGTAATAACATAATTCATGTTTACATTTCTTTAATTTTCGACGCATTGTCGTTATTCGTGACGCATCAATGACCAATTGATTATATGGCAATGCAATGAAAAAAGCGTGTGGAAAACAGTGTTAATGACAGATTTGAGAAGCACATTTCTTCAATGTTGGCCGCAGGGCATTCCTGTGCAGGTGACAATGGTAATTTTTCAAAACGACAAGGATATTTAAACACATGATTATTTGTTTGGTGTGCTCTATGGCCTCTGCTACAGACCTCATCGAAATGACACTTAGATATCTTAGGGTGTACATATCAAGTCTTCCCAAATGGTCTAGCGGATAGGAATCTGCCTTGTCACGCAGGGCGGCCCGGGTTCGATTCCCGTCATGGCAAAGGATTTTTGTAGAAAAATAAAATGAGTCCCAACGTGTGCAACAGAACAGTTCGAAATCTCGTTACATTTGCATCGTCATGAACATGACTTATATCAGGCTAGCTAATTTTTTCTTTGTTCATTTTAAGTGTAGAAACAATATTTCGTTTGTGAACATTTTTTTCTGCCGTTTTGAAAACAGGCTCATTACTAAAGAACACACTGCTGTCTGCTGATTGACGCTTGACTGTAGATTTTCGCTTTGTGTCAAAAGAACTCCCTAACGCACACTTTTTCAAAGTAGGTGAATTCATCAGATCTGTTTGAAACATTGCATTTTATCCATGCACGACGACTACTTAGATACTCGCAGCACAGTTGCCTCATATAAATTGCCCATGAGCGCGGAGCTTGTCTTTGTCACTGTAGCAACTTTGCTCCATCAGCGGGAGAAGGTGGTTCGACGCCCCTGTAAGCACATGTTTCTCTAATTCCTTTGTTTCAGGCAAGCCACTGTGACGTCAGACGCCTTTACGCATACAGCTTTGCGATGCTTAGACAGTAATAACATAATTCATGTTTACATTTCTTTAATTTTCTACGCATTGTCGTTATTCGTGACGCATCAATGACCAATTGATTATATGGCAATGCAATGAAAAAAGCGTGTGGAAAACAGTGTTAATGACAGATTTGAGAAGCACATTTCTTCAATGTTGGCCGCATGGCATTCCTGTGCAGGTGACAATGGTAATTTTTCAAAACGACAAGGATATTTAAACACATGATTATTTGTTTGCTGTGCTCTATGGCCTCTGCTACAGACCTCATCGAAATGACACTTAGATATCTTAGGGTGTACATATCAAGTCTTCCCAAATGGTCTAGCGGATAGGAATCTGCCTTGTCACGCAGGGCGGCCCGGGTTCGATTCCCGTCATGGCAAAGGATTTTTGTAGAAAAATAAAATGAGTCCCAACGTGTGCAACAGAACAGTTCGAAATCTCGTTACATTTGCATCGTCATGAACATGACTTATATCAGGCTAGCTAATTTTTTCTTTGTTCATTTTAAGTGTAGAAACAATATTTCGTTTGTGAACATTTTTTTCTGCCGTTTTGAAAACAGGCTCATGACTAAAGAACACACGGCTGTCTGCTGATTGACGCTTGACTGTAGATTTTCGCTTTGTGTCAAAAGAACTCCCTAACGCACACTTTTTCAAAGTAGGTGAATTCATCAGATCTGTTTGAAACATTGCATTTTATCCATGCACGACGACTACTTAGATACTCGCAGCACAGTTGCCTCATATAAATTGCCCATGAGCGCGGAGCTTGTCTTTGTCACTGTAGCAACTTTGCTCCATCAGCGGGAGAAGGTGGTTCGACGCCCCTGTAAGCACATGTTTCTCTAATTCCTTTGTTTCAGGCAAGCCACTGTGACGTCAGACGCCTTTACGCATACAGCTTTGCGATGCTTAGACAGTAATAACATAATTCATGTTAACATTTCTTTAATTTTCGACGCATTGTCGTTATTCGTGACGCATCAATGACCAATTGATTATATGGCAATGCAATGAAAAAAGCGTGTGGAAAACAGTGTTAATGACAGATTTGAGAAGCACATTTCTTCAATGTTGGCCGCAGGGCATTCCTGTGCAGGTGACAATGGTAATTTTTCAAAACGACAAGGATATTTAAACACATGATTATTTGTTTGGTGTGCTCTATGGCCTCTGCTACAGACCTCATCGAAATGACACTTAGATATCTTAGGGTGTACATATCAAGTCTTCCCAAATGGTCTAGCGGATAGGAATCTGCCTTGTCACGCAGGGCGGCCCGGGTTCGATTCCCGTCATGGCAAAGGATTTTTGTAGAAAAATAAAATGAGTCCCAACGTGTGCAACAGAACAGTTCGAAATCTCGTTACATTTGCATCGTCATGAACATGACTTATATCAGGCTAGCTAATTTTTTCTTTGTTCATTTTAAGTGTAGAAACAATATTTCGTTTGTGAACATTTTTTTCTGCCGTTTTGAAAACAGGCTCATTACTAAAGAACACACTGCTGTCTGCTGATTGACGCTTGACTGTAGATTTTCGCTTTGTGTCAAAAGAACTCCCTAACGCACACTTTTTCAAAGTAGGTGAATTCATCAGATCTGTTTGAAACATTGCATTTTATCCATGCACGACGACTACTTAGATACTCGCAGCACAGTTGCCTCATATAAATTGCCCATGAGCGCGGAGCTTGTCTTTGTCACTGTAGCAACTTTGCTCCATCAGCGGGAGAAGGTGGTTCGACGCCCCTGTAAGCACATGTTTCTCTAATTCCTTTGTTTCAGGCAAGCCACTGTGACGTCAGACGCCTTTACGCATACAGCTTTGCGATGCTTAGACAGTAATAACATAATTCATGTTTACATTTCTTTAATTTTCTACGCATTGTCGTTATTCGTGACGCATCAATGACCAATTGATTATATGGCAATGCAATGAAAAAAGCGTGTGGAAAACAGTGTTAATGACAGATTTGAGAAGCACATTTCTTCAATGTTGGCCGCATGGCATTCCTGTGCAGGTGACAATGGTAATTTTTCAAAACGACAAGGATATTTAAACACATGATTATTTGTTTGCTGTGCTCTATGGCCTCTGCTACAGACCTCATCGAAATGACACTTAGATATCTTAGGGTGTACATATCAAGTCTTCCCAAATGGTCTAGCGGATAGGAATCTGCCTTGTCACGCAGGGCGGCCCGGGTTCGATTCCCGTCATGGCAAATGATTTTTGTAGAAAAATAAAATGAGTCCCAACGTGTGCAACAGAACAGTTCGAAATCTCGTTACATTTGCATCGTCATGAACATGATTTATATCAGGCTAGCTCATTTTTTCTTTGTTCATTTTAAGTGTAGAAACAATATTTCGTTTGTGAACATTTTTTTCTGCCGTTTTGACAACAGGCTCATTACTAAAGAACACACGGCTGTCTGCTGATTGACGCTTGACTGTAGATTTTCGCTTTGTGTCAAAAGAACTCCCTAACGCACACTTTTTCAAAGTAGGTGAATTCATCAGATCTGTTTGAAACATTGCATTTTATCCATGCACGACGACTACTTAGATACTCGCAGCACAGTTGCCTCATATAAATTGCCCATGAGCGCGGAGCTTGTCTTTGTCACTGTAGCAACTTTGCTCCATCAGCGGGAGAAGGCGGTTCAACGCCCCTGTAAGCACATGTTTCTCTAATTCCTTTGTTTCAGGCAAGCCACTGTGACGTCAGACGCCTTTACGCATACAGCTTTGCGATGCTTAGACAGTAATAACATAATTCATGTTTACATTTCTTTAATTTTCGACGCATTGTCGTTATTCGTGACGCATCAATGACCAATTGATTATATGGCAATGCAATGAAAAAAGCGTGTGGAAAACAGTGTTAATGACAGATTTGAGAAGCACATTTCTTCAATGTTGGCTGCAGGGCATTCCTGTGCAGGTGACAATGGTAATTTTTCAAAACGACAAGGATATTTAAACACATGATTATTTGTTTGCTGTGCTCTATGGCCTCTGCTACAGACCTCATCGAAATGACACTTAGATATCTTAGGGTGTACATATCAAGTCTTCCCAAATGGTCTAGCGGATAGGAATCTGCCTTGTCACGCAGGGCGGCCCGGGTTCGATTCCCGTCATGGCAAAGGTTTTTTGTAGAAAAATAAAATGAGTCCCAACGTGTGCAACAGAACAGTTCGAAATCTCGTTACATTTGCATCGTCATGAACATGACTTATATCAGGCTAGCTCATTTTTTCTTTGTTCATTTTAAGTGTAGAAACAATATTTCGTTTGTGAACATTTTTTTCTGCCGTTTTGACAACAGGCTCATTACTAAAGAACACACGGCTGTCTGCTGATTGACGCTTGACTGTAGATTTTCGCTTTGTGTCAAAAGAACTCCCTAACGCACACTTTTTCAAAGTAGGTGAATTCATCAGATCTGTTTGAAACATTGCATTTTATCCATGCACGACGACTACTTAGATACTCGCAGCACAGTTGCCTCATATAAATTGCCCATGAGCGCGGAGCTTGACTTTGTCACTGTAGCAACTTTGCTCCATCAGCGGGAGAAGGTGGTTCGACGCCCCTGTAAGCACATGTTTCTCTAATTCCTTTGTTTCAGGCAAGCCACTGTGACGTCAGACGCCTTTACGCATACAGCTTTGCGATGCTTAGACAGTAATAACATAATTCATGTTTACATTTCTTTAATTTTCGACGCATTGTCGTTATTCGTGACGCATCAATGACCAATTGATTATATGGCAATGCAATGAAAAAAGCGTGTGGAAAACAGTGTTAATGACCGATTTGAGAAGCACATTTCTTCAATGTTGGCTGCAGGGCATTCCTGTGCAGGTGACAATGGTAATTTTTCAAAACGACAAGGATATTTAAACACATGATTATTTGTTTGCTGTGCTCTATGGCCTCTGCTACAGACCTCATCGAAATGACACTTAGATATCTTAGGGTGTACATATCAAGTCTTCCCAAATGGTCTAGCGGATAGGCATCTGCCTTGTCACGCAGGGCGGCCCGGGTTCGATTCCCGTCATGGCAAATGATTTTTGTAGAAAAATAAAATGAGTCCCAACGTGTGCAACAGAACAGTTCGAAATCTCGTTACATTTGCATCGTCATGAACATGACTTATATCAGGCTAGCTAATTTTTTCTTTGTTCATTTTAAGTGTAGAAACAATATTTCGTTTGTGACCATTTTTTTCTGCCGTTTTGACAACAGGCTCATTACTAAAGAACACACGGCTGTCTGCTGATTGACGCTTGACTGTAGATTTTCGCTTTGTGTCAAAAGAACTCCCTAACGCACACTTTTTCAAAGTAGGTTAATTCATCAGATCTGTTTGAAACATTGCATTTTATCCATGCACGAAAACTACTTAGATACTCGCAGCACAGTTGCCTCATATAAATTGCCCATGAGCGCGGAGCTTGTCTTTGTCACTGTAGCAACTTTGCTCCATCAGCGGGAGAAGGCGGTTCGACGCCCCTGTAAGCACATGTTTCTCAAATTCCTTTGTTTCAGTCAAGCCACTGTGACGTCAGACGCCTTTACGCATACAGCTTTGCGATGCTTAGACAGTAATAACATAATTCATGTTAACATTTCTTTAATTTTCGACGCATTGTCGTTATTCGTGACGCATCAATGACCAATTGATTATATGGCAATGCAATGAAAAAAGCGTGTGGAAAACAGTGTTAATGACAGATTTGAGAAGCACATTTCTTCAATGTTGGCCGCATGGCATTCCTGTGCAGGTGACAATGGTAATTTTTCAAAACGACAAGGATATTTAAACACATGATTATTTGTTTGCTGTGCTCTATGGCCTCTGCTACAGACCTCATCGAAATGACACTTAGATATCTTAGGGTGTACATATCAAGTCTTCCCAAATGGTCTAGCGGATAGGAATCTGCCTTGTCACGCAGGGCGGCCCGGGTTCGATTCCCGTCATGGCAAATGATTTTTGTAGAAAAATAAAATGAGTCCCAACGTGTGCAACAGAACAGTTCGAAATCTCGTTACATTTGCATCGTCATGAACATGACTTATATCAGGCTAGCTAATTTTTTCTTTGTTCATTTTAAGTGTAGAAACAATATTTCGTTTGTGAACATTTTTTTCTGCCGTTTTGACAACAGGCTCATTACTAAAGAACACACGGCTGTCTGCTGATTGACGCTTGACTGTAGATTTTCGCTTTGTGTCAAAAGAACTCCCTAACGCACACTTTTTCAAAGTAGGTGAATTCATCAGATCTGTTTGAAACATTGCATTTTATCCATGCACGACGACTACTTAGATACTCGCAGCACAGTTGCCTCATATAAATTGCCCATGAGCGCGGAGCTTGTCTTTGTCACTGTAGCAACTTTGCTCCATCAGCGGGAGAAGGCGGTTCAACGCCCCTGTAAGCACATGTTTCTCTAATTCCTTTGTTTCAGGCAAGCCACTGTGACGTCAGACGCCTTTACGCATACAGCTTTGCGATGCTTAGACAGTAATAACATAATTCATGTTTACATTTCTTTAATTTTCGACGCATTGTCGTTATTCGTGACGCATCAATGACCAATTGATTATATGGCAATGCAATGAAAAAAGCGTGTGGAAAACAGTGTTAATGACAGATTTGAGAAGCACATTTCTTCAATGTTGGCTGCAGGGCATTCCTGTGCAGGTGACAATGGTAATTTTTCAAAACGACAAGGATATTTAAACACATGATTATTTGTTTGCTGTGCTCTATGGCCTCTGCTACAGACCTCATCGAAATGACACTTAGATATCTTAGGGTGTACATATCAAGTCTTCCCAAATGGTCTAGCGGATAGGCATCTGCCTTGTCACGCAGGGCGGCCCGGGTTCGATTCCCGTCATGGCAAAGTATTTTTGTAGAAAAATAAAATGAGTCCCAACGTGTGCAACAGAACAGTTCGAAATTTCGTTACATTTGCATCGTCATGAACATGACTTATATCAGGCTAGCTAATTTTTTCTTTGTTCATTTTAAGTGTAGAAACAATATTTCGTTTGTGAACATTTTTTTCTGCCGTTTTGACAACAGGCTCATTACTAAAGAACACACGGCTGTCTGCTGATTGACGCTTGACTGTAGATTTTCGCTTTGTGTCAAAAGAACTCCCTAACGCACACTTTTTCAAAGTAGGTGAATTCATCAGATCTGTTTGAAACATTGCATTTTATCCATGCACGACGACTACTTAGATACTCGCAGCACAGTTGCCTCATATAAATTGCCCATGAGCGCGGAGCTTGTCTTTGTCACTGTAGCAACTTTGCTCCATCAGCGGGAGAAGGCGGTTCAACGCCCCTGTAAGCACATGTTTCTCTAATTCCTTTGTTTCAGGCAAGCCACTGTGACGTCAGACGCCTTTACGCATACAGCTTTGCGATGCTTAGACAGTAATAACATAATTCATGTTTACATTTCTTTAATTTTCGACGCATTGTCGTTATTCGTGACGCATCAATGACCAATTGATTATATGGCAATGCAATGAAAAAAGCGTGTGGAAAACAGTGTTAATGACAGATTTGAGAAGCACATTTCTTCAATGTTGGCTGCAGGGCATTCCTGTGCAGGTGACAATGGTAATTTTTCAAAACGACAAGGATATTTAAACACATGATTATTTGTTTGCTGTGCTCTATGGCCTCTGCTACAGACCTCATCGAAATGACACTTAGATATCTTAGGGTGTACATATCAAGTCTTCCCAAATGGTCTAGCGGATAGGCATCTGCCTTGTCACGCAGGGCGGCCCGGGTTCGATTCCCGTCATGGCAAAGGATTTTTGTAGAAAAATAAAATGAGTCCCAACGTGTGCAACAGAACAGTTCGAAATCTCGTTACATTTGCATCGTCATGAACATGACTTATATCAGGCTAGCTAATTTTTTCTTTGTTCATTTTAAGTGTAGAAACAATATTTCGTTTGTGAACATTTTTTTCTGCCGTTTTGACAACAGGCTCATTACTAAAGAACACACGGCTGTCTGCTGATTGACGCTTGACTGTAGATTTTCGCTTTGTGTCAAAAGAACTCCCTAACGCACACTTTTTCAAAGTAGGTGAATTCATCAGATCTGTTTGAAACATTGCATTTTATCCATGCACGACGACTACTTAGATACTCGCAGCACAGTTGCCTCATATAAATTGCCCATGAGCGCGGAGCTTGTCTTTGTCACTGTAGCAACTTTGCTCCATCAGCGGGAGAAGGCGGTTCAACGCCCCTGTAAGCACATGTTTCTCTAATTCCTTTGTTTCAGGCAAGCCACTGTGACGTCAGACGCCTTTACGCATACAGCTTTGCGATGCTTAGACAGTAATAACATAATTCATGTTTACATTTCTTTAATTTTCGACGCATTGTCGTTATTCGTGACGCATCAATGACCAATTGATTATATGGCAATGCAATGAAAAAAGCGTGTGGAAAACAGTGTTAATGACAGATTTGAGAAGCACATTTCTTCAATGTTGGCTGCAGGGCATTCCTGTGCAGGTGACAATGGTAATTTTTCAAAACGACAAGGATATTTAAACACATGATTATTTGTTTGGTGTGCTCTATGGCCTCTGCTACAGACCTCATCGAAATGACACTTAGATATCTTAGGGTGTACATATCAAGTCTTCCCAAATGGTCTAGCGGATAGGCATCTGCCTTGTCACGCAGGGCGGCCCGGGTTCGATTCCCGTCATGGCAAAGGATTTTTGTAGAAAAATAAAATAAGTCCCAACGTGTGCAACAGAACAGTTCGAAATCTCGTTACATTTGCATCGTCATGAACATGACTTATATCAGGCTAGCTAATTTTTTCTTTGTTCATTTTAAGTGTAGAAACAATATTTCGTTTGTGAACATTTTTTTCTGCCGTTTTGACAACAGGCTCATTACTAAAGAACACACGGCTGTCTGCTGATTGACGCTTGACTGTAGATTTTCGCTTTGTGTCAAAAGAACTCCCTAACGCACACTTTTTCAAAGTAGGTGAATTCATCAGATCTGTTTGAAACATTGCATTTTATCCATGCACGACGACTACTTAGATACTCGCAGCACAGTTGCCTCATATAAATTGCCCATGAGCGCGGAGCTTGTCTTTGTCACTGTAGCAACTTTGCTCCATCAGCGGGAGAAGGCGGTTCGACGCCCCTGTAAGCACATGTTTCTCTAATTCCTTTGTTTCAGGCAAGCCACTGTGACGTCAGACGCCTTTACGCATACAGCTTTGCGATGCTTAGACAGTAATAACATAATTCATGTTTACATTTCTTTAATTTTCGACGCATTGTCGTTATTCGTGACGCATCAATGACCAATTGATTATATGGCAATGCAATGAAAAAAGCGTGTGGAAAACAGTGTTAATGACAGATTTGAGAAGCACATTTCTTCAATGTTGGCCGCATGGCATTCCTGTGCAGGTGACAATGGTAATTTTTCAAAACGACAAGGATATTTAAACACATGATTATTTGTTTGCTGTGCTCTATGGCCTCTGCTACAGACCTCATCGAAATGACACTTAGATATCTTAGGGTGTACATATCAAGTCTTCCCAAATGGTCTAGCGGATAGGCATCTACCTTGTAACGCAGGGCGGCCCGGGTTCGATTCCCGTCATGGCAAATGTTTTTTGTAGAAAAATAAAATGAGTCCCAACGTGTGCAACAGAACAGTTTGAAATCTCGTTACATTTGCATCGTCATGAACATGACTTATATCAGGCTAGCTAATTTTTTCTTTGTTCATTTTAAGTGTAGAAACAATATTTCGTTTGTGAACATTTTTTTCTGCCGTTTTGACAACAGGCTCATTACTAAAGAACACACGGCTGTCTGCTGATTGACGCTTGACTGTAGATTTTCGCTTTGTGTCAAAAGAACTCCCTAACGCACACTTTTTCAAAGTAGGTGAATTCATCAGATCTGTTTGAAACATTGCATTTTATCCATGCACGACGACTACTTAGATACTCGCAGCACAGTTGCCTCATATAAATTGCCCATGAGCGCGGAGCTTGTCTTTGTCACTGTAGCAACTTTGCTCCATCAGCGGGAGAAGGCGGTTCGACGCCCCTGTAAGCACATGTTTCTCTAATTCCTTTGTTTCAGGCAAGCCACTGTGACGTCAGACGCCTTTACGCATACAGCTTTGCGATGCTTAGACAGTAATAACATAATTCATGTTTACATTTCTTTAATTTTCGACGCATTGTCGTTATTCGTGACGCATCAATGACCAATTGATTATATGGCAATGCAATGAAAAAAGCGTGTGGAAAACAGTGTTAATGACAGATTTGAGAAGCACATTTCTTCAATGTTGGCCGCATGGCATTCCTGTGCAGGTGACAATGGTAATTTTTCAAAACGACAAGGATATTTAAACACATGATTATTTGTTTGCTGTGCTCTATGGCCTCTGCTACAGACCTCATCGAAATGACACTTAGATATCTTAGGGTGTACATATCAAGTCTTCCCAAATGGTCTAGCGGATAGGCATCTACCTTGTAACGCAGGGCGGCCCGGGTTCGATTCCCGTCATGGCAAATGTTTTTTGTAGAAAAATAAAATGAGTCCCAACGTGTGCAACAGAACAGTTCGAAATCTCGTTACATTTGCATCGTCATGAACATGACTTATATCAGGCTAGCTAATTTTTTCTTTGTTCATTTTAAGTGTCGAAACAATATTTCGTTTGTGAACATTTTTTTCTGCCGTTTTGACAACAGGCTCATTACTAAAGAACACACGGCTGTCTGCTGATTGACGCTTGACTGTAGATTTTCGCTTTGTGTCAAAAGAACTCCCTAACGCACACTTTTTCAAAGTAGGTGAATTCATCAGATCTGTTTGAAACATTGCATTTTAACCATGCACGACGACTACTTAGATACTCGCAGCACAGTTGCCTCATATAAATTGCCCATGAGCGCGGAGCTTGTCTTTGTCACTGTAGCAACTTTGCTCCATCAGCGGGAGAAGGCGGTTCGACGCCCCTGTAAGCACATGTTTCTCTAATTCCTTTGTTTCAGGCAAGCCACTGTGACGTCAGACGCCTTTACGCATACAGCTTTGCGATGCTTAGACAGTAATAACATAATTCATGTTTACATTTCTTTAATTTTCGACGCATTGTCGTTATTCGTGACGCATCAATGACCAATTGATTATATGGCAATGCAATGAAAAAAGCGTGTGGAAAACAGTGTTAATGACAGATTTGAGAAGCACATTTCTTCAATGTTGGCCGCATGGCATTCCTGTGCAGGTGACAATGGTAATTTTTCAAAACGACAAGGATATTTAAACACATGATTATTTGTTTGCTGTGCTCTATGGCCTCTGCTACAGACCTCATCGAAATGACACTTAGATATCTTAGGGTGTACATATCAAGTCTTCCCAAATGGTCTAGTGGATAGGCATCTACCTTGTAACGCAGGGCGGCCCGGGTTCGATTCCCATCATGGCAAATGTTTTTTGTAGAAAAATAAAATGAGTCCCAACGTGTGCAACAGAACAGTTCGAAATCTCGTTACATTTGCATCGTCATGAACATGACTTATATCAGGCTAGCTAATTTTTTCTTTGTTCATTTTAAGTGTAGAAACAATATTTCGTTTGTGAACATTTTTTTCTGCCGTTTTGAAAACAGGCTCATTACTAAAGAACACACTGCTGTCTGCTGATTGACGCTTGACTGTAGATTTTCGCTTTGTGTCAAAAGAACTCCCTAACGCACACTTTTTCAAAGTAGGTGAATTCATCAGATCTGTTTGAAACATTGCATTTTATCCATGCACGACGACTACTTAGATACTCGCAGCACAGTTGCCTCATATAAATTGCCCATGAGCGCGGAGCTTGTCTTTGTCACTGTAGCAACTTTGCTCCATCAGCGGGAGAAGGCGGTTCGACGCCCCTGTAAGCACATGTTTCTCTAATTCCTTTGTTTCAGGCAAGCCACTGTGACGTCAGACGCCTTTACGCATACAGCTTTGCGATGCTTAGACAGTAATAACATAATTCATGTTTACATTTCTTTAATTTTCGACGCATTGTCGTTATTCGTGACGCATCAATGACCAATTGATTATATGGCAATGCAATGAAAAAAGCGTGTGGAAAACAGTGTTAATGACAGATTTGAGAAGCACATTTCTTCAATGTTGGCCGCATGGCATTCCTGTGCAGGTGACAATGGTAATTTTTCAAAACGACAAGGATATTTAAACACATGATTATTTGTTTGCTGTGCTCTATGGCCTCTGCTACAGACCTCATCGAAATGACACTTAGATATCTTAGGGTGTACATATCAAGTCTTCCCAAATGGTCTAGCGGATAGGCATCTACCTTGTAACGCAGGGCGGCCCGGGTTCGATTCCCGTCATCGCAAATGTTTTTTGTAGAAAAATAAAATGAGTCCCAACGTGTGCAACAGAACAGTTTGAAATCTCGTTACATTTGCATCGTCATGAACATGACTTATATCAGGCTAGCTAATTTCTTCTTTGTTCATTTTAAGTGTAGAAACAATATTTCGTTTGTGAACATTTTTTTCTGCCGTTTTGACAACAGGCTCATGACTAAAGAACACACGGCTGTCTGCTGATTGACGCTTGACTGTAGATTTTCGCTTTGTGTCAAAAGAACTCCCTAACGCACACTTTTTCAAAGTAGGTGAATTCATCAGATCTGTTTGAAACATTGCATTTTATCCATGCACGACGACTGCTTAGATACTCGCAGCACAGTTGCCCCATATAAATTGCCCATGAGCGCGGAGCTTGTCTTTGTCACTGTAGCAACTTTGCTCCATCACCGGGAGAATGCGGTTCGACGCCCCTGTAAGCACATGTTTCTCTAATTCCTTTGTTTCAGGCAAGCCACTGTGACGTCAGACGCCTTTACGCATACAGCTTTGCGATGCTTAGACAGTAATAACATAATTCATGTTTACATTTCTTTAATTTTCGACGCATTGTCGTTATTCGTGACGCATCAATGACCAATTGATTATATGGCAATGCAATGAAAAAAGCGTGTGGAAAACAGTGTTAATGACAGATTTGAGAAGCACATTTCTTCAATGTTGGCCGCAGTGCATTCCTGTGCAGGTGACAATGGTAATTTTTCAAAACGACAAGGATATTTAAACACATGATTATTTGTTTGCTGTGCTCTATGGCCTCTGCTACAGACCTCATCGAAATGACACTTAGATATCTTAGGGTGTACATATCAAGTCTTCCCAAATGGTCTAGCGGATAGGAATCTGCCTTGTCACGCAGGGCGGCCCGGGTTCGATTCCCGTCATGGCAAAGGATTTTTGTAGAAAAATAAAATGAGTCCCAACGTGTGCAACAGAACAGTTCGAAATCTCGTTACATTTGCATCGTCATGAACATGACTTATATCAGGCTAGCTAATTTTTTCTTTGTTCATTTTAAGTGTAGAAACAATATTTCGTTTGTGAACATTTTTTTCTGCCGTTTTGAAAACAGGCTCATGACTAAAGAACACACGGCTGTCTGCTGATTGACGCTTGACTGTAGATTTTCGCTTTGTGTCAAAAGAACTCCCTAACGCACACTTTTTCAAAGTAGGTGAATTCATCAGATCTGTTTGAAACATTGCATTTTATCCATGCACGACGACTACTTAGATACTCGCAGCACAGTTGCCTCATATAAATTGCCCATGAGCGCGGAGCTTGTCTTTGTCACTGTAGCAACTTTGCTCCATCAGCGGGAGAAGGTGGTTCGACGCCCCTGTAAGCACATGTTTCTCTAATTCCTTTGTTTCAGGCAAGCCACTGTGACGT
Source organism: Argentina silus (assembly GCF_951799395.1). Classification (NCBI taxonomy): domain Eukaryota; kingdom Metazoa; phylum Chordata; class Actinopteri; order Argentiniformes; family Argentinidae; genus Argentina; species Argentina silus. Next base: position 30,826,396 of record NC_139657.1, read on the forward strand.
CAGACGCCTTTACGCATACAGCTTTGCGATGCTTAGACAGTAATAACATAATTCATGTTTACATTTCTTTAATTTTCGACGCATTGTCGTTATTCGTGACGCATCAATGACCAATTGATTATATGGCAATGCAATGAAAAAAGCGTGTGGAAAACAGTGTTAATGACAGATTTGAGAAGCACATTTCTTCAATGTTGGCCGCAGGGCATTCCTGTGCAGGTGACAATGGTAATTTTTCAAAACGACAAGGATATTTAAACACATGATTATTTGTTTGGTGTGCTCTATGGCCTCTGCTACAGACCTCATCGAAATGACACTTAGATATCTTAGGGTGTACATATCAAGTCTTCCCAAATGGTCTAGCGGATAGGAATCTGCCTTGTCACGCAGGGCGGCCCGGGTTCGATTCCCGTCATGGCAAAGGATTTTTGTAGAAAAATAAAATGAGTCCCAACGTGTGCAACAGAACAGTTCGAAATCTCGTTACATTTGCATCGTCATGAACATGACTTATATCAGGCTAGCTAATTTTTTCTTTGTTCATTTTAAGTGTAGAAACAATATTTCGTTTGTGAACATTTTTTTCTGCCGTTTTGAAAACAGGCTCATTACTAAAGAACACACTGCTGTCTGCTGATTGACGCTTGACTGTAGATTTTCGCTTTGTGTCAAAAGAACTCCCTAACGCACACTTTTTCAAAGTAGGTGAATTCATCAGATCTGTTTGAAACATTGCATTTTATCCATGCACGACGACTACTTAGATACTCGCAGCACAGTTGCCTCATATAAATTGCCCATGAGCGCGGAGCTTGTCTTTGTCACTGTAGCAACTTTGCTCCATCAGCGGGAGAAGGTGGTTCGACGCCCCTGTAAGCACATGTTTCTCTAATTCCTTTGTTTCAGGCAAGCCACTGTGACGTCAGACGCCTTTACGCATACAGCTTTGCGATGCTTAGACAGTAATAACATAATTCATGTTTACATTTCTTTAATTTTCTACGCATTGTCGTTATTCGTGACGCATCAATGACCAATTGATTATATGGCAATGCAATGAAAAAAGCGTGTGGAAAACAGTGTTAATGACAGATTTGAGAAGCACATTTCTTCAATGTTGGCCGCATGGCATTCCTGTGCAGGTGACAATGGTAATTTTTCAAAACGACAAGGATATTTAAACACATGATTATTTGTTTGCTGTGCTCTATGGCCTCTGCTACAGACCTCATCGAAATGACACTTAGATATCTTAGGGTGTACATATCAAGTCTTCCCAAATGGTCTAGCGGATAGGAATCTGCCTTGTCACGCAGGGCGGCCCGGGTTCGATTCCCGTCATGGCAAAGGATTTTTGTAGAAAAATAAAATGAGTCCCAACGTGTGCAACAGAACAGTTCCAAATCTCGTTACATTTGCATCGTCATGAACATGACTTATATCAGGCTAGCTAATTTTTTCTTTGTTCATTTTAAGTGTAGAAACAATATTTCGTTTGTGAACATTTTTTTCTGCCGTTTTGAAAACAGGCTCATGACTAAAGAACACACGGCTGTCTGCTGATTGACGCTTGACTGTAGATTTTCGCTTTGTGTCAAAAGAACTCCCTAACGCACACTTTTTCAAAGTAGGTGAATTCATCAGATCTGTTTGAAACATTGCATTTTATCCATGCACGACGACTACTTAGATACTCGCAGCACAGTTGCCTCATATAAATTGCCCATGAGCGCGGAGCTTGTCTTTGTCACTGTAGCAACTTTGCTCCATCAGCGGGAGAAGGTGGTTCGACGCCCCTGTAAGCACATGTTTCTCTAATTCCTTTGTTTCAGGCAAGCCACTGTGACGTCAGACGCCTTTACGCATACAGCTTTGCGATGCTTAGACAGTAATAACATAATTCATGTTTACATTTCTTTAATTTTCGACGCATTGTCGTTATTCGTGACGCATCAATGACCAATTGATTATATGGCAATGCAATGAAAAAAGCGTGTGGAAAACAGTGTTAATGACAGATTTGAGAAGCACATTTCTTCAATGTTGGCCGCAGGGTATTCCTGTGCAGGTGACAATGGTAATTTTTCAAAACGACAAGGATATTTAAACACATGATTATTTGTTTGGTGTGCTCTATGGCCTCTGCTACAGACCTCATCGAAATGACACTTAGATATCTTAGGGTGTACATATCAAGTCTTCCCAAATGGTCTAGCGGATAGGAATCTGCCTTGTCACGCAGGGCGGCCCGGGTTCGATTCCCGTCATGGCAAAGGATTTTTGTAGAAAAATAAAATGAGTCCCAACGTGTGCAACAGAACAGTTCGAAATCTCGTTACATTTGCATCGTCATGAACATGACTTATATCAGGCTAGCTAATTTTTTCTTTGTTCATTTTAAGTGTAGAAACAATATTTCGTTTGTGAACATTTTTTTCTGCCGTTTTGAAAACAGGCTCATTACTAAAGAACACACTGCTGTCTGCTGATTGACGCTTGACTGTAGATTTTCGCTTTGTGTCAAAAGAACTCCCTAACGCACACTTTTTCAAAGTAGGTGAATTCATCAGATCTGTTTGAAACATTGCATTTTATCCATGCACGACGACTACTTAGATACTCGCAGCACAGTTGCCTCATATAAATTGCCCATGAGCGCGGAGCTTGTCTTTGTCACTGTAGCAACTTTGCTCCATCAGCGGGAGAAGGTGGTTCGACGCCCCTGTAAGCACATGTTTCTCTAATTCCTTTGTTTCAGGCAAGCCACTGTGACGTCAGACGCCTTTACGCATACAGCTTTGCGATGCTTAGACAGTAATAACATAATTCATGTTTACATTTCTTTAATTTTCTACGCATTGTCGTTATTCGTGACGCATCAATGACCAATTGATTATATGGCAATGCAATGAAAAAAGCGTGTGGAAAACAGTGTTAATGACAGATTTGAGAAGCACATTTCTTCAATGTTGGCCGCATGGCATTCCTGTGCAGGTGACAATGGTAATTTTTCAAAACGACAAGGATATTTAAACACATGATTATTTGTTTGCTGTGCTCTATGGCCTCTGCTACAGACCTCATCGAAATGACACTTAGATATCTTAGGGTGTACATATCAAGTCTTCCCAAATGGTCTAGCGGATAGGAATCTGCCTTGTCACGCAGGGCGGCCCGGGTTCGATTCCCGTCATGGCAAAGGATTTTTGTAGAAAAATAAAATGAGTCCCAACGTGTGCAACAGAACAGTTCCAAATCTCGTTACATTTGCATCGTCATGAACATGACTTATATCAGGCTAGCTAATTTTTTCTTTGTTCATTTTAAGTGTAGAAACAATATTTCGTTTGTGAACATTTTTTTCTGCCGTTTTGAAAACAGGCTCATGACTAAAGAACACACGGCTGTCTGCTGATTGACGCTTGACTGTAGATTTTCGCTTTGTGTCAAAAGAACTCCCTAACGCACACTTTTTCAAAGTAGGTGAATTCATCAGATCTGTTTGAAACATTGCATTTTATCCATGCACGACGACTACTTAGATACTCGCAGCACAGTTGCCTCATATAAATTGCCCATGAGCGCGGAGCTTGTCTTTGTCACTGTAGCAACTTTGCTCCATCAGCGGGAGAAGGTGGTTCGACGCCCCTGTAAGCACATGTTTCTCTAATTCCTTTGTTTCAGGCAAGCCACTGTGACGTCAGACGCCTTTACGCATACAGCTTTGCGATGCTTAGACAGTAATAACATAATTCATGTTTACATTTCTTTAATTTTCGACGCATTGTCGTTATTCGTGACGCATCAATGACCAATTGATTATATGGCAATGCAATGAAAAAAGCGTGTGGAAAACAGTGTTAATGACAGATTTGAGAAGCACATTTCTTCAATGTTGGCCGCAGGGTATTCCTGTGCAGGTGACAATGGTAATTTTTCAAAACGACAAGGATATTTAAACACATGATTATTTGTTTGGTGTGCTCTATGGCCTCTGCTACAGACCTCATCGAAATGACACTTAGATATCTTAGGGTGTACATATCAAGTCTTCCCAAATGGTCTAGCGGATAGGAATCTGCCTTGTCACGCAGGGCGGCCCGGGTTCGATTCCCGTCATGGCAAAGGATTTTTGTAGAAAAATAAAATGAGTCCCAACGTGTGCAACAGAACAGTTCGAAATCTCGTTACATTTGCATCGTCATGAACATGACTTATATCAGGCTAGCTAATTTTTTCTTTGTTCATTTTAAGTGTAGAAACAATATTTCGTTTGTGAACATTTTTTTCTGCCGTTTTGAAAACAGGCTCATTACTAAAGAACACACTGCTGTCTGCTGATTGACGCTTGACTGTAGATTTTCGCTTTGTGTCAAAAGAACTCCCTAACGCACACTTTTTCAAAGTAGGTGAATTCATCAGATCTGTTTGAAACATTGCATTTTATCCATGCACGACGACTACTTAGATACTCGCAGCACAGTTGCCTCATATAAATTGCCCATGAGCGCGGAGCTTGTCTTTGTCACTGTAGCAACTTTGCTCCATCAGCGGGAGAAGGTGGTTCGACGCCCCTGTAAGCACATGTTTCTCTAATTCCTTTGTTTCAGGCAAGCCACTGTGACGTCAGACGCCTTTACGCATACAGCTTTGCGATGCTTAGACAGTAATAACATAATTCATGTTTACATTTCTTTAATTTTCTACGCATTGTCGTTATTCGTGACGCATCAATGACCAATTGATTATATGGCAATGCAATGAAAAAAGCGTGTGGAAAACAGTGTTAATGACAGATTTGAGAAGCACATTTCTTCAATGTTGGCCGCATGGCATTCCTGTGCAGGTGACAATGGTAATTTTTCAAAACGACAAGGATATTTAAACACATGATTATTTGTTTGCTGTGCTCTATGGCCTCTGCTACAGACCTCATCGAAATGACACTTAGATATCTTAGGGTGTACATATCAAGTCTTCCCAAATGGTCTAGCGGATAGGAATCTGCCTTGTCACGCAGGGCGGCCCGGGTTCGATTCCCGTCATGGCAAATGATTTTTGTAGAAAAATAAAATGAGTCCCAACGTGTGCAACAGAACAGTTCGAAATCTCGTTACATTTGCATCGTCATGAACATGATTTATATCAGGCTAGCTCATTTTTTCTTTGTTCATTTTAAGTGTAGAAACAATATTTCGTTTGTGAACATTTTTTTCTGCCGTTTTGACAACAGGCTCATTACTAAAGAACACACGGCTGTCTGCTGATTGACGCTTGACTGTAGATTTTCGCTTTGTGTCAAAAGAACTCCCTAACGCACACTTTTTCAAAGTAGGTGAATTCATCAGATCTGTTTGAAACATTGCATTTTATCCATGCACGACGACTACTTAGATACTCGCAGCACAGTTGCCTCATATAAATTGCCCATGAGCGCGGAGCTTGTCTTTGTCACTGTAGCAACTTTGCTCCATCAGCGGGAGAAGGCGGTTCAACGCCCCTGTAAGCACATGTTTCTCTAATTCCTTTGTTTCAGGCAAGCCACTGTGACGTCAGACGCCTTTACGCATACAGCTTTGCGATGCTTAGACAGTAATAACATAATTCATGTTTACATTTCTTTAATTTTCGACGCATTGTCGTTATTCGTGACGCATCAATGACCAATTGATTATATGGCAATGCAATGAAAAAAGCGTGTGGAAAACAGTGTTAATGACAGATTTGAGAAGCACATTTCTTCAATGTTGGCTGCAGGGCATTCCTGTGCAGGTGACAATGGTAATTTTTCAAAACGACAAGGATATTTAAACACATGATTATTTGTTTGCTGTGCTCTATGGCCTCTGCTACAGACCTCATCGAAATGACACTTAGATATCTTAGGGTGTACATATCAAGTCTTCCCAAATGGTCTAGCGGATAGGAATCTGCCTTGTCACGCAGGGCGGCCCGGGTTCGATTCCCGTCATGGCAAAGGATTTTTGTAGAAAAATAAAATGAGTCCCAACGTGTGCAACAGAACAGTTCGAAATCTCGTTACATTTGCATCGTCATGAACATGACTTATATCAGGCTAGCTCATTTTTTCTTTGTTCATTTTAAGTGTAGAAACAATATTTCGTTTGTGAACATTTTTTTCTGCCGTTTTGACAACAGGCTCATTACTAAAGAACACACGGCTGTCTGCTGATTGACGCTTGACTGTAGATTTTCGCTTTGTGTCAAAAGAACTCCCTAACGCACACTTTTTCAAAGTAGGTGAATTCATCAGATCTGTTTGAAACATTGCATTTTATCCATGCACGACGACTACTTAGATACTCGCAGCACAGTTGCCTCATATAAATTGCCCATGAGCGCGGAGCTTGACTTTGTCACTGTAGCAACTTTGCTCCATCAGCGGGAGAAGGTGGTTCGACGCCCCTGTAAGCACATGTTTCTCTAATTCCTTTGTTTCAGGCAAGCCACTGTGACGTCAGACGCCTTTACGCATACAGCTTTGCGATGCTTAGACAGTAATAACATAATTCATGTTTACATTTCTTTAATTTTCGACGCATTGTCGTTATTCGTGACGCATCAATGACCAATTGATTATATGGCAATGCAATGAAAAAAGCGTGTGGAAAACAGTGTTAATGACCGATTTGAGAAGCACATTTCTTCAATGTTGGCTGCAGGGCATTCCTGTGCAGGTGACAATGGTAATTTTTCAAAACGACAAGGATATTTAAACACATGATTATTTGTTTGCTGTGCTCTATGGCCTCTGCTACAGACCTCATCGAAATGACACTTAGATATCTTAGGGTGTACATATCAAGTCTTCCCAAATGGTCTAGCGGATAGGCATCTGCCTTGTCACGCAGGGCGGCCCGGGTTCGATTCCCGTCATGGCAAATGATTTTTGTAGAAAAATAAAATGAGTCCCAACGTGTGCAACAGAACAGTTCGAAATCTCGTTACATTTGCATCGTCATGAACATGACTTATATCAGGCTAGCTAATTTTTTCTTTGTTCATTTTAAGTGTAGAAACAATATTTCGTTTGTGACCATTTTTTTCTGCCGTTTTGACAACAGGCTCATTACTAAAGAACACACGGCTGTCTGCTGATTGACGCTTGACTGTAGATTTTCGCTTTGTGTCAAAAGAACTCCCTAACGCACACTTTTTCAAAGTAGGTTAATTCATCAGATCTGTTTGAAACATTGCATTTTATCCATGCACGAAAACTACTTAGATACTCGCAGCACAGTTGCCTCATATAAATTGCCCATGAGCGCGGAGCTTGTCTTTGTCACTGTAGCAACTTTGCTCCATCAGCGGGAGAAGGCGGTTCGACGCCCCTGTAAGCACATGTTTCTCAAATTCCTTTGTTTCAGTCAAGCCACTGTGACGTCAGACGCCTTTACGCATACAGCTTTGCGATGCTTAGACAGTAATAACATAATTCATGTTAACATTTCTTTAATTTTCGACGCATTGTCGTTATTCGTGACGCATCAATGACCAATTGATTATATGGCAATGCAATGAAAAAAGCGTGTGGAAAACAGTGTTAATGACAGATTTGAGAAGCACATTTCTTCAATGTTGGCCGCATGGCATTCCTGTGCAGGTGACAATGGTAATTTTTCAAAACGACAAGGATATTTAAACACATGATTATTTGTTTGCTGTGCTCTATGGCCTCTGCTACAGACCTCATCGAAATGACACTTAGATATCTTAGGGTGTACATATCAAGTCTTCCCAAATGGTCTAGCGGATAGGAATCTGCCTTGTCACGCAGGGCGGCCCGGGTTCGATTCCCGTCATGGCAAATGATTTTTGTAGAAAAATAAAATGAGTCCCAACGTGTGCAACAGAACAGTTCGAAATCTCGTTACATTTGCATCGTCATGAACATGACTTATATCAGGCTAGCTAATTTTTTCTTTGTTCATTTTAAGTGTAGAAACAATATTTCGTTTGTGAACATTTTTTTCTGCCGTTTTGACAACAGGCTCATTACTAAAGAACACACGGCTGTCTGCTGATTGACGCTTGACTGTAGATTTTCGCTTTGTGTCAAAAGAACTCCCTAACGCACACTTTTTCAAAGTAGGTGAATTCATCAGATCTGTTTGAAACATTGCATTTTATCCATGCACGACGACTACTTAGATACTCGCAGCACAGTTGCCTCATATAAATTGCCCATGAGCGCGGAGCTTGTCTTTGTCACTGTAGCAACTTTGCTCCATCAGCGGGAGAAGGCGGTTCAACGCCCCTGTAAGCACATGTTTCTCTAATTCCTTTGTTTCAGGCAAGCCACTGTGACGTCAGACGCCTTTACGCATACAGCTTTGCGATGCTTAGACAGTAATAACATAATTCATGTTTACATTTCTTTAATTTTCGACGCATTGTCGTTATTCGTGACGCATCAATGACCAATTGATTATATGGCAATGCAATGAAAAAAGCGTGTGGAAAACAGTGTTAATGACAGATTTGAGAAGCACATTTCTTCAATGTTGGCTGCAGGGCATTCCTGTGCAGGTGACAATGGTAATTTTTCAAAACGACAAGGATATTTAAACACATGATTATTTGTTTGCTGTGCTCTATGGCCTCTGCTACAGACCTCATCGAAATGACACTTAGATATCTTAGGGTGTACATATCAAGTCTTCCCAAATGGTCTAGCGGATAGGCATCTGCCTTGTCACGCAGGGCGGCCCGGGTTCGATTCCCGTCATGGCAAAGGATTTTTGTAGAAAAATAAAATGAGTCCCAACGTGTGCAACAGAACAGTTCGAAATCTCGTTACATTTGCATCGTCATGAACATGACTTATATCAGGCTAGCTAATTTTTTCTTTGTTCATTTTAAGTGTAGAAACAATATTTCGTTTGTGAACATTTTTTTCTGCCGTTTTGACAACAGGCTCATTACTAAAGAACACACGGCTGTCTGCTGATTGACGCTTGACTGTAGATTTTCGCTTTGTGTGAAAAGAACTCCCTAACGCACACTTTTTCAAAGTAGGTGAATTCATCAGATCTGTTTGAAACATTGCATTTTATCCATGCACGACGACTACTTAGATATTCGCAGCACAGTTGCCTCATATAAATTGCCCATGAGCGCGGAGCTTGTCTTTGTCACTGTAGCAACTTTGCTCCATCAGCGGGAGAAGGAGGTTCGACGCCCCTGTAAGCACATGTTTCTCTAATTCCTTTGTTTCAGGCAAGCCACTGTGACGTCAGACGCCTTTACGCATACAGCTTTGCGATGCTTAGACAGTAATAACATAATTCATGTTTACATTTCTTTAATTTTCGACGCATTGTCGTTATTCGTGACGCATCAATGACCAATTGATTATATGGCAATGCAATGAAAAAAGCGTGTGGAAAACAGTGTTAATGACAGATTTGAGAAGCACATTTCTTCAATGTTGGCCGCATGGCATTCCTGTGCAGGTGACAATGGTAATTTTTCAAAACGACAAGGATATTTAAACACATGATTATTTGTTTGCTGTGCTCTATGGCCTCTGCTACAGACCTCATCGAAATGACACTTAGATATCTTAGGGTGTACATATCAAGTCTTCCCAAATGGTCTAGCGGATAGGAATCTGCCTTGTCACGCAGGGCGGCCCGGGTTCGATTCCCGTCATGGCAAATGATTTTTGTAGAAAAATAAAATGAGTCCCAACGTGTGCAACAGAACAGTTCGAAATCTCGTTACATTTGCATCGTCATGAACATGACTTATATCAGGCTAGCTAATTTTTTCTTTGTTCATTTTAAGTGTAGAAACAATATTTCGTTTGTGAACATTTTTTTCTGCCGTTTTGAAAACAGGCTCATTACTAAAGAACACACTGCTGTCTGCTGATTGACGCTTGACTGTAGATTTTCGCTTTGTGTCAAAAGAACTCCCTAACGCACACTTTTTCAAAGTAGGTGAATTCATCAGATCTGTTTGAAACATTGCATTTTATCCATGCACGACGACTACTTAGATACTCGCAGCACAGTTGCCTCATATAAATTGCCCATGAGCGCGGAGCTTGTCTTTGTCACTGTAGCAACTTTGCTCCATCAGCGGGAGAAGGTGGTTCGACGCCCCTGTAAGCACATGTTTCTCTAATTCCTTTGTTTCAGGCAAGCCACTGTGACGTCAGACGCCTTTACGCATACAGCTTTGCGATGCTTAGACAGTAATAACATAATTCATGTTTACATTTCTTTAATTTTCGACGCATTGTCGTTATTCGTGACGCATCAATGACCAATTGATTATATGGCAATGCAATGAAAAAAGCGTGTGGAAAACAGTGTTAATGACAGATTTGAGAAGCACATTTCTTCAATGTTGGCCGCAGGGCATTCCTGTGCAGGTGACAATGGTAATTTTTCAAAACGACAAGGATATTTAAACACATGATTATTTGTTTGCTGTGCTCTATGGCCTCTGCTACAGACCTCATCGAAATGACACTTAGATATCTTAGGGTGTACATATCAAGTCTTCCCAAATGGTCTAACGGATAGGCATCTGCCTTGTCACGCAGGGCGGCCCCGGTTCGATTCCCGTCATGGCAAAGGATTTTTGTAGAAAAATAAAATGAGTCCCAACGTGTGCAACAGAACAGTTCGAAATCTCGTTACATTTGCATCGTCATGAACATGACTTATATCAGGCTAGCTAATTTTTTCTTTGTTCATTTTAAGTGTAGAAACAATATTTCGTTTGTGAACATTTTTTTCTGCCGTTTTGACAACAGGCTCATTACTAAAGAACACACGGCTGTCTGCTGATTGACGCTTGACTGTAGATTTTCGCTTTGTGTCAAAAGAACTCCCTAACGCACACTTTTTCAAAGTAGGTGAATTCATCAGATCTGTTTGAAACATTGCATTTTATCCATGCACGACGACTACTTAGATACTCGCAGCACAGTTGCCTCATATAAATTGCCCATGAGCGCGGAGCTTGTCTTTGTCACTGTAGCAACTTTGCTCCATCAGCGGGAGAAGGCGGTTCGACGCCCCTGTAAGCACATGTTTCTCAAATTCCTTTGTTTCAGGCAAGCCACTGTGACGTCAGACGCCTTTACGCATACAGCTTTGCGATGCTTAGACAGTAATAACATAATTCATGTTTACATTTCTTTAATTTTCGACGCATTGTCGTTATTCGTGACGCATCAATGACCAATTGATTATATGGCAATGCAATGAAAAAAGCGTGTGGAAAACAGTGTTAATGACAGATTTGAGAAGCACATTTCTTCAATGTTGGCCGCATGGCATTCCTGTGCAGGTGACAATGGTAATTTTTCAAAACGACAAGGATATTTAAACACATGATTATTTGTTTGCTGTGCTCTATGGCCTCTGCTACAGACCTCATCGAAATGACACTTAGATATCTTAGGGTGTACATATCAAGTCTTCCCAAATGGTCTAGCGGATAGGAATCTGCCTTGTCACGCAGGGCGGCCCGGGTTCGATTCCCGTCATGGCAAATGATTTTTGTAGAAAAATAAAATGAGTCCCAACGTGTGCAACAGAACAGTTCGAAATCTCGTTACATTTGCATCGTCATGAACATGACTTATATCAGGCTAGCTAATTTTTTCTTTGTTCATTTTAAGTGTAGAAACAATATTTCGTTTGTGAACATTTTTTTCTGCCGTTTTGAAAACAGGCTCATTACTAAAGAACACACTGCTGTCTGCTGATTGACGCTTGACTGTAGATTTTCGCTTTGTGTCAAAAGAACTCCCTAACGCACACTTTTTCAAAGTAGGTGAATTCATCAGATCTGTTTGAAACATTGCATTTTATCCATGCACGACGACTACTTAGATACTCGCAGCACAGTTGCCTCATATAAATTGCCCATGAGCGCGGAGCTTGTCTTTGTCACTGTAGCAACTTTGCTCCATCAGCGGGAGAAGGTGGTTCGACGCCCCTGTAAGCACATGTTTCTCTAATTCCTTTGTTTCAGGCAAGCCACTGTGACGTCAGACGCCTTTACGCATACAGCTTTGCGATGCTTAGACAGTAATAACATAATTCATGTTTACATTTCTTTAATTTTCGACGCATTGTCGTTATTCGTGACGCATCAATGACCAATTGATTATATGGCAATGCAATGAAAAAAGCGTGTGGAAAACAGTGTTAATGACAGATTTGAGAAGCACATTTCTTCAATGTTGGCCGCAGGGCATTCCTGTGCAGGTGACAATGGTAATTTTTCAAAACGACAAGGATATTTAAACACATGATTATTTGTTTGCTGTGCTCTATGGCCTCTGCTACAGACCTCATCGAAATGACACTTAGATATCTTAGGGTGTACATATCAAGTCTTCCCAAATGGTCTAACGGATAGGGATCTGCCTTGTCACGCAGGGCGGCCCCGGTTCGATTCCCGTCATGGCAAAGGATTTTTGTAGAAAAATAAAATGAGTCCCAACGTGTGCAACAGAACAGTTCGAAATCTCGTTACATTTGCATCGTCATGAACATGACTTATATCAGGCTAGCTAATTTTTTCTTTGTTCATTTTAAGTGTAGAAACAATATTTCGTTTGTGAACATTTTTTTCTGCCGTTTTGACAACAGGCTCATTACTAAAGAACACACGGCTGTCTGCTGATTGACGCTTGACTGTAGATTTTCGCTTTGTGTCAAAAGAACTCCCTAACGCACACTTTTTCAAAGTAGGTGAATTCATCAGATCTGTTTGAAACATTGCATTTTATCCATGCACGACGACTACTTAGATACTCGCAGCACAGTTGCCTCATATAAATTGCCCATGAGCGCGGAGCTTGTCTTTGTCACTGTAGCAACTTTGCTCCATCAGCGGGAGAAGGCGGTTCGACGCCCCTGTAAGCACATGTTTCTCAAATTCCTTTGTTTCAGGCAAGCCACTGTGACGTCAGACGCCTTTACGCATACAGCTTTGCGATGCTTAGACAGTAATAACATAATTCATGTTTACATTTCTTTAATTTTCGACGCATTGTCGTTATTCGTGACGCATCAATGACCAATTGATTATATGGCAATGCAATGAAAAAAGCGTGTGGAAAACAGTGTTAATGACAGATTTGAGAAGCACATTTCTTCAATGTTGGCCGCATGGCATTCCTGTGCAGGTGACAATGGTAATTTTTCAAAACGACAAGGATATTTAAACACATGATTATTTGTTTGCTGTGCTCTATGGCCTCTGCTACAGACCTCATCGAAATGACACTTAGATATCTTAGGGTGTACATATCAAGTCTTCCCAAATGGTCTAGCGGATAGGCATCTACCTTGTAACGCAGGGCGGCCCGGGTTCGATTCCCGTCATGGCAAATGTTTTTTGTAGAAAAATAAAATGAGTCCCAACGTGTGCAACAGAACAGTTTGAAATCTCGTTACATTTGCATCGTCATGAACATGACTTATATCAGGCTAGCTAATTTTTTCTTTGTTCATTTTAAGTGTAGAAACAATATTTCGTTTGTGAACATTTTTTTCTGCCGTTTTGATAACAGGCTCATGACTAAAGAACACACGGCTGTCTGCTGATTGACGCTTGACTGTAGATTTTCGCTTTGTGTCAAAAGAACTCCCTAACGCACACTTTTTCAAAGTAGGTGAATTCATCAGATCTGTTTGAAACATTGCATTTTATCCATGCACGACGACTACTTAGATACTCGCAGCACAGTTGCCTCATATAAATTGCCCGTGAGCGCGGAGCTTGTCTTTGTCACTGTAGCAACTTTGCTCCATCAGCGGGAGAAGGCGGTTCGACGCCCCTGTAAGCACATGTTTCTCTAATTCCTTTGTTTCAGGCAAGCCACTGTGACGTCAGACGCCTTTACGCATACAGCTTTGCGATGCTTAGACAGTAATAACATAATTCATGTTTACATTTCTTTAATTTTCGACGCATTGTCGTTATTCGTGACGCATCAATGACCAATTGATTATATGGCAATGCAATGAAAAAAGCGTGTGGAAAACAGTGTTAATGACAGATTTGAGAAGCTCATTTCTTCAATGTTGGCCGCATGGCATTCCTGTGCAGGTGACAATGGTAATTTTTCAAAACGACAAGGATATTTAAACACATGATTATTTGTTTGCTGTGCTCTATGGCCTCTGCTACAGACCTCATCGAAATGACACTTAGATATCTTAGGGTGTACATATCAAGTCTTCCCAAATGGTCTAGCGGATAGGCATCTACCTTGTAACGCAGGGCGGCCCGGGTTCGATTCCCGTCATGGCAAATGTTTTTTGTAGAAAAATAAAATGAGTCCCAACGTGTGCAACAGAACAGTTTGAAATCTCGTTACATTTGCATCGTCATGAACATGACTTATATCAGGCTAGCTAATTTTTTCTTTGTTCATTTTAAGTGTAGAAACAATATTTCGTTTGTGAACATTTTTTTCTGCCGTTTTGAAAACAGGCTCATTACTAAAGAACACACTGCTGTCTGCTGATTGACGCTTGACTGTAGATTTTCGCTTTGTGTCAAAAGAACTCCCTAACGCACACTTTTTCAAAGTAGGTGAATTCATCAGATCTGTTTGAAACATTGCATTTTATCCATGCACGACGACTACTTAGATACTCGCAGCACAGTTGCCTCATATAAATTGCCCATGAGCGCGGAGCTTGTCTTTGTCACTGTAGCAACTTTGCTCCATCAGCGGGAGAAGGCGGTTCGACGCCCCTGTAAGCACATGTTTCTCAAATTCCTTTGTTTCAGGCAAGCCACTGTGACGTCAGACGCCTTTACGCATACAGCTTTGCGATGCTTAGACAGTAATAACATAATTCATGTTTACATTTCTTTAATTTTCGACGCATTGTCGTTATTCGTGACGCATCAATGACCAATTGATTATATGGCAATGCAATGAAAAAAGCGTGTGGAAAACAGTGTTAATGACAGATTTGAGAAGCACATTTCTTCAATGTTGGCCGCATGGCATTCCTGTGCAGGTGACAATGGTAATTTTTCAAAACGACAAGGATATTTAAACACATGATTATTTGTTTGCTGTGCTCTATGGCCTCTGCTACAGACCTCATCGAAATGACACTTAGATATCTTAGGGTGTACATATCAAGTTATCCCAAATGGTCTAGCGGATAGGCATCTACCTTGTAACGCAGGGCGGCCCGGGTTCGATTCCCGTCATGGCAAATGTTTTTTGTAGAAAAATAAAATGAGTCCCAACGTGTGCAACAGAACAGTTTGAAATCTCGTTACATTTGCATCGTCATGAACATGACTTATATCAGGCTAGCTAATTTTTTCTTTGTTCATTTTAAGTGTAGAAACAATATTTCGTTTGTGAACATTTTTTTCTGCCGTTTTGACAACAGGCTCATGACTAAAGAACACACGGCTGTCTGCTGATTGACGCTTGACTGTAGATTTTCGCTTTGTGTCAAAAGAACTCCCTAACGCACACTTTTTCAAAGTAGGTGAATTCATCAGATCTGTTTGAAACATTGCATTTTATCCATGCACGACGACTACTTAGATACTCGCAGCACAGTTGCCTCATATAAATTGCCCGTGAGCGCGGAGCTTGTCTTTGTCACTGTAGCAACTTTGCTCCATCAGCGGGAGAAGGCGGTTCGACGCCCCTGTAAGCACATGTTTCTCTAATTCCTTTGTTTCAGGCAAGCCACTGTGACGTCAGACGCCTTTACGCATACAGCTTTGCGATGCTTAGACAGTAATAACATAATTCATGTTTACATTTCTTTAATTTTCGACGCATTGTCGTTATTCGTGACGCATCAATGACCAATTGATTATATGGCAATGCAATGAAAAAAGCGTGTGGAAAACAGTGTTAATGACAGATTTGAGAAGCACATTTCTTCAATGTTGGCCGCATGGCATTCCTGTGCAGGTGACAATGGTAATTTTTCAAAACGACAAGGATATTTAAACACATGATTATTTGTTTGCTGTGCTCTATGGCCTCTGCTACAGACCTCATCGAAATGACACTTAGATATCTTAGGGTGTACATATCAAGTCTTCCCAAATGGTCTAGCGGATAGGCATCTACCTTGTAACGCAGGGCGGCCCGGGTTCGATTCCCGTCATGGCAAATGTTTTTTGTAGAAAAATAAAATGAGTCCCAACGTGTGCAACAGAACAGTTTGAAATCTCGTTACATTTGCATCGTCATGAACATGACTTATATCAGGCTAGCTAATTTTTTCTTTGTTCATTTTAAGTGTAGAAACAATATTTCGTTTGTGAACATTTTTTTCTGCCGTTTTGAAAACAGGCTCATTACTAAAGAACACACTGCTGTCTGCTGATTGACGCTTGACTGTAGATTTTCGCTTTGTGTCAAAAGAACTCCCTAACGCACACTTTTTCAAAGTAGGTGAATTCATCAGATCTGTTTGAAACATTGCATTTTATCCATGCACGACGACTACTTAGATACTCGCAGCACAGTTGCCTCATATAAATTGCCCATGAGCGCGGAGCTTGTCTTTGTCACTGTAGCAACTTTGCTCCATCAGCGGGAGAAGGCGGTTCGACGCCCCTGTAAGCACATGTTTCTCAAATTCCTTTGTTTCAGGCAAGCCACTGTGACGTCAGACGCCTTTACGCATACAGCTTTGCGATGCTTAGACAGTAATAACATAATTCATGTTTACATTTCTTTAATTTTCGACGCATTGTCGTTATTCGTGACGCATCAATGACCAATTGATTATATGGCAATGCAATGAAAAAAGCGTGTGGAAAACAGTGTTAATGACAGATTTGAGAAGCACATTTCTTCAATGTTGGCCGCATGGCATTCCTGTGCAGGTGACAATGGTAATTTTTCAAAACGACAAGGATATTTAAACACATGATTATTTGTTTGCTGTGCTCTATGGCCTCTGCTACAGACCTCATCGAAATGACACTTAGATATCTTAGGGTGTACATATCAAGTCTTCCCAAATGGTCTAGCGGATAGGCATCTACCTTGTAACGCAGGGCGGCCCGGGTTCGATTCCCGTCATGGCAAATGTTTTTTGTAGAAAAATAAAATGAGTCCCAACGTGTGCAACAGAACAGTTTGAAATCTCGTTACATTTGCATCGTCATGAACATGACTTATATCAGGCTAGCTAATTTTTTCTTTGTTCATTTTAAGTGTAGAAACAATATTTCGTTTGTGAACATTTTTTTCTGCCGTTTTGACAACAGGCTCATGACTAAAGAACACACGGCTGTCTGCTGATTGACGCTTGACTGTAGATTTTCGCTTTGTGTCAAAAGAACTCCCTAACGCACACTTTTTCAAAGTAGGTGAATTCATCAGATCTGTTTGAAACATTGCATTTTATCCATGCACGACGACTACTTAGATACTCGCAGCACAGTTGCCTCATATAAATTGCCCGTGAGCGCGGAGCTTGTCTTTGTCACTGTAGCAACTTTGCTCCATCAGCGGGAGAAGGCGGTTCGACGCCCCTGTAAGCACATGTTTCTCTAATTCCTTTGTTTCAGGCAAGCCACTGTGACGTCAGACGCCTTTACGCATACAGCTTTGCGATGCTTAGACAGTAATAACATAATTCATGTTTACATTTCTTTAATTTTCGACGCATTGTCGTTATTCGTGACGCATCAATGACCAATTGATTATATGGCAATGCAATGAAAAAAGCGTGTGGAAAACAGTGTTAATGACAGATTTGAGAAGCACATTTCTTCAATGTTGGCCGCATGGCATTCCTGTGCAGGTGACAATGGTAATTTTTCAAAACGACAAGGATATTTAAACACATGATTATTTGTTTGCTGTGCTCTATGGCCTCTGCTACAGACCTCATCGAAATGACACTTAGATATCTTAGGGTGTACATATCAAGTCTTCCCAAATGGTCTAGCGGATAGGCATCTACCTTGTAACGCAGGGCGGCCCGGGTTCGATTCCCGTCATGGCAAATGTTTTTTGTAGAAAAATAAAATGAGTCCCAACGTGTGCAACAGAACAGTTTGAAATCTCGTTACATTTGCATCGTCATGAACATGACTTATATCAGGCTAGCTAATTTTTTCTTTGTTCATTTTAAGTGTAGAAACAATATTTCGTTTGTGAACATTTTTTTCTGCCGTTTTGAAAACAGGCTCATTACTAAAGAACACACTGCTGTCTGCTGATTGACGCTTGACTGTAGATTTTCGCTTTGTGTCAAAAGAACTCCCTAACGCACACTTTTTCAAAGTAGGTGAATTCATCAGATCTGTTTGAAACATTGCATTTTATCCATGCACGACGACTACTTAGATACTCGCAGCACAGTTGCCTCATATAAATTGCCCATGAGCGCGGAGCTTGTCTTTGTCACTGTAGCAACTTTGCTCCATCAGCGGGAGAAGGCGGTTCGACGCCCCTGTAAGCACATGTTTCTCTAATTCCTTTGTTTCAGGCAAGCCACTGTGACGTCAGACGCCTTTACGCATACAGCTTTGCGATGCTTAGACAGTAATAACATAATTCATGTTTACATTTCTTTAATTTTCGACGCATTGTCGTTATTTGTGACGCATCAATGACCAATTGATTATATGGCAATGCAATGAAAAAAGCGTGTGGAAAACAGTGTTAATGACAGATTTGAGAAGCACATTTCTTCAATGTTGGCCGCAGGGCATTCCTGTGCAGGTGACAATGGTAATTTTTCAAAACGACAAGGATATTTAAACACTTGATTATTTGTTTGCTGTGCTCTATGGCCTCTGCTACAGACCTCATCGAAATGACACTTAGATATCTTAGGGTGTACATATCAAGTCTTCCCAAATGGTCTAGCGGATAGGCATCTACCTTGTAACCCATGGTGGCCCGGGTTCGATTCCCGTCGTGGCAAATGTTTTTTGTAGAAAAATAAAATGAGTCCCAACGTGTGCAACAGAACAGTTCGAAATCTCGTTACATTTGCATCGGCATGAACATGACTTATATCAGGCTAGCTCATTTTTTCTTTGTTCATTTTAAGTGTAGAAACAATATTTCGTTTGTGAACATTTTTTTCTGCCGTTTTGACAACAGGCTCATTACTAAAGAACACACGGCTGTCTGCTGATTGACGCTTGACTGTAGATTTTCGCTTTGTGTCAAAAGAACTCCCTAACGCACACTTTTTCAAAGTAGGTGAATTCATCAGATCTGTTTGAAACATTGCATTTTATCCATGCACGACGACTGCTTAGATACTCGCAGCACAGTTGCCCCATATACATTGCCCATGAGCGCGGAGCTTGTCTTTGTCACTGTAGCAACTTTGCTCCATCAGCGGGAGAAGGCGCTTCGACGCCCCTGTAAGCACATGTTTCTCTGATTCCTTTGTTTCAGGCAAGCCACTGTGACGTCAGACGCCTTTACGCATACAGCTTTGCGATGCTTAGACAGTAATAACATAATTCATGTTTACATTTCTTTAATTTTCGACGCATTGTCGTTATTCGTGACGCATCAATGACCAATTGATTATATGGCAATGCAATGAAAAAAGCGTGTGGATAACAGTGTTAATGACAGATTTGAGAAGCACATTTCTTCAATGTTGGCCGCATGTCATTCCTGTGCAGGTGACAATGGTAATTTTTCAAAACGACAAGGATATTTAAACACATGATTATTTGTTTGCTGTGCTCTATGGCCTCTGCTACAGACCTCATCGAAATGACACTTAGATATCTTAGGGTGTACATATCAAGTCTTCCCAAATGGTCTAGCGGATAGGAATCTGCCTTGTCACGCAGGGCGGCCTGGGTTCGATTCCCGTCATGGCAAATGTTTTTTGTAGAAAAATAAAATGAGTCCCAACGTGTGCAACAGAACAGTTCGAAATCTCGTTACATTTGTATCGTCATGAACATGACTTATATCAGGCTAGCTCATTTTTTCTTTGTTCATTTTAAGTGTAGAAACAATATTTCGTTTGTGACCATTTTTTTCTGCCGTTTTGACAACAGGCTCATGACTAAAGAACACACGGCTGTCTGCTGATTGACGCTTGACTGTAGATTTTCGCTTTGTGTCAAAAGAACTTCCTAACGCACACTTTTTCAAAGTAGGTGAATTCATCAGATCTGTTTGAAACATTGCATTTTATCCATGCACGACGACTGCTTAGATACTCGCAGCACAGTTGCCCCATATACATTGCCCATGAGCGCGGAGCTTGTCTTTGTCACTGTAGCAACTTTGCTCCATCAGCGGGAGAAGGCGCTTCGACGCCCCTGTAAGCACATGTTTCTCTGATTCCTTTGTTTCAGGCAAGCCACTGTGACGTCAGACGCCTTTACGCATACAGCTTTGCGATGCTTAGACAGTAATAACATAATTCATGTTTACATTTCTTTAATTTTCGACGCATTGTCGTTATTCGTGACGCATCAATGACCAATTGATTATATGGCAATGCAATGAAAAAAGCGTGTGGAAAACAGTGTTAATGACAGATTTGAGAAGCACATTTCTTCAATGTTGGCCGCATGGCATTCCTGTGCAGGTGACAATGGTAATTTTTCAAAACGACAAGGATATTTAAACACATGATTATTTGTTTGCTGTGCTCTATGGCCTCTGCTACAGACCTCATCGAAATGACACTTAGATATCTTAGGGTGTACATATCAAGTCTTCCCAAATGGTCTAGCGGATAGGCATCTACCTTGTAACGCAGGGCGGCCCGGGTTCGATTCCCGTCATGGCAAATGTTTTTTGTAGAAAAATAAAATGAGTCCCAACGTGTGCAACAGAACAGTTTGAAATCTCGTTACATTTGCATCGTCATGAACATGACTTATATCAGGCTAGCTAATTTTTTCTTTGTTCATTTTAAGTGTAGAAACAATATTTCGTTTGTGAACATTTTTTTCTGCCGTTTTGAAAACAGGCTCATTACTAAAGAACACACTGCTGTCTGCTGATTGACGCTTGACTGTAGATTTTCGCTTTGTGTCAAAAGAACTCCCTAACGCACACTTTTTCAAAGTAGGTGAATTCATCAGATCTGTTTGAAACATTGCATTTTATCCATGCACGACGACTACTTAGATACTCGCAGCACAGTTGCCTCATATAAATTGCCCATGAGCGCGGAGCTTGTCTTTGTCACTGTAGCAACTTTGCTCCATCAGCGGGAGAAGGCGGTTCGACGCCCCTGTAAGCACATGTTTCTCTAATTCCTTTGTTTCAGGCAAGCCACTGTGACGTCAGACGCCTTTACGCATACAGCTTTGCGATGCTTAGACAGTAATAACATAATTCATGTTTACATTTCTTTAATTTTCGACGCATTGTCGTTATTTGTGACGCATCAATGACCAATTGATTATATGGCAATGCAATGAAAAAAGCGTGTGGAAAACAGTGTTAATGACAGATTTGAGAAGCACATTTCTTCAATGTTGGCCGCAGGGCATTCCTGTGCAGGTGACAATGGTAATTTTTCAAAACGACAAGGATATTTAAACACTTGATTATTTGTTTGCTGTGCTCTATGGCCTCTGCTACAGACCTCATCGAAATGACACTTAGATATCTTAGGGTGTACATATCAAGTCTTCCCAAATGGTCTAGCGGATAGGCATCTACCTTGTAACCCATGGTGGCCCGGGTTCGATTCCCGTCGTGGCAAATGTTTTTTGTAGAAAAATAAAATGAGTCCCAACGTGTGCAACAGAACAGTTCGAAATCTCGTTACATTTGCATCGGCATGAACATGACTTATATCAGGCTAGCTCATTTTTTCTTTGTTCATTTTAAGTGTAGAAACAATATTTCGTTTGTGAACATTTTTTTCTGCCGTTTTGACAACAGGCTCATTACTAAAGAACACACGGCTGTCTGCTGATTGACGCTTGACTGTAGATTTTCGCTTTGTGTCAAAAGAACTCCCTAACGCACACTTTTTCAAAGTAGGTGAATTCATCAGATCTGTTTGAAACATTGCATTTTATCCATGCACGACGACTGCTTAGATACTCGCAGCACAGTTGCCCCATATACATTGCCCATGAGCGCGGAGCTTGTCTTTGTCACTGTAGCAACTTTGCTCCATCAGCGGGAGAAGGCGCTTCGACGCCCCTGTAAGCACATGTTTCTCTGATTCCTTTGTTTCAGGCAAGCCACTGTGACGTCAGACGCCTTTACGCATACAGCTTTGCGATGCTTAGACAGTAATAACATAATTCATGTTTACATTTCTTTAATTTTCGACGCATTGTCGTTATTCGTGACGCATCAATGACCAATTGATTATATGGCAATGCAATGAAAAAAGCGTGTGGATAACAGTGTTAATGACAGATTTGAGAAGCACATTTCTTCAATGTTGGCCGCATGTCATTCCTGTGCAGGTGACAATGGTAATTTTTCAAAACGACAAGGATATTTAAACACATGATTATTTGTTTGCTGTGCTCTATGGCCTCTGCTACAGACCTCATCGAAATGACACTTAGATATCTTAGGGTGTACATATCAAGTCTTCCCAAATGGTCTAGCGGATAGGAATCTGCCTTGTCACGCAGGGCGGCCTGGGTTCGATTCCCGTCATGGCAAATGTTTTTTGTAGAAAAATAAAATGAGTCCCAACGTGTGCAACAGAACAGTTCGAAATCTCGTTACATTTGCATCGTCATGAACATGACTTATATCAGGCTAGCTCATTTTTTCTTTGTTCATTTTAAGTGTAGAAACAATATTTCGTTTGTGACCATTTTTTTCTGCCGTTTTGACAACAGGCTCATGACTAAAGAACACACGGCTGTCTGCTGATTGACGCTTGACTGTAGATTTTCGCTTTGTGTCAAAAGAACTTCCTAACGCACACTTTTTCAAAGTAGGTGAATTCATCAGATCTGTTTGAAACATTGCATTTTATCCATGCACGACGACTGCTTAGATACTCGCAGCACAGTTGCCCCATATACATTGCCCATGAGCGCGGAGCTTGTCTTTGTCACTGTAGCAACTTTGCTCCATCAGCGGGAGAAGGCGCTTCGACGCCCCTGTAAGCACATGTTTCTCTGATTCCTTTGTTTCAGGCAAGCCACTGTGACGTCAGACGCCTTTACGCATACAGCTTTGCGATGCTTAGACAGTAATAACATAATTCATGTTTACATTTCTTTAATTTTCGACGCATTGTCGTTATTCGTGACGCATCAATGACCAATTGATTATATGGCAATGCAATGAAAAAAGCGTGTGGAAAACAGTGTTAATGACAGATTTGAGAAGCACATTTCTTCAATGTTGGCTGCAGGGCATTCCTGTGCAGGTGACAATGGTAATTTTTCAAAACGACAAGGATATTTAAACACATGATTATTTGTTTGCTGTGCTCTATGGCCTCTGCTACAGACCTCATCGAAATGACACTTAGATATCTTAGGGTGTACATATCAAGTCTTCCCAAATGGTCTAGCGGATAGGCATCTGCCTTGTCACGCAGGGCGGCCCGGGTTCGATTCCCGTCATGGCAAAGGATTTTTGTAGAAAAATAAAATGAGTCCCAACGTGTGCAACAGAACAGTTCGAAATCTCGTTACATTTGCATCGTCATGAACATGACTTATATCAGGCTAGCTAATTTTTTCTTTGTTCATTTTAAGTGTAGAAACAATATTTCGTTTGTGAACATTTTTTTCTGCCGTTTTGACAACAGGCTCATTACTAAAGAACACACGGCTGTCTGCTGATTGACGCTTGACTGTAGATTTTCGCTTTGTGTCAAAAGAACTCCCTAACGCACACTTTTTCAAAGTAGGTGAATTCATCAGATCTGTTTGAAACATTGCATTTTATCCATGCACGACGACTACTTAGATACTCGCAGCACAGTTGCCTCATATAAATTGCCCATGAGCGCGGAGCTTGTCTTTGTCACTGTAGCAACTTTGCTCCATCAGCGGGAGAAGGAGGTTCGA
This sequence comes from Argentina silus, assembly GCF_951799395.1. Taxonomy (NCBI): domain Eukaryota; kingdom Metazoa; phylum Chordata; class Actinopteri; order Argentiniformes; family Argentinidae; genus Argentina; species Argentina silus. The sequence goes on from NC_139657.1 coordinate 30,850,414, forward strand.
CGCCCCTGTAAGCACATGTTTCTCTAATTCCTTTGTTTCAGGCAAGCCACTGTGACGTCAGACGCCTTTACGCATACAGCTTTGCGATGCTTAGACAGTAATAACATAATTCATGTTTACATTTCTTTAATTTTCGACGCATTGTCGTTATTCGTGACGCATCAATGACCAATTGATTATATGGCAATGCAATGAAAAAAGCGTGTGGAAAACAGTGTTAATGACAGATTTGAGAAGCACATTTCTTCAATGTTGGCCGCATGGCATTCCTGTGCAGGTGACAATGGTAATTTTTCAAAACGACAAGGATATTTAAACACATGATTATTTGTTTGCTGTGCTCTATGGCCTCTGCTACAGACCTCATCGAAATGACACTTAGATATCTTAGGGTGTACATATCAAGTCTTCCCAAATGGTCTAGCGGATAGGCATCTACCTTGTAACGCAGGGCGACCCGGGTTCGATTCCCGTCATGGCAAATGTTTTTTGTAGAAAAATAAAATGAGTCCCAACGTGTGCAACAGAACAGTTCGAAATCTCGTTACATTTGCATCGTCATGAACATGACTTATATCAGGCTAGCTAATTTTTTCTTTGTTCATTTTAAGTGTAGAAACAATATTTCGTTTGTGAACATTTTTTTCTGCCGTTTTGAAAACAGGCTCATTACTAAAGAACACACTGCTGTCTGCTGATTGACGCTTGACTGTAGATTTTCGCTTTGTGTCAAAAGAACTCCCTAACGCACACTTTTTCAAAGTAGGTGAATTCATCAGATCTGTTTGAAACATTGCATTTTATCCATGCACGACGACTACTTAGATACTCGCAGCACAGTTGCCTCATATAAATTGCCCATGAGCGCGGAGCTTGTCTTTGTCACTGTAGCAACTTTGCTCCATCAGCGGGAGAAGGCGGTTCGACGCCCCTGTAAGCACATGTTTCTCTAATTCCTTTGTTTCAGGCAAGCCACTGTGACGTCAGACGCCTTTACGCATACAGCTTTGCGATGCTTAGACAGTAATAACATAATTCATGTTTACATTTCTTTAATTTTCGACGCATTGTCGTTATTTGTGACGCATCAATGACCAATTGATTATATGGCAATGCAATGAAAAAAGCGTGTGAAAAACAGTGTTAATGACAGATTTGAGAAGCACATTTCTTCAATGTTGGCCGCAGGGCATTCCTGTGCAGGTGACAATGGTAATTTTTCAAAACGACAAGGATATTTAAACACTTGATTATTTGTTTGCTGTGCTCTATGGCCTCTGCTACAGACCTCATCGAAATGACACTTAGATATCTTAGGGTGTACATATCAAGTCTTCCCAAATGGTCTAGCGGATAGGAATCTGCCTTGTCACGCAGGGCGGCCCGGGTTCGATTCCCGTCATGGCAAAGGATTTTTGTAGAAAAATAAAATGAGTCCCAACGTGTGCAACAGAACAGTTCGAAATCTCGTTACATTTGCATCGTCATGAACATGACTTATATCAGGCTAGCTTATTTTTTCTTTGTTCATTTTAAGTGTAGAAACAATATTTCGTTTGTGAAAATTTTTTTCTGCCGTTTTGACAACAGGCTCATGACTAAAGAACACACGGCTGTCTGCTGATTGACGCTTGACTGTAGATTTTCGCTTTGTGTCAAAAGAACTTCCTAACGCACACTTTTTCAAAGTAGGTGAATTTATCAGATCTGTTTGAAACATTGCATTTTATCCATGCACGACGACTACTTAGATACTCGCAGCACAGTTGCCTCATATAAATTGCCCATGAGCGCGGAGCTTGTCTTTGTCACTGTAGCAACTTTGCTCCATCAGCGGGAGAAGGCGGTTCGACGCCCCTGTAAGCACATGTTTCTCTAATTCCTTTGTTTCAGGCAAGCCACTGTGAAGTCAGACGCCTTTACGCATACAGCTTTGCGATGCTTTTACAGTAATAACATAATTCATGTTTACATTTCTTTAATTTTCGACGCATTGTCGTTATTCGTGACGCATCAATGACCAATTGATTATATGGCAATGCAATGAAAAAAGCGTGTGGAAAACAGTGTTAATGACAGATTTGAGAAGCACATTTCTTCAATGTTGGCCGCATGGCATTCCTGTGCAGGTGACAATGGTAATTTTTCAAAACGACAAGGATATTTAAACACATGATTATTTGTTTGCTGTGCTCTATGGCCTCTGCTACAGACCTCATCGAAATGACACTTAGATATCTTAGGGTGTACATATCAAGTCTTCCCAAATGGTCTAGCGGATAGGAATCTGCCTTGTAACGCAGGGCGGCCCGGGTTCGATTCCCGTCATGGCAAAGGATTTTTGTAGAAAAATAAAATGAGTCCCAACGTGTGCAACAGAACAGTTCGAAATCTCGTTACATTTGCATCGTCATGAACATGACTTATATCAGGCTAGCTAATTTTTTCTTTGTTCATTTTAAGTGTAGAAACAATATTTCGTTTGTGAACATTTTTTTCTGCCGTTTTGACAACAGGCTCATGACTAAAGAACACACGGCTGTCTGCTGATTGACGCTTGACTGTAGATTTTCGCTTTGTGTCAAAAGAACTCCCTAACGCACACTTTTTCAAAGTAGGTGAATTCATCAGATCTGTTTGAAACATTGCATTTTATCCATGCACGACGACTACTTAGATACTCGCAGCACAATTGCCTCATATAAATTGCCCATGAGCGCGGAGCTTGTCTTTGTCACTGTAGCAACTTTGCTCCATCAGCGGGAGAAGGCGGTTCGACGCCCCTGTAAGCACATGTTTCTCTAATTCCTTTGTTTCAGGCAAGCCACTGTGACGTCAGACGCCTTTACGCATACAGCTTTGCGATGCTTAGACAGTAATAACATAATTCATGTTTACATTTCTTTAATTTTCGACGCATTGTCGTTATTCGTGACGCATCAATGACCAATTGATTATATGGCAATGCAATGAAAAAAGCGTGTGGAAAACAGTGTTAATGACAGATTTGAGAAGCACATTTCTTCAATGTTGGCAGCATGGCATTCCTGTGCAGGTGACAATGGTAATTTTTCAAAACGACAAGGATATTTAAACACATGATTATTTGTTTGCTGTGCTCTATGTCCTCTGCTACAGACCTCATCGAAATGACACTTAGATATCTTAGGGTGTACATATCAAGTCTTCCCAAATGGTCTAGCGGATAGGCATCTGCCTTGTCACGCAGGGCGGCCCGGGTTCGATTCCCGTCATGGCAAAGGATTTTTGTAGAAAAATAAAATGAGTCCCAACGTGTGCAACAGAACAGTTCGAAATCTCGTTACATTTGCATCGTCATGAACATGACTTATATCAGGCTAGCTAATTTTTTCTTTGTTCATTTTAAGTGTAGAAACAATATTTCGTTTGTGAACATTTTTTTCTGCCGTTTTGACAACAGGCTCATTACTAAAGAACACACGGCTGTCTGCTGATTGACGCTTGACTGTAGATTTTCGCTTTGTGTCAAAAGAACTCCCTAACGCACACTTTTTCAAAGTAGGTGAATTCATCAGATCTGTTTGAAACATTGCATTTTATCCATGCACGACGACTACTTAGATACTCGCAGCACAGTTGCCTCATATAAATTGCCCATGAGCGCGGAGCTTGTCTTTGTCACTGTAGCAACTTTGCTCCATCAGCGGGAGAAGGAGGTTCGACGCCCCTGTAAGCACATGTTTCTCTAATTGCTTTGTTTCAGGCAAGCCACTGTGACGTCAGACGCCTTTACGCATACAGCTTTGCGATGCTTAGACAGTAATAACATAATTCATGTTTACATTTCTTTAATTTTCGACGCATTGTCGTTATTCGTGACGCATCAATGACCAATTGATTATATGGCAATGCAATGAAAAAAGCGTGTGGAAAACAGTGTTAATGACAGATTTGAGAAGCACATTTCTTCAATGTTGGCCGCATGGCATTCCTGTGCAGGTGACAATGGTAATTTTTCAAAACGACAAGGATATTTAAACACATGATTATTTGTTTGCTGTGCTCTATGGCCTCTGCTACAGACCTCATCGAAATGACACTTAGATATCTTAGGGTGTACATATCAAGTCTTCCCAAATGGTCTAGCGGATAGGCATCTACCTTGTAACGCAGGGCGACCCGGGTTCGATTCCTGTCATGGCAAATGTTTTTTGTAGAAAAATAAAATGAGTCCCAACGTGTGCAACAGAACAGTTCGAAATCTCGTTACGTTTGCATCGTCATGAACATGACTTATATCAGGCTAGCTAATTTTTTCTTTGTTCATTTTAAGTGTAGAAACAATATTTCGTTTGTGAACATTTTTTTCTGCCGTTTTGAAAACAGGCTCATTACTAAAGAACACACTGCTGTCTGCTGATTGACGCTTGACTGTAGATTTTCGCTTTGTGTCAAAAGAACTCCCTAACGCACACTTTTTCAAAGTAGGTGAATTCATCAGATCTGTTTGAAACATTGCATTTTATCCATGCACGACGACTACTTAGATACTCGCAGCACAGTTGCCTCATATAAATTGCCCATGAGCGCGGAGCTTGTCTTTGTCACTGTAGCAACTTTGCTCCATCAGCGGGAGAAGGCGGTTCGACGCCCCTGTAAGCACATGTTTCTCTAATTCCTTTGTTTCAGGCAAGCCACTGTGACGTCAGACGCCTTTACGCATACAGCTTTGCGATGCTTAGACAGTAATAACATAATTCATGTTTACATTTCTTTAATTTTCGACGCATTGTCGTTATTTGTGACGCATCAATGACCAATTGATTATATGGCAATGCAATGAAAAAAGCGTGTGAAAAACAGTGTTAATGACAGATTTGAGAAGCACATTTCTTCAATGTTGGCCGCATGGCATTCCTGTGCAGGTGACAATGGTAATTTTTCAAAACGACAAGGATATTTAAACACATGATTATTTGTTTGCTGTGCTCTATGGCCTCTGCTACAGACCTCATCGAAATGACACTTAGATATCTTAGGGTATACATATCAAGTTTTCCCAAATGGTCTAGCGGATAGGCATCTACCTTGTAACCCATGGTGGCCCGGGTTCGATTCCCGTCGTGGCAAATGTTTTTTGTAGAAAAATAAAATGAGTCCCAACGTGTGCAACAGAACAGTTCGAAATCTCGTTACATTTGCATCGTCATGAACATGACTTATATCAGGCTAGCTCATTTTTTCTTTGTTCATTTTAAGTGTAGAAACAATATTTCGTTTGTGAACATTTTTTTCTGCCGTTTTGAAAACAGGCTCATTACTAAAGAACACACTGCTGTCTGCTGATTGACGCTTGACTGTAGATTTTCGCTTTGTGTCAAAAGAACTCCCTAACGCACACTTTTTCAAAGTAGGTGAATTCATCAGATCTGTTTGAAACATTGCATTTTATCCATGCACGACGACTACTTAGATACTCGCAGCACAGTTGCCTCATATAAATTGCCCATGAGCGCGGAGCTTGTCTTTGTCACTGTAGCAACTTTGCTCCATCAGCGGGAGAAGGCGGTTCGACGCCCCTGTAAGCACATGTTTCTCTAATTCCTTTGTTTCAGGCAAGCCACTGTGACGTCAGACGCCTTTACGCATACAGCTTTGCGATGCTTAGACAGTAATAACATAATTCATGTTTACATTTCTTTAATTTTCGACGAATTGTCGTTATTTGTGACGCATCAATGACCAATTGATTATATGGCAATGCAATGAAAAAAGCGTGTGAAAAACAGTGTTAATGACAGATTTGAGAAGCACATTTCTTCAATGTTGGCCGCAGGGCATTCCTGTGCAGGTGACAATGGTAATTTTTCAAAACGACAAGGATATTTAAACACTTGATTATTTGTTTGCTGTGCTCTATGGCCTCTGCTACAGACCTCATCGAAATGACACTTAGATATCTTAGGGTGTACATATCAAGTCTTCCCAAATGGTCTAGCGGATAGGAATCTGCCTTGTCACGCAGGGCGGCCCGGGTTCGATTCCCGTCATGGCAAAGGATTTTTGTAGAAAAATAAAATGAGTCCCAACGTGTGCAACAGAACAGTTCGAAATCTCGTTACATTTGCATCGTCATGAACATGACTTATATCAGGCTAGCTCATTTTTTCTTTGTTCATTTTAAGTGTAGAAACAATATTTCGTTTGTGAACATTTTTTTCTGCCGTTTTGACAACAGGCTCATGACTAAAGAACACACGGCTGTCTGCTGATTGACGCTTGACTGTAGATTTTCGCTTTGTGTCAAAAGAACTTCCTAACGCACACTTTTTCAAAGTAGGTGAATTTATCAGATCTGTTTGAAACATTGCATTTTATCCATGCACGACGACTACTTAGATACTCGCAGCACAGTTGCCTCATATAAATTGCCCATGAGCGCGGAGCTTGTCTTTGTCACTGTAGCAACTTTGCTCCATCAGCGGGAGAAGGCGGTTCGACGCCCCTGTAAGCACATGTTTCTCTAATTCCTTTGTTTCAGGCAAGCCACTGTGAAGTCAGACGCCTTTACGCATACAGCTTTGCGATGCTTAGACAGTAATAACATAATTCATGTTTACATTTCTTTAATTTTCGACGCATTGTCGTTATTCGTGACGCATCAATGACCAATTGATTATATGGCAATGCAATGAAAAAAGCGTGTGGAAAACAGTGTTAATGACAGATTTGAGAAGCACATTTCTTCAATGTTGGCCGCATGGCATTCCTGTGCAGGTGACAATGGTAATTTTTCAAAACGACAAGGATATTTAAACACATGATTATTTGTTTGCTGTGCTCTATGGCCTCTGCTACAGACCTCATCGAAATGACACTTAGATATCTTAGGGTATACATATCAAGTTTTCCCAAATGGTCTAGCGGATAGGCATCTACCTTGTAACCCATGGTGGCCCGGGTTCGATTCCCGTCGTGGCAAATGTTTTTTGTAGAAAAATAAAATGAGTCCCAACGTGTGCAACAGAACAGTTCGAAATCTCGTTACATTTGCATCGTCATGAACATGACTTATATCAGGCTAGCTCATTTTTTCTTTGTTCATTTTAAGTGTAGAAACAATATTTCGTTTGTGAACATTTTTTTCTGCCGTTTTGACAACAGGCTCATTACTAAAGAACACACGGCTGTCTGCTGATTGACGCTTGACTGTAGATTTTCGCTTTGTGTCAAAAGAACTCCCTAACGCACACTTTTTCAAAGTAGGTGAATTCATCAGATCTGTTTGAAACATTGCATTTTATCCATGCACGACGACTACTTAGATACTCGCAGCACAGTTGCCTCATATAAATTGCCCATGAGCGCGGAGCTTGTCTTTGTCACTGTAGCAACTTTGCTCCATCAGCGGGAGAAGGCGGTTCGACGCCCCTGTAAGCACATGTTTCTCTAATTCCTTTGTTTCAGGCAAGCCACTGTGACGTCAGACGCCTTTACGCATACAGCTTTGCGATGCTTTGACAGAAATAACATAATTCATGTTTACATTTCTTTAATTTTCGACGCATTGTCGTTATTCGTGACGCATCAATGACCAATTGATTATATGGCAATGCAATGAAAAAAGCGTGTGGAAAACAGTGTTAATGACAGATTTGAGAAGCACATTTCTTCAATGTTGGCCGCATGGCATTCCTGTGCAGGTGACAATGGTAATTTTTCAAAACGACAAGGATATTTAAACACATGATTATTTGTTTGCTGTGCTCTATGGCCTCTGCTACAGACCTCATCGAAATGACACTTAGATATCTTAGGGTGTACATATCAAGTTTTCCCAAATGGTCTAGCGGATAGGCATCTACCTTGTAACGCAGGGCGGCCCGGGTTCGATTCCCGTCATGGCAAATGTTTTTTGTAGAAAAATAAAATGAGTCCCAACGTGTGCAACAGAACAGTTCGAAATCTCGTTACATTTGCATCGTCATGAACATGACTTATATCAGGCTAGCTCATTTTTTCTTTGTTCATTTTAAGTGTAGAAACAATATTTCGTTTGTGACCATTTTTTTCTGCCGTTTTGACAACACGCTCATGACTAAAGAACACACGGCTGTCTGCTGATTGACGCTTGACTGTAGATTTTCGCTTTGTGTCAAAAGAACTTTCTAACGCACACTTTTTCAAAGTAGGTGAATTCATCAGATCTGTTTGAAACATTGCATTTTATCCATGCACGACGACTGCTTTGATACTCGCAGCACAGTTGCCCCATATACATTGCCCATGAGCGCGGAGCTTGTCTTTGTCACTGTAGCAACTTTGCTCCATCAGCGGGAGAAGGCGCTTCGACGCCCCTGTAAGCACATGTTTCTCTGATTCCTTTGTTTCAGGCAAGCCACTGTGACGTCAGACGCCTTTACGCATACAGCTTTGCGATGCTTAGACAGTAATAACATAATTCATGTTTACATTTCTTTAATTTTCGACGCATTGTCGTTATTCGTGACGCATCAATGACCAATTGATTATATGGCAATGCAATGAAAAAAGCGTGTGGAAAACAGTGTTAATGACAGATTTGAGAAGCACATTTCTTCAATGTTGGCCGCATGGCATTCCTGTGCAGGTGACAATGGTAATTTTTCAAAACGACAAGGATATTTAAACACATGATTATTTGTTTGCTGTGCTCTATGGCCTCTGCTACAGACCTCATCGAAATGACACTTAGATATCTTAGGGTGTACATATCAAGTTTTCCCAAATGGTCTAGCGGATAGGCATCTACCTTGTAACGCAGGGCGGCCCGGGTTCGATTCCCGTCGTGGCAAATGTTTTTTGTAGAAAAATAAAATGAGTCCCAACGTGTGCAACAGAACAGTTCGAAATCTCGTTACATTTGCATCGTCATGAACATGACTTATATCAGGCTAGCTCATTTTTTCTTTGTTCATTTTAAGTGTAGAAACAATATTTCGTTTGTGACCATTTTTTTCTGCCGTTTTGACAACAGGCTCATGACTAAAGAACACACGGCTGTCTGCTGATTGACGCTTGACTGTAGATTTTCGCTTTGTGTCAAAAGAACTTCCTAACGCACACTTTTTCAAAGTAGGTGAATTCATCAGATCTGTTTGAAACATTGCATTTTATCCATGCACGACGACTACTTAGATACTCGCAGCACAGTTGCCTCATATAAATTGCCCATGAGCGCGGAGCTTGTCTTTGTCACTGTAGCAACTTTGCTCCATCAGCGGGAGAAGGCGGTTCGACGCCCCTGTAAGCACATGTTTCTCTAATTCCTTTGTTTCAGGCAAGCCACTGTGACGTCAGACGCCTTTACGCATACAGCTTTCCGATGCTTAGACAGTAATAACATAATTCATGTTTACATTTCTTTAATTTTCGACGCATTGTCGTTATTCGTGACGCATCAATGACCAATTGATTTTATGGCAATGCAATGAAAAAAGCGTGTGGAAAACAGTGTTAATGACAGATTTGAGAAGCACATTTCATCAATATTGGCCGCATGGCATTCCTGTGCAGGTGACAATGGTAATTTTTCAAAACGACAAGGATATTTAAACACATGATTATTTGTTTGCTGTGCTCTATGGCCTCTGCTACAGACCTCATCGAAATGACACTTAGATATCTTAGGGTGTACATATCAAGTTTTCCCAAATGGTCTAGCGGATAGGCATCTACCTTGTAACGCAGGGTGGCCCGGGTTCGATTCCCGTCATGGCAAATGTTTTTTGTAAAAAAATAAAATGAGTCCCAACGTGTGCAACAGAACAGTTCGAAATCTCGTTACATTTGCATCGTCATGAACATGACTTATATCAGGCTAGCTCATTTTTTCTTTGTTCATTTTAAGTGTAGAAACAATATTTCGTTTGTGACCATTTTTTTCTGCCGTTTTGACAACAGGCTCATGACTAAAGAACACACGGCTGTCTGCTGATTGACGCTTGACTGTAGATTTTCGCTTTGTGTCAAAAGAACTTTCTAACGCACACTTTTTCAAAGTAGGTGAATTCATCAGATCTGTTTGAAACATTGCATTTTATCCATGCACGACGACTGCTTAGATACTCGCAGCACAGTTGCCCCATATACATTGCCCATGAGCGCGGAGCTTGTCTTTGTCACTGTAGCAACTTTGCTCCATCAGCGGGAGAAGGCGCTTCGACGCCCCTGTAAGCACATGTTTCTCTGATTCCTTTGTTTCAGGCAAGCCACTGTGACGTCAGACGCCTTTACGCATACAGCTTTGCGATGCTTAGACAGTAATAACATAATTCATGTTTACATTTCTTTAATTTTCGATGCATTGTCGTTATTCGTGACGCATCAATGACCAATTGATTATATGGCAATGCAATGAAAAAAGCGTGTGGAAAACAGTGTTAATGACAGATTTGAGAAGCACATTTCTTCAATGTTGGCCGCATGGCATTCCTGTGCAGGTGACAATGGTAATTTTTCAAAACGACAAGGATATTTAAACACATGATTATTTGTTTGCTGTGCTCTATGGCCTCTGCTACAGACCTCATCGAAATCACACTTAGATATCTTAGGGTGTACATATCAAGTTTTCCCAAATGGTCTAGCGGATAGGCATCTACCTTGTAACGCAGGGCGGCCCGGGTTCGATTCCCTTCATGGCAAATGTTTTTTGTAGAAAAATAAAATGAGTCCCAACGTGTGCAACAGAACAGTTCGAAATCTCGTTACATTTGCATCGTCATGAACATGACTTATATCAGGCTAGCTCATTTTTTCTTTGTTCATTTTAAGTGTAGAAACAATATTTCGTTTGTGACCATTTTTTTCTGCCGTTTTGACAACAGGCTCATGACTAAAGAACACACGGCTGTCTGCTGATTGACGCTTGACTGTAGATTTTCGCTTTGTGTCAAAAGAACTTCCTAACGCACACTTTTTCAAAGTAGGTGAATTCATCAGATCTGTTTGAAACATTGCATTTTATCCATGCACGACGACTACTTAGATACTCGCAGCACAGTTGCCTCATATAAATTGCCCATGAGCGCGGAGCTTGTCTTTGTCACTGTAGCAACTTTGCTCCATCAGCGGGAGAAGGCGGTTCGACGCCCCTGTAAGCACATGTTTCTCTAATTCCTTTGCTTCAGGCAAGCCACTGTGACGTCAGACGCCTTTACGCATACAGCTTTGCGATGCTTAGACAGTAATAACATAATTCATGTTTACATTTCTTTAATTTTCGACGCATTGTCGTTATTCGTGACGCATCAATGACCAATTGATTTTATGGCAATGCAATGAAAAAAGCCTGTGGAAAACAGTGTTAATGACAGATTTGAGAAGCACATTTCATCAATATTGGCCGCATGGCATTCCTGTGCAGGTGACAATGGTAATTTTTCAAAACGACAAGGATATTTAAACACATGATTATTTGTTTGCTGTGCTCTATGGCCTCTGCTACAGACCTCATCGAAATGACACTTAGATATCTTAGGGTGTACATATCAAGTTTTCCCAAATGGTCTAGCGGATAGGCATCTACCTTGTAACGCAGGGTGGCCCGGGTTCGATTCCCGTCATGGCAAATGTTTTTTGTAGAAAAATAAAATGAGTCCCAACGTGTGCAACAGAACAGTTCGAAATCTCGTTACATTTGCATCGTCATGAACATGACTTATATCAGGCTAGCTCATTTTTTCTTTGTTCATTTTAAGTGTAGAAACAATATTTCGTTTGTGACCATTTTTTTCTGCCGTTTTGACAACAGGCTCATGACTAAAGAACACACGGCTGTCTGCTGATTGACGCTTGACTGTAGATTTTCGCTTTGTGTCAAAAGAACTTTCTAACGCACACTTTTTCAAAGTAGGTGAATTCATCAGATCTGTTTGAAACATTGCATTTTATCCATGCACGACGACTGCTTAGATACTCGCAGCACAGTTGCCCCATATACATTGCCCATGAGCGCGGAGCTTGTCTTTGTCACTGTAGCAACTTTGCTCCATCAGCGGGAGAAGGCGCTTCGACGCCCCTGTAAGCACATGTTTCTCTGATTCCTTTGTTTCAGGCAAGCCACTGTGACGTCAGACGACTTTACGCATACAGCTTTGCGATGCTTAGACAGTAATAACATAATTCATGTTTACATTTCTTTAATTTTCGACGCATTGTCGTTATTCGTGACGCATCAATGACCAATTGATTATATGGCAATGCAATGAAAAAAGCGTGTGGAAAACAGTGTTAATGACAGATTTGAGAAGCACATTTCTTCAATGTTGGCCGCATGGCATTCCTGTGCAGGTGACAATGGTAATTTTTCAAAACGACAAGGATATTTAAACACATGATTATTTGTTTGCTGTGCTCTATGGCCTCTGCTACAGACCTCATCGAAATCACACTTAGATATCTTAGGGTGTACATATCAAGTTTTCCCAAATGGTCTAGCGGATAGGCATCTACCTTGTAACGCAGGGTGGCCCGGGTTCGATTCCCGTCATGGCAAATGTTTTTTGTAGAAAAATAAAATGAGTCCCAACGTGTGCAACAGAACAGTTCGAAATCTCGTTACATTTGCATCGTCATGAACATGACTTATATCAGGCTAGCTCATTTTTTCTTTGTTCATTTTAAGTGTAGAAACAATATTTCGTTTATGACCATTTTTTTCTGCCGTTTTGACAACAGGCTCATGACTAAAGAACACACGGCTGTCTGCTGATTGACGCTTGACTGTAGATTTTCGCTTTGTGTCAAAAGAACTTCCTAACGCACACTTTTTCAAAGTAGGTGAATTCATCAGATCTGTTTGAAACATTGCATTTTATCCATGCACGACGACTGCTTAGATACTCGCAGCACAGTTGCCCCATATACATTGCCCATGAGCGCGGAGCTTGTCTTTGTCACTGTAGCAACTTTGCTCCATCAGCGGGAGAAGGCGCTTCGACGCCCCTGTAAGCACATGTTTCTCTGATTCCTTTGTTTCAGGCAAGCCACTGTGACGTCAGACGCCTTTACGCATACAGCTTTGCGATGCTTAGACAGTAATAACATAATTCATGTTTACATTTCTTTAATTTTCGACGCATTGTCGTTATTCGTGACGCATCAATGACCAATTGATTATATGGCAATGCAATGAAAAAAGCGTGTGGAAAACAGTGTTAATGACAGATTTGAGAAGCACATTTCATCAATGTTGGCCGCATGGCATTCCTGTGCAGGTGACAATGGTAATTTTTCAAAACGACAAGGATATTTAAACACATGATTATTTGTTTGCTGTGCTCTATGGCCTCTGCTACAGACCTCATCGAAATGACACTTAGATATCTTAGGATGTACATATCAAGTTTTCCCAAATGGTCTAGCGGATAGGCATCTACCTTGTAACGCAGGGTGGCCCGGGTTCGATTCCCGTCATGGCAAATGTTTTTTGTAGAAAAATAAAATGAGTCCCAACATGTGCAACAGAACAGTTCGAAATCTCGTTACATTTGCATCGTCATGAACATGACTTATATCAGGCTAGCTCATTTTTTCTTTGTTCATTTTAAGTGTAGAAACAATATTTCGTTTGTGACCATTTTTTTCTGCCGTTTTGACAACAGGCTCATGACTAAAGAACACACGGCTGTCTGCTGATTGACGCTTGACTGTAGATTTTCGCTTTGTGTCAAAAGAACTTCCTAACGCACACTTTTTCAAAGTAGGTGAATTCATCAGATCTGTTTGAAACATTGCATTTTATCCATGCACGACGACTGCTTAGATACTCGCAGCACAGTTGCCCCATATACATTGTCCATGAGCGCGGAGCTTGTCTTTGTCACTGTAGCAACTTTGCTCCATCAGCGGGAGAAGGCGCTTCGACGCCCCTGTAAGCACATGTTTCTCTGATTCCTTTGTTTCAGGCAAGCCACTGTGACGTCAGACGCCTTTACGCATACAGCTTTGCGATGCTTAGACAGTAATAACATAATTCATGTTTACATTTCTTTAATTTTCGACGCATTGTCGTTATTCGTGACGCATCAATGACCAATTGATTATATGGCAATGCAATGAAAAAAGCGTGTGGAAAACAGTGTTAATGACAGATTTGAGAAGCACATTTCTTCAATGTTGGCCGCATGGCATTCCTGTGCAGGTGACAATGGTAATTTTTCAAAACGACAAGGATATTTAAACACATGATTATTTGTTTGCTGTGCTCTATGGCCTCTGCTACAGACCTCATCGAAATGACACTTAGATATCTTAGGGTGTACATATCAAGTCTTCCCAAATGGTTTAGCGGATAGGCATCTACCTTGTAACGCAGGGCGGCCCGGGTTCGATTCCCGTCATGGCAAATGGTTTTTGTAGAAAAATAAAATGAGTCCCAACGTGTGCAACAGAACAGTTCGAAATCTCGTTACATTTGCATCGTCATGAACATGACTTATATCAGGCTAGCCAATTTTTTCTTTGTTCATTTTAAGTGTAGAAACAATATTTCGTTTGTGAACATTTTTTTCTGCCGTTTTGACAACAGGCTCATTACTAAAGAACACACGGCTGTCTGCTGATTGACGCTTGACTGTAGATTTTCGCTTTGTGTCAAAAGAACTCCCTAACGCACACTTTTTCAAAGTAGGTGAATTCATCAGATCTGTTTGAAACATTGCATTTTATCCATGCACGACGACTACTTAGATACTCGCAGCACAGTTGCCTCATATAAATTGCCCATGAGCGCGGAGCTTGTCTTTGTCACTGTAGCAACTTTGCTCCATCAGCGGGAGAAGGCGGTTCGACGCCCCTGTAAGCACATGTTTCTCTAATTCCTTTGTTTCAGGCAAGCCACTGTGACGTCAGACGCCTTTACGCATACAGCTTTGCGATGCTTAGACAGTAATAACGTAATTCATGTTTACATTTCTTTAATTTTCGACGCATTGTCGTTATTCGTGACGCATCAATGACCAATTGATTATATGGCAATGCAATGAAAAAAGCGTGTGGAAAACAGTGTTAATGACAGATTTGAGAAGCACATTTCTTCAATGTTGGCCGCATGGCATTCCTGTGCAGGTGACAATGGTAATTTTTCAAAACGACAAGGATATTTAAACACATAATTATTTGTTTGCTGTGCTCTATGGCCTCTGCTACAGACCTCATCGGAATGACACTTAGATATCTTAGGTTGTACATATCAAGTCTTCCCAAATGGTCTAGCGGATAGGAATCTGCCTTGTAACGCAAGGCGGCCCGGGTTCGATTCCCGTCATGGCAAAGGATTTTTGTAGAAAAATAAAATGAGTCCCAACGTGTGCAACAGAACAGTTCGAAATCTCGTTACATTTGCATCGTCATGAACATGACTTATATCAGGCTAGCTCATTTTTTCTTTGTTCATTTTAAGTGTAGAAACAATATTTCGTTTGTGAACATTTTTTTCTGCCGTTTTGACAACAGGCTCATGACTAAAGAACACACGGCTGTCTGCTGATTGACGCTTGACTGTAGATTTTCGCTTTGTGTCAAAAGAACTTCCTAACGCACACTTTTTCAAAGTAGGTGAATTCATCAGATCTGTTTGAAACATTGCATTTTATCCATGCACGACGACTGCTTAGATACTCGCAGCACAGTTGTCTCATATAAATTGCCCATGAGCGCGGAGCTTGTCTTTGTCACTGTAGCAACTTTGCTCCATCAGCGGGAGAAGGCGGTTCGACGCCCCTGTAAGCACATGTTTCTCTAATTCCTTTGTTTCAGGCAAGCCACTGTGACGTCAGACGCCTTTACGCATACAGCTTTGCGATGCTTAGACAGTAATAACATAATTCATGTTTACATTTCTTTAATTTTCGACGCATTGTCGTTATTCGTGACGCATCAATGACCAATTGATTATATGGCAATGCAATGAAAAAAGCGTGTGGAAAACAGTGTTAATGACAGATTTGAGAAGCACATTTCTTCAATGTTGGCCGCATGGCATTCCTGTGCAGGTGACAATGGTAATTTTTCAAAACGACAAGGATATTTAAACACATGATTATTTGTTTGCTGTGCTCTATGGCCTCTGCTACAGACCTCATCGAAATGACACTTAGATATCTTAGGGTGTACATATCAAGTTTTCCCAAATGGTCTAGCGGATAGGCATCTACCTTGTAACGCAGGGCGGCCCGGGTTCGATTCCCGTCATGGCAAATATTTTTTGTAGAAAAATAAAATGAGTCCCAACGTGTGCAACAGAACAGTTCGAAATCTCGTTACATTTGCATCGTCATGAACATGACTTATATCAGGCTAGCTCATTTTTTCTTCGTTCATTTTAAGTGTAGAAACAATATTTCGTTTGTGACCATTTTTTTCTGCCGTTTTGACAACAGGCTCATGACTAAAGAACACACGGCTGTCTGCTGATTGACGCTTGACTGTAGATTTTCGCTTTGTGTCAAAAGAACTTCCTAACGCACACTTTTTCAAAGTAGGTGAATTCATCAGATCTGTTTGAAACATTGCATTTTATCCATGCACGACGACTGCTTAGATACTCGCAGCACAGTTGCCTCATATAAATTGCCCATGAGCGCGGAGCTTGTCTTTGTCACTGTAGCAACTTTGCTCCATCAGCGGGAGAAGGCGGTTCGACGCCCCTGTAAGCACATGTTTCTCTAATTCCTTTGTTTCAGGCAAGCCACTGTGACGTCAGACGCCTTTACGCATACAGCTTTGCGATGCTTAGACAGTAATAACGTAATTCATGTTTACATTTCTTTAATTTTCGACGCATTGTCGTTATTCGTGACGCATCAATGACCAATTGATTATATGGCAATGCAATGAAAAAAGCGTGTGGAAAACAGTGTTAATGACAGATTTGAGAAGCACATTTCTTCAATGTTGGCCGCATGGCATTCCTGTGCAGGTGACAATGGTAATTTTTCAAAACGACAAGGATATTTAAACACATGATTATTTGTTTGCTGTGCTCTATGGCCTCTGCTACAGACCTCATCGGAATGACACTTAGATATCTTAGGTTGTACATATCAAGTCTTCCCAAATGGTCTAGCGGATAGGAATCTGCCTTGTAACGCAAGGCGGCCCGGGTTCGATTCCCGTCATGGCAAAGGATTTTTGTAGAAAAATAAAATGAGTCCCAACGTGTGCAACAGAACAGTTCGAAATCTCGTTACATTTGCATCGTCATGAACATGACTTATATCAGGCTAGCTCATTTTTTCTTTGTTCATTTTAAGTGTAGAAACAATATTTCGTTTGTGAACATTTTTTTCTGCCGTTTTGACAACAGGCTCATGACTAAAGAACACACGGCTGTCTGCTGATTGACGCTTGACTGTAGATTTTCGCTTTGTGTCAAAAGAACTTCCTAACGCACACTTTTTCAAAGTAGGTGAATTCATCAGATCTGTTTGAAACATTGCATTTTATCCATGCACGACGACTGCTTAGATACTCGCAGCACAGTTGCCCCATATAAATTGCCCATGAGCGCGGAGCTTGTCTTTGTCACTGTAGCAACTTTGCTCCATCAGCGGGAGAAGGCGGTTCGACGCCCCTGTAAGCACATGTTTCTCTAATTCCTTTGTTTCAGGCAAGCCACTGTGACGTCAGACGCCTTTACGCATACAGCTTTGCGATGCTTAGACAGTAATAACATAATTCATGTTTACATTTCTTTAATTTTCGACGCATTGTCGTTATTCGTGACGCATCAATGACCAATTGATTATATGGCAATGCAATGAAAAAAGCGTGTGGAAAACAGTGTTAATGACAGATTTGAGAAGCACATTTCTTCAATGTTGGCCGCATGGCATTCCTGTGCAGGTGACAATGGTAATTTTTCAAAACGACAAGGATATTTAAACACATGATTATTTGTTTGCTGTGCTCTATGGCCTCTGCTACAGACCTCATCGAAATGACACTTAGATATCTTAGGGTGTACATATCAAGTCTTCCCAAATGGTTTAGCGGATAGGCATCTACCTTGTAACGCAGGGCGGCCCGGGTTCGATTCCCGTCATGGCGAATGTTTTTTGTAGAAAAATAAAATGAGTCCCAACGTGTGCAACAGAACAGTTCGAAATCTCGTTACATTTGCATCGTCATGAACATGACTTATATCAGGCTAGCCAATTTTTTCTTTGTTCATTTTAAGTGTAGAAACAATATTTCGTTTGTGAACATTTTTTTCTGCCGTTTTGACAACAGGCTCATTACTAAAGAACACACGGCTGTCTGCTGATTGACGCTTGACTGTAGATTTTCGCTTTGTGTCAAAAGAACTCCCTAACGCACACTTTTTCAAAGTAGGTGAATTCATCAGATCTGTTTGAAACATTGCATTTTATCCATGCACGACGACTACTTAGATACTCGCAGCACAGTTGCCTCATATAAATTGCCCATGAGCGCGGAGCTTGTCTTTGTCACTGTAGCAACTTTGCTCCATCAGCGGGAGAAGGCGGTTCGACGCCCCTGTAAGCACATGTTTCTCTAATTCCTTTGTTTCAGGCAAGCCACTGTGACGTCAGACGCCTTTACGCATACAGCTTTGCGATGCTTAGACAGTAATAACATAATTCATGTTTACATTTCTTTAATTTTCGACGCATTGTCGTTATTCGTGACGCATCAATGACCAATTGATTATATGGCAATGCAATGAAAAAAGCGTGTGGAAAACAGTGTTAATGACAGATTTGAGAAGCACATTTCTTCAATGTTGGCCGCATGGCATTCCTGTGCAGGTGACAATGGTAATTTTTCAAAACGACAAGGATATTTAAACACATGATTATTTGTTTGCTGTGCTCTATGGCCTCTGCTACAGACCTCATCGGCATGACACTTAGATATCTTAGGTTGTACATATCAAGTCTTCCCAAATGGTCTAGCGGATAGGAATCTGCCTTGTAACGCAGGGCGGCCCGGGTTCGATTCCCGTCATGGCAAAGGATTTTTGTAGAAAAATAAAATGAGTCCCAACGTGTGCAACAGAACAGTTCGAAATCTCGTTACATTTGCATCGTCATGAACATGACTTATATCAGGCTAGCTCATTTTTTCTTTGTTCATTTTAAGTGTAGAAACAATATTTCGTTTGTGAACATTTTTTTCTGCCGTTTTGACAACAGGCTCATGACTAAAGAACACACGGCTGTCTGCTGATTGACGCTTGACTGTAGATTTTCGCTTTGTGTCAAAAGAACTTCCTAACGCACACTTTTTCAAAGTAGGTGAATTCATCAGATCTGTTTGAAACATTGCATTTTATCCATGCACGACGACTGCTTAGATACTCGCAGCACAGTTGCCCCATATAAATTGCCCATGAGCGCGGAGCTTGTCTTTGTCACTGTAGCAACTTTGCTCCATCAGCGGGAGAAGGTGGTTCGACGCCCCTGTAAGCACATGTTTCTCTAATTCCTTTGTTTCAGGCAAGCCACTGTGACGTCAGACGCCTTTACGCATACAGCTTTGCGATGCTTAGACAGTAATAACATAATTCATGTTTACATTTCTTTAATTTTCGACGCATTGTCGTTATTCGTGACGCATCAATGACCAATTGATTTTATGGCAATGCAATGAAAAAAGCGTGTGGAAAACAGTGTTAATGACAGATTTGAGAAGCACATTTCTTCAATGTTGGCCGCATGGCATTCCTGTTCAGGTGACAATGGTAATTTTTCAAAACGACAAGGATATTTAAACACATGATTATTTGTTTGCTGTGCTCTATGGCCTCTGCTACAGACCTCATCGAAATGACACTTAGATATCTTAGGGTGTACATATCAAGTCTTCCCAAATGGTCTAGCGGATAGGAATCTGCCTTGTAACGCAGGGCGGCCCGGGTTCGATTCCCGTCATGGCAAAGGATTTTTGTAGAAAAATAAAATGAGTCCCAACGTGTGCAACAGAACAGTTCGAAATCTCGTTACATTTGCATCGTCATGAACATGATTTATATCAGGCTAGCTAATTTTTTCTTTGTTCATTTTAAGTGTAGAAACAATATTTCGTTTGTGAACATTTTTTTCTGCCGTTTTGACAACAGGCTCATGACTAAAGAACACACGGCTGTCTGCTGATTGACGCTTGACTGTAGATTTTCGCTTTGTGTCAAAAGAACTTCCTAACGCACACTTTTTCAAAGTAGGTGAATTCATCAGATCTGTTTGAAACATTGCATTTTATCCATGCACGACGACTGCTTAGATACTCGCAGCACAGTTGCCCCATATAAATTGCCCATGAGCGCGGAGCTTGTCTTTGTCACTGTAGCAACTTTGCTCCATCAGCGGGAGAAGGCGGTTCGACGCCCATGTAAGCACATGTTTCTCTAATTCCTTTGTTTCAGGCAAGCCACTGTGACGTCAGACGCCTTTACGCATACAGCTTTGCGATGCTTAGACAGTAATAACATAATTCATGTTTACATTTCTTTAATTTTCGACGCATTGTCGTTATTCGTGACGCATCAATGACCAATTGATTATATGGCAATGCAATGAAAAAAGCGTGTGGAAAACAGTGTTAATGACAGATTTGAGAAGCACATTTCTTCAATGTTGGCCGCATGGCATTCCTGTGCAGGTGACAATGGTAATTTTTCAAAACGACAAGGATATTTAAACACATGATTATTTGTTTGCTGTGCTCTATGGCCTCTGCTACAGACCTCATCGAAATGACACTTATATATCTTAGGGTGTACATATCAAGTTTTCCCAAATGGTCTAGCGGATAGGCATCTACCTTGTAACGCAGGGCGGCCCGGGTTCGATTCCCGTCATGGCAAATATTTTTTGTAGAAAAATAAAATGAGTCCCAACGTGTGCAACAGAACAGTTCGAAATCTCGTTACATTTGCATCGTCATGAACATGATTTATATCAGGCTAGCTAATTTTTTCTTTGTTCATTTTAAGTGTAGAAACAATATTTCGTTTGTGAACATTTTTTTCTGCCGTTTTGACAACAGGCTCATGACTAAAGAACACACGGCTGTCTGCTGATTGACGCTTGACTGTAGATTTTCGCTTTGTGTCAAAAGAACTTCCTAACGCACACTTTTTCAAAGTAGGTGAATTCATCAGATCTGTTTGAAACATTGCATTTTATCCATGCACGACGACTGCTTAGATACTCGCAGCACAGTTGCCCCATATAAATTGCCCATGAGCGCGGAGCTTGTCTTTGTCACTGTAGCAACTTTGCTCCATCAGCGGGAGAAGGCGGTTCGACGCCCATGTAAGCACATGTTTCTCTAATTCCTTTGTTTCAGGCAAGCCACTGTGACGTCAGACGCCTTTACGCATACAGCTTTGCGATGCTTAGACAGTAATAACATAATTCATGTTTACATTTCTTTAATTTTCGACGCATTGTCGTTATTCGTGACGCATCAATGACCAATTGATTATATGGCAATGCAATGAAAAAAGCGTGTGGAAAACAGTGTTAATGACAGATTTGAGAAGCACATTTCTTCAATGTTGGCCGCATGGCATTCCTGTGCAGGTGACAATGGTAATTTTTCAAAACGACAAGGATATTTAAACACATGATTATTTGTTTGCTGTGCTCTATGGCCTCTGCTACAGACCTCATCGAAATGACACTTATATATCTTAGGGTGTACATATCAAGTTTTCCCAAATGGTCTAGCGGATAGGCATCTACCTTGTAACGCAAGGCGGCCCGGGTTCGATTCCCGTCATGGCAAATATTTTTTGTAGAAAAATAAAATGAGTCCCAACGTGTGCAACAGAACAGTTCGAAATCTCGTTACATTTGCATCGTCATGAACATGACTTATATCAGGCTTGCTCATTTTTTCTTTGTTCATTTTAATTGTAGAAACAATATTTCGTTTTAGAACATTTTTTTCTGCCGTTTTGACAACAGGCTCATGACTAAAGAACACACGGCTGTCTGCTGATTGACGCTTGACTGTAGATTTTCGCTTTGTGTCAAAAGAACTCCCTAACGCACACTTTTTCAAAGTAGGTGAATTCATCAATTCTGTTTGAAACATTGCATTTTATCCATGCACGACGACTACTTAGATACTCGCAGCACAGTTGCCTCATATAAATTGCCCATGAGCGTGGAGCTTATCTTTGTCACTGTAGCAACTTTGCTCCATCAGCGGGAGAAGGCGGTTCGACGCCCCTGTAAGCACATGTTTCTCTAATTCCTTTGTTTCAGGCAAGCCACTGTGACGTCAGACGCCTTTACGCATACAGCTTTGCGATGCTTAGACAGTAATAACATAATTCATGTTTACATTTCTTTAATTTTCGACGCATTGTCGTTATTCGTGACGCATCAATGACCAATTGATTATATGGCAATGCAATGAAAAAAGCGTGTGGAAAACAGTGTTAATGACAGATTTGAGAAGCACATTTCTTCAATGTTGGCCGCATGGCATTCCTGTGCAGGTGACAATGGTAATTTTTCAAAACGACAAGGATATTTAAACACATGATTATTTGTTTGCTGTGCTCTATGGCCTCTGCTACAGACCTCATCGAAATGACACTTAGATATCTTAGGGTGTACATATCAAGTCTTCCCAAATGGTCTAGCGTATAGGAATCTGCCTTGTCACGCAGGGCGGCCCGGGTTCGATTCCCGTCATGGCAAATGATTTTTGTAGAAAAATAAAATGAGTCCCAACGTGTGCAACAGAACAGTTCGAAATCTCGTTACATTTGCATCGTCATGAACATGACTTATATCAGGCTAGCTAATTTTTTCTTTGTTCATTTTAAGTGTAGAAACAATATTTCGTTTGTGAACATTTTTTTCTGCCGTTTTGACAACAGACTCATTACTAAAGAACACACGGCTGTCTGCTGATTGACGCTTGACTGTAGATTTTCGCTTTGTGTCAAAAGAACTCCCTAACGCACACTTTTTCAAAGTAGGTGAATTCATCAGATCTGTTTGAAACATTGCATTTTATCCATGCACGACGACTACTTAGATACTCGCAGCACAGTTGCCTCATATAAATTGCCCATGAGCGCGGAGCTTGTCTTTGTCACTGTAGCAACTTTGCTCCATCAGCGGGAGAAGGCGGTTCGACGCCCCTGTAAGCACATGTTTCTCTAATTCCTTTGTTTCAGGCAAGCCACTGTGACGTCAGACGCCTTTACGCATACAGCTTTGCGATGCTTAGACAGTAATAACATAATTCATGTTTACATTTCTTTAATTTTCGACGCATTGTCGTTATTCGTGACGCATCAATGACCAATTGATTATATGGCAATGCAATGAAAAAAGCGTGTGGAAAACAGTGTTAATGACAGATTTGAGAAGCACATTTCTTCAATGTTGGCCGCATGGCATTCCTGTGCAGGTGACAATGGTAATTTTTCAAAACGACAAGGATATTTAAACACATGATTATTTGTTTGCTGTGCTCTATGGCCTCTGCTACAGACCTCATCGAAATGACACTTAGATATCTTAGGGTGTACATATCAAGTTTTCCCAAATGGTCTAGCGGATAGGCATCTACCTTGTAACGCAGGGCGGCCCGGGTTCGATTCCCGTCATGGCAAATATTTTTTGTAGAAAAATAAAATGAGTCCCAACGTGTGCAACAGAACAGTTCGAAATCTCGTTACATTTGCATCGTCATGAACATGACTTATATCAGGCTTGCTCATTTTTTCTTTGTTCATTTTAAGTGTAGAAACAATATTTCGTTTTAGAACATTTTTTTCTGCCGTTTTGACAACAGGCTCATGACTAAAGAACACACGGCTGTCTGCTGATTGACGCTTGACTGTAGATTTTCGCTTTGTGTCAAAAGAACTTCCTAACGCACACTTTTTCAAAGTAGGTGAATTCATCAGATCTGTTTGAAACATTGCATTTTATCCATGCACGACGACTGCTTAGATACTCGCAGCACAGTTGCCCCATATAAATTGCCCATGAGCGCGGAGCTTGTCTTTGTCACTGTAGCAACTTTGCTCCATCAGCGGGAGAAGGCGGTTCGACGCCCCTGTAAGCACATGTTTCTCTAATTCCTTTGTTTCAGGCAAGCCACTGTGACGTCAGACGCCTTTACGCATACAGCTTTGCGATGCTTAGACAGTAATAACATAATTCATGTTTACATTTCTTTAATTTTCGACGCATTGTCGTTATTCGTGACGCATCAATGACCAATTGATTTTATGGCAATGCAATGAAAAAAGCGTGTGGAAAACAGTGTTAATGACAGATTTGAGAAGCACATTTCTTCAATGTTGGCCGCATGGCATTCCTGTTCAGGTGACAATGGTAATTTTTCAAAACGACAAGGATATTTAAACACATGATTATTTGTTTGCTGTGCTCTATGGCCTCTGCTACAGACCTCATCGAAATGACACTTAGATATCTTAGGGTGTACATATCAAGTCTTCCCAAATGGTCTAGCGGATAGGAATCTGCCTTGTAACGCAGGGCGGCCCGGGTTCGATTCCCGTCATGGCAAAGGATTTTTGTAGAAAAATAAAATGAGTCCCAACGTGTGCAACAGAACAGTTCGAAATCTCGTTACATTTGCATCGTCATGAACATGATTTATATCAGGCTAGCTAATTTTGTCTTTGTTCATTTTAAGTGTAGAAACAATATTTCGTTTGTGAACATTTTTTTCTGCCGTTTTGACAACAGGCTCATGACTAAAGAACACACGGCTGTCTGCTGATTGACGCTTGACTGTAGATTTTCGCTTTGTGTCAAAAGAACTTCCTAACGCACACTTTTTCAAAGTAGGTGAATTCATCAGATCTGTTTGAAACATTGCATTTTATCCATGCACGACGACTGCTTAGATACTCGCAGCACAGTTGCCCCATATAAATTGCCCATGAGCGCGGAGCTTGTCTTTGTCACTGTAGCAACTTTGCTCCATCAGCGGGAGAAGGCGGTTCGACGCCCCTGTAAGCACATGTTTCTCTAATTCCTTTGTTTCAGGCAAGCCACTGTGACGTCAGACGCCTTTACGCATACAGCTTTGCGATGCTTAGACAGTAATAACATAATTCATGTTTACATTTCTTTAATTTTCGACGCATTGTCGTTATTCGTGACGCATCAATGACCAATTGATTATATGGCAATGCAATGAAAAAAGCGTGTGGAAAACAGTGTTAATGACAGATTTGAGAAGCACATTTCTTCAATGTTGGCCGCATGGCATTCCTGTGCAGGTGACAATGGTAATTTTTCAAAACGACAAGGATATTTAAACACATGATTATTTGTTTGCTGTGCTCTATGGCCTCTGCTACAGACCTCATCGAAATGACACTTAGATATCTTAGGGTGTACATATCAAGTTTTCCCAAATGGTCTAGCGGATAGGCATCTACCTTGTAACGCAGGGCGGCCCGGGTTCGATTCCCGTCATGGCAAATATTTTTTGTAGAAAAATAAAATGAGTCCCAACGTGTGCAACAGAACAGTTCGAAATCTCGTTACATTTGCATCGTCATGAACATGACTTATATCAGGCTTGCTCATTTTTTCTTTGTTCATTTTAATTGTAGAAACAATATTTCGTTTTAGAACATTTTTTTCTGCCGTTTTGACAACAGGCTCATGACTAAAGAACACACGGCTGTCTGCTGATTGACGCTTGACTGTAGATTTTCGCTTTGTGTCAAAAGAACTCCCTAACGCACACTTTTTCAAAGTAGGTGAATTCATCAATTCTGTTTGAAACATTGCATTTTATCCATGCACGACGACTACTTAGATACTCGCAGCACAGTTGCCTCATATAAATTGCCCATGAGCGTGGAGCTTATCTTTGTCACTGTAGCAACATTGCTCCATCAGCGGGAGAAGGCGCTTCGACGCCCCTGTAAGCACATGTTTCTCTGATTCCTTTGTTTCAGGCAAGCCACTGTGACGTCAGACGCCTTTACGCATACAGCTTTGCGATGCTTAGACAGTAATAACATAATTCATGTTTACATTTCTTTAATTTTCGACGCATTGTCGTTATTCGTGACGCATCAATGACCAATTGATTATATGGCAATGCAATGAAAAAAGCGTGTGGAAAACAGTGTTAATGACAGATTTGAGAAGCACATTTCTTCAATGTTGGCCGCATGGCATTCCTGTGCAGGTGACAATGGTAATTTTTCAAAACGACAAGGATATTTAAACACATGATTATTTGTTTGCTGTGCTCTATGGCCTCTGCTACAGACCTCATCGAAATGACACTTAGATATCTTAGGGTGTACATATCAAGTTTTCCCAAATGGTCTAGCGGATAGGCATCTACCTTGTAACGCAGGGCGGCCCGGGTTCGATTCCCGTCATGGCAAATATTTTTTGTAGAAAAATAAAATGAGTCCCAACGTGTGCAACAGAACAGTTCGAAATCTCGTTACATTTGCATCGTCATGAACATGACTTATATCAGGCTTGCTCATTTTTTCTTTGTTCATTTTAAGTGTAGAAACAATATTTCGTTTTAGAACATTTTTTTCTGCCGTTTTGACAACAGGCTCATGACTAAAGAACACACGGCTGTCTGCTGATTGACGCTTGACTGTAGATTTTCGCTTTGTGTCAAAAGAACTTCCTAACGCACACTTTTTCAAAGTAGGTGAATTCATCAGATCTGTTTGAAACATTGCATTTTATCCATGCACGACAACTGCTTAGATACTCGCAGCACAGTTGCCCCATATACATTGCCCATGAGCGCGGAGCTTGTCTTTGTCACTGTAGCAACATTGCTCCATCAGCGGGAGAAGGCGCTTCGACGCCCCTGTAAGCACATGTTTCTCTGATTCCTTTGTTTCAGGCAAGCCACTGTGACGTCAGACGCCTTTACGCATACAGCTTTGCGATGCTTAGACAGTAATAACATAATTCATGTTTACATTTCTTTAATTTTCGACGCATTGTCGTTATTCGTGACGCATCAATGACCAATTGATTATATGGCAATGCAATGAAAAAAGCGTGTGGAAAACAGTGTTAATGACAGATTTGAGAAGCACATTTCTTCAATGTTGGCCGCATGGCATTCCTGTGCAGGTGACAATGGTAATTTTTCAAAACGACAAGGATATTTAAACACATGATTATTTGTTTGCTGTGCTCTATGGCCTCTGCTACAGACCTCATCGAAATGACACTTAGATATCTTAGGGTGTACATATCAAGTTTTCTCAAATGGTCTAGCGGATAGGCATCTACCTTGTAACGCAGGGCGGCCCGGGTTCGATTCCCGTCATGGCAAATGTTTTTTGTAGAAAAATAAAATGAGTCCCAACGTGTGCAACAGAACAGTTCGAAATCTCGTTACATTTGCATCGTCATGAACATGACTTATATCAGGCTAGCTCATTTTTTCTTTGTTCATTTTAAGTGTAGAAACAATATTTCGTTTGTGACCATTTTTTTCTGCCGTTTTGACAACAGGCTCATGACTAAAGAACACACGGCTGTCTGCTGATTGACGCTTGACTGTAGATTTTCGCTTTGTGTCAAAAGAACTTTCTAACGCACACTTTTTCAAAGTAGGTGAATTCATCAGATCTGTTTGAAACATTGCATTTTATCCATGCACGACGACTGCTTAGATACTCGCAGCACAGTTGCCCCATATACATTGCCCATGAGCGCGGAGCTTGTCTTTGTCACTGTAGCAACATTGCTCCATCAGCGGGAGAAGGCGCTTCGACGCCCCTGTAAGCACATGTTTCTCTGATTCCTTTGTTTCAGGCAAGCCACTGTGACGTCAGACGCCTTTACGCATACAGCTTTGCGATGCTTAGACAGTAATAACATAATTCATGTTTACATTTCTTTAATTTTCGACGCATTGTCGTTATTCGTGACGCATCAATGACCAATTGATTATATGGCAATGCAATGAAAAAAGCGTGTGGAAAACAGTGTTAATGACAGATTTGAGAAGCACATTTCTTCAATGTTGGCCGCATGGCATTCCTGTGCAGGTGACAATGGTAATTTTTCAAAACGACAAGGATATTTAAACACATGATTATTTGTTTGCTGTGCTCTATGGCCTCTGCTACAGACCTCATCGAAATGACACTTAGATATCTTAGGGTGTACATATCAAGTTTTCCCAAATGGTCTAGCGGATAGGCATCTACCTTGTAACGCAGGGCGGCCCGGGTTCGATTCCCGTCATGGCAAATATTTTTTGTAGAAAAATAAAATGAGTCCCAACTGTGCAACAGAACAGTTCGAAATCTCGTTACATTTGCATCGTCATGAACATGACTTATATCAGGCTTGCTCATTTTTTCTTTGTTCATTTTAAGTGTAGAAACAATATTTCGTTTTAGAACATTTTTTTCTGCCGTTTTGACAACAGGCTCATGACTAAAGAACACACGGCTGTCTGCTGATTGACGCTTGACTGTAGATTTTCGCTTTGTGTCAAAAGAACTCCCTAACGCACACTTTTTCAAAGTAGGTGAATTCATCAGATCTGTTTGAAACATTGCATTTTATCCATGCACGACGACTACTTAGATACTCGCAGCACAGTTGCCTCATATAAATTGCCCATGAGCGTGGAGCTTGTCTTTGTCACTGTAGCAACTTTGCTCCATCAGCGGGAGAAGGCGGTTCGACGCCCCTGTAAGCACATGTTTCTCTAATTCCTTTGTTTCAGGCAAGCCACTGTGACGTCAGACGCCTTTACGCATACAGCTTTGCGATGCTTAGACAGTAATAACATAATTCATGTTTACATTTCTTTAATTTTCGACGCATTGTCGTTATTCGTGACGCATCAATGACCAATTGATTATATGGCAATGCAATGAAAAAAGCGTGTGGAAAACAGTGTTAATGACAGATTTGAGAAGCACATTTCTTCAATGTTGGCCGCATGGCATTCCTGTGCAGGTGACAATGGTAATTTTTCAAAACGACAAGGATATTTAAACACATGATTATTTGTTTGCTGTGCTCTATGGCCTCTGCTACAGACCTCATCGAAATGACACTTAGATATCTTAGGGTGTACATATCAAGTCTTCCCAAATGGTCTAGCGTATAGGAATCTGCCTTGTCACGCAGGGCGGCCCGGGTTCGATTCCCGTCATGGCAAATGATTTTTGTAGAAAAATAAAATGAGTCCCAACGTGTGCAACAGAACAGTTCGAAATCTCGTTACATTTGCATCGTCATGAACATGACTTATATCAGGCTTGCTCATTTTTTCTTTGTTCATTTTAAGTGTAGAAACAATATTTCGTTTTAGAACATTTTTTTCTGCCGTTTTGACAACAGGCTCATGACTAAAGAACACACGGCTGTCTGCTGATTGACGCTTGACTGTAGATTTTCGCTTTGTGTCAAAAGAACTTCCTAACGCACACTTTTTCAAAGTAGGTGAATTCATCAGATCTGTTTGAAACATTGCATTTTATCCATGCACGACAACTGCTTAGATACTCGCAGCACAGTTGCCCCATATACATTGCCCATGAGCGCGGAGCTTGTCTTTGTCACTGTAGCAACATTGCTCCATCAGCGGGAGAAGGCGCTTCGACGCCCCTGTAAGCACATGTTTCTCTGATTCCTTTGTTTCAGGCAAGCCACTGTGACGTCAGACGCCTTTACGCATACAGCTTTGCGATGCTTAGACAGTAATAACATAATTCATGTTTACATTTCTTTAATTTTCGACGCATTGTCGTTATTCGTGACGCATCAATGACCAATTGATTATATGGCAATGCAATGAAAAAAGCGTGTGGAAAACAGTGTTAATGACAGATTTGAGAAGCACATTTCTTCAATGTTGGCCGCATGGCATTCCTGTGCAGGTGACAATGGTAATTTTTCAAAACGACAAGGATATTTAAACACATGATTATTTGTTTGCTGTGCTCTATGGCCTCTGCTACAGACCTCATCGAAATGACACTTAGATATCTTAGGGTGTACATATCAAGTTTTCCCAAATGGTCTAGCGGATAGGCATCTACCTTGTAACGCAGGGCGGCCCGGGTTCGATTCCCGTCATGGCAAATATTTTTTGTAGAAAAATAAAATGAGTCCCAACGTGTGCAACAGAACAGTTCGAAATCTCGTTACATTTGCATCGTCATGAACATGACTTATATCAGGCTTGCTCATTTTTTCTTTGTTCATTTTAAGTGTAGAAACAATATTTCGTTTTAGAACATTTTTTTCTGCCGTTTTGACAACAGGCTCATGACTAAAGAACACACGGCTGTCTGCTGATTGACGCTTGACTGTAGATTTTCGCTTTGTGTCAAAAGAACTTCCTAACGCACACTTTTTCAAAGTAGGTGAATTCATCAGATCTGTTTGAAACATTGCATTTTATCCATGCACGACAACTGCTTAGATACTCGCAGCACAGTTGCCCCATATACATTGCCCATGAGCGCGGAGCTTGTCTTTGTCACTGTAGCAACATTGCTCCATCAGCGGGAGAAGGCGCTTCGACGCCCCTGTAAGCACATGTTTCTCTGATTCCTTTGTTTCAGGCAAGCCACTGTGACGTCAGACGCCTTTACGCATACAGCTTTGCGATGCTTAGACAGTAATAACATAATTCATGTTTACATTTCTTTAATTTTCGACGCATTGTCGTTATTCGTGACGCATCAATGACCAATTGATTATATGGCAATGCAATGAAAAAAGCGTGTGGAAAACAGTGTTAATGACAGATTTGAGAAGCACATTTCTTCAATGTTGGCCGCATGGCATTCCTGTGCAGGTGACAATGGTAATTTTTCAAAACGACAAGGATATTTAAACACATGATTATTTGTTTGCTGTGCTCTATGGCCTCTGCTACAGACCTCATCGAAATGACACTTAGATATCTTAGGGTGTACATATCAAGTTTTCTCAAATGGTCTAGCGGATAGGCATCTACCTTGTAACGCAGGGCGGCCCGGGTTCGATTCCCGTCATGGCAAATGTTTTTTGTAGAAAAATAAAATGAGTCCCAACGTGTGCAACAGAACAGTTCGAAATCTCGTTACATTTGCATCGTCATGAACATGACTTATATCAGGCTAGCTCATTTTTTCTTTGTTCATTTTAAGTGTAGAAACAATATTTCGTTTGTGACCATTTTTTTCTGCCGTTTTGACAACAGGCTCATGACTAAAGAACACACGGCTGTCTGCTGATTGACGCTTGACTGTAGATTTTCGCTTTGTGTCAAAAGAACTTCCTAACGCACACTTTTTCAAAGTAGGTGAATTCATCAGATCTGTTTGAAACATTGCATTTTATCCATGCACGACGACTACTTAGATACTCGCAGCACAGTTGCCTCATATAAATTGCCCATGAGCGCGGAGCTTGTCTTTGTCACTGTAGCAACTTTGCTCCATCAGCGGGAGAAGGCGGTTCGACGCCCCTGTAAGCACATGTTTCTCTAATTCCTTTGTTTCAGGCAAGCCACTGTGACGTCAGACGCCTTTACGCATACAGCTTTGCGATGCTTAGACAGTAATAACATAATTCATGTTTACATTTCTTTAATTTTCGACGCATTGTCGTTATTCGTGACGCATCAATGACCAATTGATTTTATGGCAATGCAATGAAAAAAGCGTGTGGAAAACAGTGTTAATGACAGATTTGAGAAGCACATTTCATCAATATTGGCCGCATGGCATTCCTGTGCAGGTGACAATGGTAATTTTTCAAAACGACAAGGATATTTAAACACATGATTATTTGTTTGCTGTGCTCTATGGCCTCTGCTACAGACCTCATCGAAATGACACTTAGATATCTTAGGGTGTACATATCAAGTTTTCCCAAATGGTTTAGCGGATAGGCATCTACCTTGTAACGCAGGGTGGCCCGGGTTCGATTCCCGTCATGGCAAATGTTTTTTGTAGAAAAATAAAATGAGTCCCAACGTGTGCAACAGAACAGTTCGAAATCTCGTTACATTTGCATCGTCATGAACATGACTTATATCAGGCTAGCTCATTTTTTCTTTGTTCATTTTAAGTGTAGAAACAATATTTCGTTTGTGACCATTTTTTTCTGCCGTTTTGACAACAGGCTCATGACTAAAGAACACACGGCTGTCTGCTGATTGACGCTTGACTGTAGATTTTCGCTTTGTGTCAAAAGAACTTTCTAACGCACACTTTTTCAAAGTAGGTGAATTCATCAGATCTGTTTGAAACATTGCATTTTATCCATGCACGACGACTGCTTAGATACTCGCAGCACAGTTGCCCCATATACATTGCCCATGAGCGCGGAGCTTGTCTTTGTCACTGTAGCAACTTTGCTCCATCAGCGGGAGAAGGCGCTTCGACGCCCCTGTAAGCACATGTTTCTCTGATTCCTTTGTTTCAGGCAAGCCACTGTGACGTCAGACGCCTTTACGCATACAGCTTTGCGATGCTTAGACAGTAATAACATAATTCATGTTTACATTTCTTTAATTTTCGATGCATTGTCGTTATTCGTGACGCATCAATGACCAATTGATTATATGGCAATGCAATGAAAAAAGCGTGTGGAAAACAGTGTTAATGACAGATTTGAGAAGCACATTTCTTCAATGTTGGCCGCATGGCATTCCTGTGCAGGTGACAATGGTAATTTTTCAAAACGACAAGGATATTTAAACACATGATTATTTGTTTGCTGTGCTCTATGGCCTCTGCTACAGACCTCATCGAAATCACACTTAGATATCTTAGGGTGTACATATCAAGTTTTCCCAAATGGTCTAGCGGATAGGCATCTACCTTGTAACGCAGGGCGGCCCGGGTTCGATTCCCTTCATGGCAAATGTTTTTTGTAGAAAAATAAAATGAGTCCCAACGTGTGCAACAGAACAGTTCGAAATCTCGTTACATTTGCATCGTCATGAACATGACTTATATCAGGCTAGCTCATTTTTTCTTTGTTCATTTTAAGTGTAGAAACAATATTTCGTTTGTGACCATTTTTTTCTGCCGTTTTGACAACAGGCTCATGACTAAAGAACACACGGCTGTCTGCTGATTGACGCTTGACTGTAGATTTTCGCTTTGTGTCAAAAGAACTTCCTAACGCACACTTTTTCAAAGTAGGTGAATTCATCAGATCTGTTTGAAACATTGCATTTTATCCATGCACGACGACTACTTAGATACTCGCAGCACAGTTGCCTCATATAAATTGCCCATGAGCGCGGAGCTTGTCTTTGTCATTGTAGCAACTTTGCTCCATCAGCGGGAGAAGGCGGTTCGACGCCCCTGTAAGCACATGTTTCTCTAATTCCTTTGTTTCAGGCAAGCCACTGTGACGTCAGACGCCTTTACGCATACAGCTTTGCGATGCTTAGACAATAATAACATAATTCATGTTTACATTTCTTTAATTTTCGACGCATTGTCGTTATTCGTGATGCATCAATGACCAATTGATTTTATGGCAATGCAATGAAAAAAGCGTGTGGAAAACAGTGTTAATGACAGATTTGAGAAGCACA
This sequence comes from Argentina silus, assembly GCF_951799395.1. Taxonomy (NCBI): domain Eukaryota; kingdom Metazoa; phylum Chordata; class Actinopteri; order Argentiniformes; family Argentinidae; genus Argentina; species Argentina silus. Next base: position 30,883,990 of record NC_139657.1, read on the forward strand.
TTTCATCAATATTGGCCGCATGGCATTCCTGTGCAGGTGACAATGGTAATTTTTCAAAACGACAAGGATATTTAAACACATGATTATTTGTTTGCTGTGCTCTATGGCCTCTGCTACAGACCTCATCGAAATGACACTTAGATATCTTAGGGTGTACATATCAAGTTTTCCCAAATGGTCTAGCGGATAGGCATCTACCTTGTAACGCAGGGTGGCCCGGGTTCGATTCCCGTCATGGCAAATGTTTTTTGTAGAAAAATAAAATGAGTCCCAACGTGTGCAACAGAACAGTTCGAAATCTCGTTACATTTGCATCGTCATGAACATGACTTATATCAGGCTAGCTCATTTTTTCTTTGTTCATTTTAAGTGTAGAAACAATATTTCGTTTATGACCATTTTTTTCTGCCGTTTTGACAACAGGCTCATGACTAAAGAACACACGGCTGTCTGCTGATTGACGCTTGACTGTAGATTTTCGCTTTGTGTCAAAAGAACTTCCTAACGCACACTTTTTCAAAGTAGGTGAATTCATCAGATCTGTTTGAAACATTGCATTTTATCCATGCACGACGACTGCTTAGATACTCGCAGCACAGTTGCCCCATATACATTGTCCATGAGCGCGGAGCTTGTCTTTGTCACTGTAGCAACTTTGCTCCATCAGCGGGAGAAGGCGCTTCGACGCCCCTGTAAGCACATGTTTCTCTGATTCCTTTGTTTCAGGCAAGCCACTGTGACGTCAGACGCCTTTACGCATACAGCTTTGCGATGCTTAGACAGTAATAACATAATTCATGTTTACATTTCTTTAATTTTCGACGCATTGTCGTTATTCGTGACGCATCAATGACCAATTGATTATATGGCAATGCAATGAAAAAAGCGTGTGGAAAACAGTGTTAATGACAGATTTGAGAAGCACATTTCTTCAATGTTGGCCGCATGGCATTCCTGTGCAGGTGACAATGGTAATTTTTCAAAACGACAAGGATATTTAAACACATGATTATTTGTTTGCTGTGCTCTATGGCCTCTGCTACAGACCTCATCGAAATGACACTTAGATATCTTAGGGTGTACATATCAAGTCTTCCCAAATGGTTTAGCGGATAGGCATCTACCTTGTAACGCAGGGCGGCCCGGGTTCGATTCCCGTCATGGCAAATGGTTTTTGTAGAAAAATAAAATGAGTCCCAACGTGTGCAACAGAACAGTTCGAAATCTCGTTACATTTGCATCGTCATGAACATGACTTATATCAGGCTAGCCAATTTTTTCTTTGTTCATTTTAAGTGTAGAAACAATATTTCGTTTGTGAACATTTTTTTCTGCCGTTTTGACAACAGGCTCATTACTAAAGAACACACGGCTGTCTGCTGATTGACGCTTGACTGTAGATTTTCGCTTTGTGTCAAAAGAACTCCCTAACGCACACTTTTTCAAAGTAGGTGAATTCATCAGATCTGTTTGAAACATTGCATTTTATCCATGCACGACGACTACTTAGATACTCGCAGCACAGTTGCCTCATATAAATTGCCCATGAGCGCGGAGCTTGTCTTTGTCACTGTAGCAACTTTGCTCCATCAGCGGGAGAAGGCGGTTCGACGCCCCTGTAAGCACATGTTTCTCTAATTCCTTTGTTTCAGGCAAGCCACTGTGACGTCAGACGCCTTTACGCATACAGCTTTGCGATGCTTAGACAGTAATAACGTAATTCATGTTTACATTTCTTTAATTTTCGACGCATTGTCGTTATTCGTGACGCATCAATGACCAATTGATTATATGGCAATGCAATGAAAAAAGCGTGTGGAAAACAGTGTTAATGACAGATTTGAGAAGCACATTTCTTCAATGTTGGCCGCATGGCATTCCTGTGCAGGTGACAATGGTAATTTTTCAAAACGACAAGGATATTTAAACACATGATTATTTGTTTGCTGTGCTCTATGGCCTCTGCTACAGACCTCATCGGAATGACACTTAGATATCTTAGGTTGTACATATCAAGTCTTCCCAAATGGTCTAGCGGATAGGAATCTGCCTTGTAACGCAAGGCGGCCCGGGTTCGATTCCCGTCATGGCAAAGGATTTTTGTAGAAAAATAAAATGAGTCCCAACGTGTGCAACAGAACAGTTCGAAATCTCGTTACATTTGCATCGTCATGAACATGACTTATATCAGGCTAGCTCATTTTTTCTTTGTTCATTTTAAGTGTAGAAACAATATTTCGTTTGTGAACATTTTTTTCTGCCGTTTTGACAACAGGCTCATGACTAAAGAACACACGGCTGTCTGCTGATTGACGCTTGACTGTAGATTTTCGCTTTGTGTCAAAAGAACTTCCTAACGCACACTTTTTCAAAGTAGGTGAATTCATCAGATCTGTTTGAAACATTGCATTTTATCCATGCACGACGACTGCTTAGATACTCGCAGCACAGTTGCCTCATATAAATTGCCCATGAGCGCGGAGCTTGTCTTTGTCACTGTAGCAACTTTGCTCCATCAGCGGGAGAAGGCGGTTCGACGCCCCTGTAAGCACATGTTTCTCTAATTCCTTTGTTTCAGGCAAGCCACTGTGACGTCAGACGCCTTTACGCATACAGCTTTGCGATGCTTAGACAGTAATAACATAATTCATGTTTACATTTCTTTAATTTTCGACGCATTGTCGTTATTCGTGACGCATCAATGACCAATTGATTATATGGCAATGCAATGAAAAAAGCGTGTGGAAAACAGTGTTAATGACAGATTTGAGAAGCACATTTCTTCAATGTTGGCCGCATGGCATTCCTGTGCAGGTGACAATGGTAATTTTTCAAAACGACAAGGATATTTAAACACATGATTATTTGTTTGCTGTGCTCTATGGCCTCTGCTACAGACCTCATCGAAATGACACTTAGATATCTTAGGGTGTACATATCAAGTTTTCCCAAATGGTCTAGCGGATAGGCATCTACCTTGTAACGCAGGGCGGCCCGGGTTCGATTCCCGTCATGGCAAATATTTTTTGTAGAAAAATAAAATGAGTCCCAACGTGTGCAACAGAACAGTTCGAAATCTCGTTACATTTGCATCGTCATGAACATGACTTATATCAGGCTAGCTCATTTTTTCTTCGTTCATTTTAAGTGTAGAAACAATATTTCGTTTGTGACCATTTTTTTCTGCCGTTTTGACAACAGGCTCATGACTAAAGAACACACGGCTGTCTGCTGATTGACGCTTGACTGTAGATTTTCGCTTTGTGTCAAAAGAACTTCCTAACGCACACTTTTTCAAAGTAGGTGAATTCATCAGATCTGTTTGAAACATTGCATTTTATCCATGCACGACGACTGCTTAGATACTCGCAGCACAGTTGCCTCATATAAATTGCCCATGAGCGCGGAGCTTGTCTTTGTCACTGTAGCAACTTTGCTCCATCAGCGGGAGAAGGCGGTTCGACGCCCCTGTAAGCACATGTTTCTCTAATTCCTTTGTTTCAGGCAAGCCACTGTGACGTCAGACGCCTTTACGCATACAGCTTTGCGATGCTTAGACAGTAATAACGTAATTCATGTTTACATTTCTTTAATTTTCGACGCATTGTCGTTATTCGTGACGCATCAATGACCAATTGATTATATGGCAATGCAATGAAAAAAGCGTGTGGAAAACAGTGTTAATGACAGATTTGAGAAGCACATTTCTTCAATGTTGGCCGCATGGCATTCCTGTGCAGGTGACAATGGTAATTTTTCAAAACGACAAGGATATTTAAACACATGATTATTTGTTTGCTGTGCTCTATGGCCTCTGCTACAGACCTCATCGGAATGACACTTAGATATCTTAGGTTGTACATATCAAGTCTTCCCAAATGGTCTAGCGGATAGGAATCTGCCTTGTAACGCAAGGCGGCCCGGGTTCGATTCCCGTCATGGCAAAGGATTTTTGTAGAAAAATAAAATGAGTCCCAACGTGTGCAACAGAACAGTTCGAAATCTCGTTACATTTGCATCGTCATGAACATGACTTATATCAGGCTAGCTCATTTTTTCTTTGTTCATTTTAAGTGTAGAAACAATATTTCGTTTGTGAACATTTTTTTCTGCCGTTTTGACAACAGGCTCATGACTAAAGAACACACGGCTGTCTGCTGATTGACGCTTGACTGTAGATTTTCGCTTTGTGTCAAAAGAACTTCCTAACGCACACTTTTTCAAAGTAGGTGAATTCATCAGATCTGTTTGAAACATTGCATTTTATCCATGCACGACGACTGCTTAGATACTCGCAGCACAGTTGCCCCATATAAATTGCCCATGAGCGCGGAGCTTGTCTTTGTCACTGTAGCAACTTTGCTCCATCAGCGGGAGAAGGCGGTTCGACGCCCCTGTAAGCACATGTTTCTCTAATTCCTTTGTTTCAGGCAAGCCACTGTGACGTCAGACGCCTTTACGCATACAGCTTTGCGATGCTTAGACAGTAATAACATAATTCATGTTTACATTTCTTTAATTTTCGACGCATTGTCGTTATTCGTGACGCATCAATGACCAATTGATTATATGGCAATGCAATGAAAAAAGCGTGTGGAAAACAGTGTTAATGACAGATTTGAGAAGCACATTTCTTCAATGTTGGCCGCATGGCATTCCTGTGCAGGTGACAATGGTAATTTTTCAAAACGACAAGGATATTTAAACACATGATTATTTGTTTGCTGTGCTCTATGGCCTCTGCTACAGACCTCATCGGAATGACACTTAGATATCTTAGGTTGTACATATCAAGTCTTCCCAAATGGTCTAGCGGATAGGAATCTGCCTTGTAACGCAAGGCGGCCCGGGTTCGATTCCCGTCATGGCAAAGGATTTTTGTAGAAAAATAAAATGAGTCCCAACGTGTGCAACAGAACAGTTCGAAATCTCGTTACATTTGCATCGTCATGAACATGACTTATATCAGGCTAGCTCATTTTTTCTTTGTTCATTTTAAGTGTAGAAACAATATTTCGTTTGTGAACATTTTTTTCTGCCGTTTTGACAACAGGCTCATGACTAAAGAACACACGGCTGTCTGCTGATTGACGCTTGACTGTAGATTTTCGCTTTGTGTCAAAAGAACTTCCTAACGCACACTTTTTCAAAGTAGGTGAATTCATCAGATCTGTTTGAAACATTGCATTTTATCCATGCACGACGACTGCTTAGATACTCGCAGCACAGTTGCCCCATATAAATTGCCCATGAGCGCGGAGCTTGTCTTTGTCACTGTAGCAACTTTGCTCCATCAGCGGGAGAAGGCGGTTCGACGCCCCTGTAAGCACATGTTTCTCTAATTCCTTTGTTTCAGGCAAGCCACTGTGACGTCAGACGCCTTTACGCATACAGCTTTGCGATGCTTAGACAGTAATAACATAATTCATGTTTACATTTCTTTAATTTTCGACGCATTGTCGTTATTCGTGACGCATCAATGACCAATTGATTTTATGGCAATGCAATGAAAAAAGCGTGTGGAAAACAGTGTTAATGACAGATTTGAGAAGCACATTTCTTCAATGTTGGCCGCATGGCATTCCTGTTCAGGTGACAATGGTAATTTTTCAAAACGACAAGGATATTTAAACACATGATTATTTGTTTGCTGTGCTCTATGGCCTCTGCTACAGACCTCATCGAAATGACACTTAGATATCTTAGGGTGTACATATCAAGTCTTCCCAAATGGTCTAGCGGATAGGAATCTGCCTTGTAACGCAGGGCGGCCCGGGTTCGATTCCCGTCATGGCAAAGGATTTTTGTAGAAAAATAAAATGAGTCCCAACGTGTGCAACAGAACAGTTCGAAATCTCGTTACATTTGCATCGTCATGAACATGATTTATATCAGGCTAGCTAATTTTTTCTTTGTTCATTTTAAGTGTAGAAACAATATTTCGTTTGTGAACATTTTTTTCTGCCGTTTTGACAACAGGCTCATGACTAAAGAACACACGGCTGTCTGCTGATTGACGCTTGACTGTAGATTTTCGCTTTGTGTCAAAAGAACTTCCTAACGCACACTTTTTCAAAGTAGGTGAATTCATCAGATCTGTTTGAAACATTGCATTTTATCCATGCACGACGACTGCTTAGATACTAGCAGCACAGTTGCCCCATATAAATTGCCCATGAGCGCGGAGCTTGTCTTTGTCACTGTAGCAACTTTGCTCCATCAGCGGGAGAAGGCGGTTCGACGCCCCTGTAAGCACATGTTTCTCTAATTCCTTTGTTTCAGGCAAGCCACTGTGACGTCAGACGCCTTTACGCATACAGCTTTGCGATGCTTAGACAGTAATAACATAATTCATGTTTACATTTCTTTAATTTTCGACGCATTGTCGTTATTCGTGACGCATCAATGACCAATTGATTATATGGCAATGCAATGAAAAAAGCGTGTGGAAAACAGTGTTAATGACAGATTTGAGAAGCACATTTCTTCAATGTTGGCCGCATGGCATTCCTGTGCAGGTGACAATGGTAATTTTTCAAAACGACAAGGATATTTAAACACATGATTATTTGTTTGCTGTGCTCTATGGCCTCTGCTACAGACCTCATCGAAATGACACTTAGATATCTTAGGGTGTACATATCAAGTTTTCCCAAATGGTCTAGCGGATAGGCATCTACCTTGTAACGCAGGGCGGCCCGGGTTCGATTCCCGTCATGGCAAATATTTTTTGTAGAAAAATAAAATGAGTCCCAACGTGTGCAACAGAACAGTTCGAAATCTCGTTACATTTGCATCGTCATGAACATGACTTATATCAGGCTTGCTCATTTTTTCTTTGTTCATTTTAATTGTAGAAACAATATTTCGTTTTAGAACATTTTTTTCTGCCGTTTTGACAACAGGCTCATGACTAAAGAACACACGGCTGTCTGCTGATTGACGCTTGACTGTAGATTTTCGCTTTGTGTCAAAAGAACTCCCTAACGCACACTTTTTCAAAGTAGGTGAATTCATCAATTCTGTTTGAAACATTGCATTTTATCCATGCACGACGACTACTTAGATACTCGCAGCACAGTTGCCTCATATAAATTGCCCATGAGCGTGGAGCTTATCTTTGTCACTGTAGCAACTTTGCTCCATCAGCGGGAGAAGGCGGTTCGACGCCCCGGTAAGCACATGTTTCTCTAATTCCTTTGTTTCAGGCAAGCCACTGTGACGTCAGACGCCTTTACGCATACAGCTTTGCGATGCTTAGACAGTAATAACATAATTCATGTTTACATTTCTTTAATTTTCGACGCATTGTCGTTATTCGTGACGCATCAATGACCAATTGATTATATGGCAATGCAATGAAAAAAGCGTGTGGAAAACAGTGTTAATGACAGATTTGAGAAGCACATTTCTTCAATGTTGGCCGCATGGCATTCCTGTGCAGGTGACAATGGTAATTTTTCAAAACGACAAGGATATTTAAACACATGATTATTTGTTTGCTGTGCTCTATGGCCTCTGCTACAGACCTCATCGAAATGACACTTAGATATCTTAGGGTGTACATATCAAGTCTTCCCAAATGGTCTAGCGTATAGGAATCTGCCTTGTCACGCAGGGCGGCCCGGGTTCGATTCCCGTCATGGCAAATGATTTTTGTAGAAAAATAAAATGAGTCCCAACGTGTGCAACAGAACAGTTCGAAATCTCGTTACATTTGCATCGTCATGAACATGACTTATATCAGGCTAGCTAATTTTTTCTTTGTTCATTTTAAGTGTAGAAACAATATTTCGTTTGTGAACATTTTTTTCTGCCGTTTTGACAACAGACTCATTACTAAAGAACACACGGCTGTCTGCTGATTGACGCTTGACTGTAGATTTTCGCTTTGTGTCAAAAGAACTCCCTAACGCACACTTTTTCAAAGTAGGTGAATTCATCAGATCTGTTTGAAACATTGCATTTTATCCATGCACGACGACTACTTAGATACTCGCAGCACAGTTGCCTCATATAAATTGCCCATGAGCGCGGAGCTTGTCTTTGTCACTGTAGCAACTTTGCTCCATCAGCGGGAGAAGGCGGTTCGACGCCCCTGTAAGCACATGTTTCTCTAATTCCTTTGTTTCAGGCAAGCCACTGTGACGTCAGACGCCTTTACGCATACAGCTTTGCGATGCTTAGACAGTAATAACATAATTCATGTTTACATTTCTTTAATTTTCGACGCATTGTCGTTATTCGTGACGCATCAATGACCAATTGATTATATGGCAATGCAATGAAAAAAGCGTGTGGAAAACAGTGTTAATGACAGATTTGAGAAGCACATTTCTTCAATGTTGGCCGCATGGCATTCCTGTGCAGGTGACAATGGTAATTTTTCAAAACGACAAGGATATTTAAACACATGATTATTTGTTTGCTGTGCTCTATGGCCTCTGCTACAGACCTCATCGAAATGACACTTAGATATCTTAGGGTGTACATATCAAGTTTTCCCAAATGGTCTAGCGGATAGGCATCTACCTTGTAACGCAGGGCGGCCCGGGTTCGATTCCCGTCATGGCAAATATTTTTTGTAGAAAAATAAAATGAGTCCCAACGTGTGCAACAGAACAGTTCGAAATCTCGTTACATTTGCATCGTCATGAACATGACTTATATCAGGCTTGCTCATTTTTTCTTTGTTCATTTTAAGTGTAGAAACAATATTTCGTTTTAGAACATTTTTTTCTGCCGTTTTGACAACAGGCTCATGACTAAAGAACACACGGCTGTCTGCTGATTGACGCTTGACTGTAGATTTTCGCTTTGTGTCAAAAGAACTCCCTAACGCACACTTTTTCAAAGTAGGTGAATTCATCAGATCTGTTTGAAACATTGCATTTTATCCATGCACGACGACTACTTAGATACTCGCAGCACAGTTGCCTCATATAAATTGCCCATGAGCGTGGAGCTTGTCTTTGTCACTGTAGCAACTTTGCTCCATCAGCGGGAGAAGGCGGTTCGACGCCCCTGTAAGCACATGTTTCTCTAATTCCTTTGTTTCAGGCAAGCCACTGTGACGTCAGACGCCTTTACGCATACAGCTTTGCGATGCTTAGACAGTAATAACATAATTCATGTTTACATTTCTTTAATTTTCGACGCATTGTCGTTATTCGTGACGCATCAATGACCAATTGATTATATGGCAATGCAATGAAAAAAGCGTGTGGAAAACAGTGTTAATGACAGATTTGAGAAGCACATTTCTTCAATGTTGGCCGCATGGCATTCCTGTGCAGGTGACAATGGTAATTTTTCAAAACGACAAGGATATTTAAACACATGATTATTTGTTTGCTGTGCTCTATGGCCTCTGCTACAGACCTCATCGAAATGACACTTAGATATCTTAGGGTGTACATATCAAGTCTTCCCAAATGGTCTAGCGTATAGGAATCTGCCTTGTCACGCAGGGCGGCCCGGGTTCGATTCCCGTCATGGCAAATGATTTTTGTAGAAAAATAAAATGAGTCCCAACGTGTGCAACAGAACAGTTCGAAATCTCGTTACATTTGCATCGTCATGAACATGACTTATATCAGGCTTGCTCATTTTTTCTTTGTTCATTTTAAGTGTAGAAACAATATTTCGTTTGTGAACATTTTTTACTGCCGTTTTGACAACAGGCTCATGACTAAAGAACACACGGCTGTCTGCTGATTGACGCTTGACTGTAGATTTTCGCTTTGTGTCAAAAGAACTCCCTAACTCACACTTTTTCAAAGTAGGTGAATTCATCAGATCTGTTTGAAACATTGCATTTTATCCATGCACGACGACTACTTAGATACTCGCAGCACAGTTGCCTCATATAAATTGCCCATGAGCGTGGAGCTTGTCTTTGTCACTGTAGCAACTTTGCTCTATCAGCGGGAGAAGGTGGTTCGACGCCCTTGTAAGCACATGTTTCTCTAATTCCTTTGTTTCAGGCAAGCCACTGTGACGTCAGACGCCTTTACGCATACAGCTTTGCGATGCTTAGACAGTAATAACATAATTCATGTTTACATTTCTTTAATTTTCGACGCATTGTCGTTATTCGTGACGCATCAATGACCAATTGATTTTATGGCAATGCAATGAAAAAAGCGTGTGGAAAACAGTGTTAATGACAGATTTGAGAAGCACATTTCTTCAATGTTGGCCGCATGGCATTCCTGTGCAGGTGACAATGGTAATTTTTCAAAACGACAAGGATATTTAAACACATGATTATTTGTTTGCTGTGCTCTATGGCCTCTGCTACAGACCTCATCGAAATGACACTTAGATATCTTAGGGTGTACATATCAAGTCTTCCCAAATGGTCTAGCGGATAGGAATCTGCCTTGTAACGCAGGGCGGCCCGGGTTCGATTCCCGTCATGGCAAAGGATTTTTGTAGAAAAATAAAATGAGTCCCAACGTGTGCAACAGAACAGTTCGAAATCTCGTTACATTTGCATCGTCATGAACATGATTTATATCAGGCTAGCTAATTTTTTCTTTGTTCATTTTAAGTGTAGAAACAATATTTCGTTTGTGAACATTTTTTTCTGCCGTTTTGACAACAGGCTCATGACTAAAGAACACACGGCTGTCTGCTGATTGACGCTTGACTGTAGATTTTCGCTTTGTGTCAAAAGAACTTCCTAACGCACACTTTTTCAAAGTAGGTGAATTCATCAGATCTGTTTGAAACATTGCATTTTATCCATGCACGACGACTGCTTAGATACTCGCAGCACAGTTGCCCCATATAAATTGCCCATGAGCGCGGAGCTTGTCTTTGTCACTGTAGCAACTTTGCTCCATCAGCGGGAGAAGGCGGTTCGACGCCCCTGTAAGCACATGTTTCTCTAATTCCTTTGTTTCAGGCAAGCCACTGTGACGTCAGACGCCTTTACGCATACAGCTTTGCGATGCTTAGACAGTAATAACATAATTCATGTTTACATTTCTTTAATTTTCGACGCATTGTCGTTATTCGTGACGCATCAATGACCAATTGATTATATGGCAATGCAATGAAAAAAGCGTGTGGAAAACAGTGTTAATGACAGATTTGAGAAGCACATTTCTTCAATGTTGGCCGCATGGCATTCCTGTGCAGGTGACAATGGTAATTTTTCAAAACGACAAGGATATTTAAACACATGATTATTTGTTTGCTGTGCTCTATGGCCTCTGCTACAGACCTCATCGAAATGACACTTAGATATCTTAGGGTGTACATATCAAGTTTTCCCAAATGGTCTAGCGGATAGGCATCTACCTTGTAACGCAGGGCGGCCCGGGTTAGATTCCCGTCATGGCAAATATTTTTTGTAGAAAAATAAAATGAGTCCCAACGTGTGCAACAGAACAGTTCGAAATCTCGTTACATTTGCATCGTCATGAACATGACATATCAGGCTTGCTCATTTTTTCTTTGTTCATTTTAAGTGTAGAAACAATATTTCGTTTGTGAACATTTTTTACTGCCGTTTTGACAACAGGCTCATGACTAAAGAACACACGGCTGTCTGCTGATTGACGCTTGACTGTAGATTTTCGCTTTGTGTCAAAAGAACTCCCTAACTCACACTTTTTCAAAGTAGGTGAATTCATCAGATCTGTTTGAAACATTGCATTTTATCCATGCACGACGACTACTTAGATACTCGCAGCACAGTTGCCTCATATAAATTGCCCATGAGCGTGGAGCTTGTCTTTGTCACTGTAGCAACTTTGCTCTATCAGCGGGAGAAGGCGGTTCGACGCCCTTGTAAGCACATGTTTCTCTAATTCCTTTGTTTCAGGCAAGCCACTGTGACGTCAGACGCCTTTACGCATACAGCTTTGCGATGCTTAGACAGTAATAACATAATTCATGTTTACATTTCTTTAATTTTCGACGCATTGTCGTTATTCGTGACGCATCAATGACCAATTGATTATATGGCAATGCAATGAAAAAAGCGTGTGGAAAACAGTGTTAATGACAGATTTGAGAAGCACATTTCTTCAATGTTGGCCGCATGGCATTCCTGTGCAGGTGACAATGGTAATTTTTCAAAACGACAAGGATATTTAAACACATGATTATTTGTTTGCTGTGCTCTATGGCCTCTGCTACAGACCTCATCGAAATGACACTTAGATATCTTAGGGTGTACATATCAAGTTTTCCCAAATGGTCTAGCGGATAGGCATCTACCTTGTAACGCAGGGCGGCCCGGGTTCGATTCCCGTCATGGCAAATATTTTTTGTAGAAAAATAAAATGAGTCCCAACGTGTGCAACAGAACAGTTCGAAATCTCGTTACATTTGCATCGTCATGAACATGACTTATATCAGGCTTGCTCATTTTTTCTTTGTTCATTTTAAGTGTAGAAACAATATTTCGTTTTAGAACATTTTTTTCTGCCGTTTTGACAACAGGCTCATGACTAAAGAACACACGGCTGTCTGCTGATTGACGCTTGACTGTAGATTTTCGCTTTGTGTCAAAAGAACTCCCTAACGCACACTTTTTCAAAGTAGGTGAATTCATCAGATCTGTTTGAAACATTGCATTTTATCCATGCACGACGACTACTTAGATACTCGCAGCACAGTTGCCTCATATAAATTGCCCATGAGCGCGGAGCTTGTCTTTGTCACTGTAGCAACTTTGCTCCATCAGCGGGAGAAGGCGGTTCGACGCCCCTGTAAGCACATGTTTCTCTAATTCCTTTGTTTCAGGCAAGCCACTGTGACGTCAGACGCCTTTACGCATACAGCTTTGCGATGCTTAGACAGTAATAACATAATTCATGTTTACATTTCTTTAATTTTCGACGCATTGTCGTTATTCGTGACGCATCAATGACCAATTGATTATATGGCAATGCAATGAAAAAAGCGTGTGGAAAACAGTGTTAATGACAGATTTGAGAAGCACATTTCTTCAATGTTGGCCGCATGGCATTCCTGTGCAGGTGACAATGGTAATTTTTCAAAACGACAAGGATATTTAAACACATGATTATTTGTTTGCTGTGCTCTATGGCCTCTGCTACAGACCTCATCGAAATGACACTTAGATATCTTAGGGTGTACATATCAAGTCTTCCCAAATGGTCTAGCGGATAGGAATCTGCCTTGTAACGCAGGGCGGCCCGGGTTCGATTCCCGTCATGGCAAAGGATTTTTGTAGAAAAATAAAATGAGTCCCAACGTGTGCAACAGAACAGTTCGAAATCTCGTTACATTTGCATCGTCATGAACATGATTTATATCAGGCTAGCTAATTTTTTCTTTGTTCATTTTAAGTGTAGAAACAATATTTCGTTTGTTAACATTTTTTTCTGCCGTTTTGACAACAGGCTCATGACTAAAGAACACACGGCTGTCTGCTGATTGACGCTTGACTGTAGATTTTCGCTTTGTGTCAAAAGAACTCCCTAACGCACACTTTTTCAAAGTAGGTGAATTCATCAGATCTGTTTGAAACATTGCATTTTATCCATGCACGACGACTACTTAGATACTCGCAGCACAGTTGCCTCATATAAATTGCCCATGAGCGTGGAGCTTGTCTTTGTCACTGTAGCAACTTTGCTCCATCAGCGGGAGAAGGCGGTTCGACGCCCCTGTAAGCACATGTTTCTCTAATTCCTTTGTTTCAGGCAAGCCACTGTGACGTCAGACGCCTTTACGCATACAGCTTTGCGATGCTTAGACAGTAATAACATAATTCATGTTTACATTTCTTTAATTTTCGACGCATTGTCGTTATTCGTGACGCATCAATGACCAATTGATTATATGGCAATGCAATGAAAAAAGCGTGTGGAAAACAGTGTTAATGACAGATTTGAGAAGCACATTTCTTCAATGTTGGCCGCATGGCATTCCTGTGCAGGTGACAATGGTAATTTTTCAAAACGACAAGGATATTTAAACACATGATTATTTGTTTGCTGTGCTCTATGGCCTCTGCTACAGACCTCATCGAAATGACACTTAGATATCTTAGGGTGTACATATCAACTCTTCCCAAATGGTCTAGCGTATAGGAATCTGCCTTGTCACGCAGGGCGGCCCGGGTTCGATTCCCGTCATGGCAAATGATTTTTGTAGAAAAATAAAATGAGTCCCAACGTGTGCAACAGAACAGTTCGAAATCTCGTTACATTTGCATTGTCATGAACATGACTTATATCAGGCTTGCTCATTTTTTCTTTGTTCATTTTAAGTGTAGAAACAATATTTCGTTTGTGAACATTTTTTACTGCCGTTTTGACAACAGGCTCATGACTAAAGAACACACGGCTGTCTGCTGATTGACGCTTGACTGTAGATTTTCGCATTGTGTCAAAAGAACTCCCTAACTCACACTTTTTCAAAGTAGGTGAATTCATCAGATCTGTTTGAAACATTGCATTTTATCCATGCACGACGACTACTTAGATACTCGCAGCACAGTTGCCTCATATAAATTGCCCATGAGCGTGGAGCTTGTCTTTGTCACTGTAGCAACTTTGCTCTATCAGCGGGAGAAGGCGGTTCGACGCCCTTGTAAGCACATGTTTCTCTAATTCCTTTGTTTCAGGCAAGCCACTGTGACGTCAGACGCCTTTACGCATACAGCTTTGCGATGCTTAGACAGTAATAACATAATTCATGTTTACATTTCTTTAATTTTCGACGCATTGTCGTTATTCGTGACGCATCAATGACCAATTGATTTTATGGCAATGCAATGAAAAAAGCGTGTGGAAAACAGTGTTAATGACAGATTTGAGAAGCACATTTCTTCAATGTTGGCCGCATGGCATTCCTGTGCAGGTGACAATGGTAATTTTTCAAAACGACAAGGATATTTAAACACATGATTATTTGTTTGCTGTGCTCTATGGCCTCTGCTACAGACCTCATCGAAATGACACTTAGATATCTTAGGGTGTACATATCAAGTCTTCCCAAATGGTCTAGCGGATAGGAATCTGCCTTGTAACGCAGGGCGGCCCGGGTTCGATTCCCGTCATGGCAAAGGATTTTTGTAGAAAAATAAAATGAGTCCCAACGTGTGCAACAGAACAGTTCGAAATCTCGTTACATTTGCATCGTCATGAACATGATTTATATCAGGCTAGCTAATTTTTTCTTTGTTCATTTTAAGTGTAGAAACAATATTTCGTTTGTGAACATTTTTTTCTGCCGTTTTGACAACAGGCTCATGACTAAAGAACACACGGCTGTCTGCTGATTGACGCTTGACTGTAGATTTTCGCTTTGTGTCAAAAGAACTTCCTAACGCACACTTTTTCAAAGTAGGTGAATTCATCAGATCTGGTTGAAACATTGCATTTTATCCATGCACGACGACTACTTAGATACTCGCAGCACAGTTGCCTCATATAAATTGCCCATGAGCGTGGAGCTTGTCTTTGTCACTGTAGCAACTTTGCTCCATCAGCGGGAGAAGGCGGTTCGACGCCCCTGTAAGCACATGTTTCTCTAATTCCTTTGTTTCAGGCAAGCCACTGTGACGTCAGACGCCTTTACGCATACAGCTTTGCGATGCTTAGACAGTAATAACATAATTCATGTTTACATTTCTTTAATTTTCGACGCATTGTCGTTATTCGTGACGCATCAATGACCAATTGATTATATGGCAATGCAATGAAAAAAGCGTGTGGAAAACAGTGTTAATGACAGATTTGAGAAGCACATTTCTTCAATGTTGGCCGCATGGCATTCCTGTGCAGGTGACAATGGTAATTTTTCAAAACGACAAGGATATTTAAACACATGATTATTTGTTTGCTGTGCTCTATGGCCTCTGCTACAGACCTCATCGAAATGACACTTAGATATCTTAGGGTGTACATATCAAGTTTTCCCAAATGGTCTAGCGGATAGGCATCTACCTTGTAACGCAGGGCGGCCCGGGTTCGATTCCCGTCATGGCAAATATTTTTTGTAGAAAAATAAAATGAGTCCCAACGTGTGCAACAGAACAGTTCGAAATCTCGTTACATTTGCATCGTCATGAACATGACTTATATCAGGCTTGCTCATTTTTTCTTTGTTCATTTTAAGTGTAGAAACAATATTTCGTTTTAGAACATTTTTTTCTGCCGTTTTGACAACAGGCTCATGACTAAAGAACACACGGCTGTCTGCTGATTGACGCTTGACTGTAGATTTTCGCTTTGTGTCAAAAGAACTCCCTAACGCACACTTTTTCAAAGTAGGTGAATTCATCAGATCTGTTTGAAACATTGCATTTTATCCATGCACGACGACTACTTAGATACTCACAGCACAGTTGCCTCATATAAATTGCCCATGAGCGTGGAGCTTGTCTTTGTCACTGTAGCAACTTTGCTCCATCCGCGGGAGAAGGCGGTTCGACGCCCCTGTAAGCACATGTTTCTCTAATTCCTTTGTTTCAGGCAAGCCACTGTGACGTCAGACGCCTTTACGCATACAGCTTTGCGATGCTTAGACAGTAATAACATAATTCATGTTTACATTTCTTTAATTTTCGACGCATTGTCGTTATTCGTGACGCATCAATGACCAATTGATTATATGGCAATGCAATGAAAAAAGCGTGTGGAAAACAGTGTTAATGACAGATTTGAGAAGCACATTTCTTCAATGTTGGCCGCATGGCATTCCTGTGCAGGTGACAATGGTAATTTTTCAAAACGACAAGGATATTTAAACACATGATTATTTGTTTGCTGTGCTCTATGGCCTCTGCTACAGACCTCATCGAAATGACACTTAGATATCTTAGGGTGTACATATCAAGTCTTCCCAAATGGTCTAGCGTATAGGAATCTGCCTTGTCACGCATGGCGGCCCGGGTTCGATTCCCGTCATGGCAAATGATTTTTGTAGAAAAATAAAATGAGTCCCAACGTGTGCAACAGAACAGTTCGAAATCTCGTTACATTTGCATCGTCATGAACATGACTTATATCAGGCTAGCTAATTTTTTCTTTGTTCATTTTAAGTGTAGAAACAATATTTCGTTTGTGAACATTTTTTTCTGCCGTTTTGACAACAGACTCATTACTAAAGAACACACGGCTGTCTGCTGATTGACGCTTGACTGTAGATTTTCGCTTTGTGTCAAAAGAACTCCCTAACGCACACTTTTTCAAAGTAGGTGAATTCATCAGATCTGTTTGAAACATTGCATTTTATCCATGCACGACGACTACTTAGATACTCGCAGCACAGTTGCCTCATATAAATTGCCCATGAGCGGGGAGCTTGTCTTTGTCACTGTAGCAACTTTGCTCCATCAGCGGGAGAAGGCGGTTCGACGCCCCTGTAAGCACATGTTTCTCTAATTCCTTTGTTTCAGGCAAGCCACTGTGACGTCAGACGCCTTTACGCATACAGCTTTGCGATGCTTAGACAGTAATAACATAATTCATGTTTACATTTCTTTAATTTTCGACGCATTGTCGTTATTCGTGACGCATCAATGACCAATTGATTATATGGCAATGCAATGAAAAAAGCGTGTGGAAAACAGTGTTAATGACAGATTTGAGAAGCACATTTCTTCAATGTTGGCCGCATGGCATTCCTGTGCAGGTGACAATGGTAATTTTTCAAAACGACAAGGATATTTAAACACATGATTATTTGTTTGCTGTGCTCTATGGCCTCTGCTACAGACCTCATCGAAATGACACTTAGATATCTTAGGGTGTACATATCAAGTCTTCCCAAATGGTCTAGCGGATAGGAATCTGCCTTGTAACGCAGGGCGGCCCGGGTTCGATTCCCGTCATGGCAAAGGATTTTTGTAGAAAAATAAAATGAGTCCCAACGTGTGCAACAGAACAGTTCGAAATCTCGTTACATTTGCATCGTCATGAACATGATTTATATCAGGCTAGCTAATTTTTTCTTTGTTCATTTTAAGTGTAGAAACAATATTTCGTTTGTGAACATTTTTTTCTGCCGTTTTGACAACAGGCTCATGACTAAAGAACACACGGCTGTCTGCTGATTGACGCTTGACTGTAGATTTTCGCTTTGTGTCAAAAGAACTCCCTAACGCACACTTTTTCAAAGTAGGTGAATTCATCAGATCTGTTTGAAACATTGCATTTTATCCATGCACGACGACTACTTAGATACTCGCAGCACAGTTGCCTCATATAAATTGCCCATGAGCGTGGAGCTTGTCTTTGTCACTGTAGCAACTTTGCTCCATCAGCGGGAAAAGGCGGTTCGACGCCCCTGTAAGCACATGTTTTTCTAATTCCTTTGTTTCAGGCAAGCCACTGTGACGTCAGACGCCTTTACGCATACAGCTTTGCGATGCTTAGACAGTAATAACATAATTCATGTTTACATTTCTTTAATTTTCGACGCATTGTCGTTATTCGTGACGCATCAATGACCAATTGATTATATGGCAATGCAATGAAAAAAGCGTGTGGAAAACAGTGTTAATGACAGATTTGAGAAGCACATTTCTTCAATGTTGGCCGCATGGCATTCCTGTGCAGGTGACAATGGTAATTTTTCAAAACGACAAGGATATTTAAACACATGATTATTTGTTTGCTGTGCTCTATGGCCTCTGCTACAGACCTCATCGAAATGACACTTAGATATCTTAGGGTGTACATATCAAGTCTTCCCAAATGGTCTAGCGTATAGGAATCTGCCTTGTCACGCAGGGCGGCCCGGGTTCGATTCCCGTCATGGCAAATGATTTTTGTAGAAAAATAAAATGAGTCCCAACGTGTGCAACAGAACAGTTCGAAATCTCGTTACATTTGCATCGTCATGAACATGACTTATATCAGGCTTGCTCATTTTTTCTTTGTTCATTTTAAGTGTAGAAACAATATTTCGTTTGTGAACATTTTTTACTGCCGTTTTGACAACAGGCTCATGACTAAAGAACACACGGCTGTCTGCTGATTGACGCTTGACTGTAGATTTTCGCTTTGTGTCAAAAGAACTCCCTAACTCACACTTTTTCAAAGTAGGTGAATTCATCAGATCTGTTTGAAACATTGCATTTTATCCATGCACGACGACTACTTAGATACTCGCAGCACAGTTGCCTCATATAAATTGCCCATGAGCGTGGAGCTTGTCTTTGTCACTGTAGCAACTTTGCTCTATCAGCGGGAGAAGGCGGTTCGACGCCCTTGTAAGCACATGTTTCTCTAATTCCTTTGTTTCATGCAAGCCACTGTGACGTCAGACGCCTTTACGCATACAGCTTTGCGATGCTTAGACAGTAATAACATAATTCATGTTTACATTTCTTTAATTTTCGACGCATTGTCGTTATTCGTGACGCATCAATGACCAATTGATTTTATGGCAATGCAATGAAAAAAGCGTGTGGAAAACAGTGTTAATGACAGATTTGAGAAGCACATTTCTTCAATGTTGGCCGCATGGCATTCCTGTGCAGGTGACAATGGTAATTTTTCAAAACGACAAGGATATTTAAACACATGATTATTTGTTTGCTGTGCTCTATGGCCTCTGCTACAGACCTCATCGAAATGACACTTAGATATCTTAGGGTGTACATATCAAGTCTTCCCAAATGGTCTAGCGGATAGGAATCTGCCTTGTAACGCAGGGCGGCCCGGGTTCGATTCCCGTCATGGCAAAGGATTTTTGTAGAAAAATAAAATGAGTCCCAACGTGTGCAACAGAACAGTTCGAAATCTCGTTACATTTGCATCGTCATGAACATGATTTATATCAGGCTAGCTAATTTTTTCTTTGTTCATTTTAAGTGTAGAAACAATATTTCGTTTGTGAACATTTTTTTCTGCCGTTTTGACAACAGGCTCATGACTAAAGAACACACGGCTGTCTGCTGATTGACGCTTGACTGTAGATTTTCGCTTTGTGTCAAAAGAACTTCCTAACGCACACTTTTTCAAAGTAGGTGAATTCATCAGATCTGTTTGAAACATTGCATTTTATCCATGCACGACGACTACTTAGATACTCGCAGCACAGTTGCATCATATAAATTGCCCATGAGCGTGGAGCTTGTCTTTGTCACTGTAGCAACTTTGCTCCATCAGCGGGAGAAGGCGGTTCGACGCCCCTGTAAGCACATGTTTCTCTAATTCCTTTGTTTCAGGCAAGCCACTGTGACGTCAGACGCCTTTACGCATACAGCTTTGCGATGCTTAGACAGTAATAACATAATTCATTTTTACATTTCTTTAATTTTCGACGCATTGTCGTTATTCGTGACGCATCAATGACCAATTGATTATATGGCAATGCAATGAAAAAAGCGTGTGGAAAACAGTGTTAATGACAGATTTGAGAAGCACATTTCTTCAATGTTGGCCGCATGGCATTCCTGTGCAGGTGACAATGGTAATTTTTCAAAACGACAAGGATATTTAAACACATGATTATTTGTTTGCTGTGCTCTATGGCCTCTGCTACAGACCTCATCGAAATGACACTTAGATATCTTAGGGTGTACATATCAAGTCTTCCCAAATGGTCTAGCGTATAGGAATCTGCCTTGTCACGCAGGGCGGCCCGGGTTCGATTCCCGTCATGGCAAATGATTTTTGTAGAAAAATAAAATGAGTCCCAACGTGTGCAACAGAACAGTTCGAAATCTCGTTACATTTGCATCGTCATGAACATGACTTATATCAGGCTTGCTCATTTTTTCTTTGTTCATTTTAAGTGTAGAAACAATATTTCGTTTGTGAACATTTTTTACTGCCGTTTTGACAACAGGCTCATGACTAAAGAACACACGGCTGTCTGCTGATTGACGCTTGACTGTAGATTTTCGCTTTGTGTCAAAAGAACTCCCTAACTCACACTTTTTCAAAGTAGGTGAATTCATCAGATCTGTTTGAAACATTGCATTTTATCCATGCACGACGACTACTTAGATACTCGCAGCACAGTTGCCTCATATAAATTGCCCATGAGCGTGGAGCTTGTCTTTGTCACTGTAGCAACTTTGCTCTATCAGCGGGAGAAGGCGGTTCGACGCCCTTGTAAGCACATGTTTCTCTAATTCCTTTGTTTCAGGCAAGCCACTGTGACGTCAGACGCCTTTACGCATACAGCTTTGCGATGCTTAGACAGTAATAACATAATTCATGTTTACATTTCTTTAATTTTCGACGCATTGTCGTTATTCGTGACGCATCAATGACCAATTGATTTTATGGCAATGCAATGAAAAAAGCGTGTGGAAAACAGTGTTAATGACAGATTTGAGAAGCACATTTCTTCAATGTTGGCCGCATGGCATTCCTGTGCAGGTGACAATGGTAATTTTTCAAAACGACAAGGATATTTAAACACATGATTATTTGTTTGCTGTGCTCTATGGCCTCTGCTACAGACCTCATCGAAATGACACTTAGATATCTTAGGGTGTACATATCAAGTCTTCCCAAATGGTCTAGCGTATAGGAATCTGCCTTGTCACGCAGGGCGGCCCGGGTTCGATTCCCGTCATGGCAAATGATTTTTGTAGAAAAATAAAATGAGTCCCAACGTGTGCAACAGAACAGTTCGAAATCTCGTTACATTTGCATCGTCATGAACATGACTTTTATCAGGCTTGCTCATTTTTTCTTTGTTCATTTTAAGTGTAGAAACAATATTTCGTTTGTGAACATTTTTTACTGCCGTTTTGACAACAGGCTCATGACTAAAGAACACACGGCTGTCTGCTGATTGACGCTTGACTGTAGATTTTCGCTTTGTGTCAAAAGAACTCCCTAACTCACACTTTTTCAAAGTAGGTGAATTCATCAGATCTGTTTGAAACATTGCATTTTATCCATGCACGACGACTACTTAGATACTCGCAGCACAGTTGCCTCATATAAATTGCCCATGAGCGTGGAGCTTGTCTTTGTCACTGTAGCAACTTTGCTCTATCAGCGGGAGAAGGCGGTTCGACGCCCTTGTAAGCACATGTTTCTCTAATTCCTTTGTTTCAGGCAAGCCACTGTGACGTCAGACGCCTTTACGCATACAGCTTTGCGATGCTTAGACAGTAATAACATAATTCATGTTTACATTTCTTTAATTTTCGACGCATTGTCGTTATTCGTGACGCATCAATGACCAATTGATTATATGGCAATGCAATGAAAAAAGCGTGTGGAAAACAGTGTTAATGACAGATTTGAGAAGCACATTTCTTCAATGTTGGCCGCATGGCATTCCTGTGCAGGTGACAATGGTAATTTTTCAAAACGACAAGGATATTTAAACACATGATTATTTGTTTGCTGTGCTCTATGGCCTCTGCTACAGACCTCATCGAAATGACACTTAGATATCTTAGGGTGTACATATCAAGTTTTCCCAAATGGTCTAGCGGATAGGCATCTACCTTGTAACGCAGGGCGGCCCGGGTTCGATTCCCGTCATGGCAAATATTTTTTGTAGAAAAATAAAATGAGTCCCAACGTGTGCAACAGAACAGTTCGAAATCTCGTTACATTTGCATCGTCATGAACATGACTTATATCAGGCTTGCTCATTTTTTCTTTGTTCATTTTAAGTGTAGAAACAATATTTCGTTTGTGAACATTTTTTACTGCCGTTTTGATAACAGGCTCATGACTAAAGAACACACGGCTGTCTGCTGATTGACGCTTGACTGTAGATTTTCGCTTTGTGTCAAAAGAACTCCCTAACTCACACTTTTTCAAAGTAGGTGAATTCATCAGATCTGTTTGAAACATTGCATTTTATCCATGCACGACGACTACTTAGATACTCGCAGCACAGTTGCCTCATATAAATTGCCCATGAGCGTGGAGCTTGTCTTTGTCACTGTAGCAACTTTGCTCTATCAGCGGGAGAAGGCGGTTCGACGCCCTTGTAAGCACATGTTTCTCTAATTCCTTTGTTTCAGGCAAGCCACTGTGACGTCAGACGCCTTTACGCATACAGCTTTGCGATGCTTAGACAGTAATAACATAATTCATGTTTACATTTCTTTAATTTTCGACGCATTGTCGTTATTCGTGACGCATCAATGACCAATTGATTTTATGGCAATGCAATGAAAAAAGCGTGTGGAAAACAGTGTTAATGACAGATTTGAGAAGCACATTTCATCAATGTTGGCCGCATGGCATTCTTGTGCAGGTGACAATGGTAATTTTTCAAAACGACAAGGATATTTAAACACATGATTATTTGTTTGCTGTGCTCTATGGCCTCTGCTACAGACCTCATCGAAATGACACTTAGATATCTTAGGGTGTACATATCAAGTTTTCCCAAATGGTCTAGCGGATAGGCATCTACCTTGTAACGCAGGGCGGCCCGGGTTCGATTCCCGTCATGGCAAATATTTTTTGTAGAAAAATAAAATGAGTCCCAACTTGTGCAACAGAACAGTTCGAAATCTCGTTACATTTGCATCGTCATGAACATGACTTATATCAGGCTTGCTCATTTTTTCTTTGTTCATTTTAAGTGTAGAAACAATATTTCGTTTGTGAACATTTTTTTCTGCCGTTTTGACAACAGGCTCATGACTAAAGAACACACGGCTGTCTGCTGATTGACGCTTGACTGTAGATTTTCGCTTTGTGTCAAAAGAACTCCCTAACGCACACTTTTTCAAAGTAGGTGAATTCATCAGATCTGTTTGAAACATTGCATTTTATCCATGCACGACGACTACTTAGATACTCGCAGCACAGTTGCCTCATATAAATTGCCCATGAGCGCGGAGCTTGTCTTTGTCACTGTAGCAACTTTGCTCCATCAGCGGGAGAAGGCGGTTCGACGCCCCTGTAAGCACATGTTTCTCTAATTCCTTTGTTTCAGGCAAGCCACTGTGACGTCAGACGCCTTTACGCATACAGCTTTGCGATGCTTAGACAGTAATAACATAATTCATGTTTACATTTCTTTAATTTTCGACGCATTGTCGTTATTCGTGACGCATCAATGACCAATTGATTATATGGCAATGCAATGAAAAAAGCGTGTGGAAAACAGTGTTAATGACAGATTTGAGAAGCACATTTCTTCAATGTTGGCCGCATGGCATTCCTGTGCAGGTGACAATGGTAATTTTTCAAAACGACAAGGATATTTAAACACATGATTATTTGTTTGCTGTGCTCTATGGCCTCTGCTACAGACCTCATCGAAATGACACTTAGATATCTTAGGGTGTACATATCAAGTCTTCCCAAATGGTCTAGCGGATAGGAATCTGCCTTGTAACGCAGGGCGGCCCGGGTTCGATTCCCGTCATGGCAAAGGATTTCTGTAGAAAAATAAAATGAGTCCCAACGTGTGCAACAGAACAGTTCGAAATCTCGTTACATTTGCATCGTCATGAACATGATTTATATCAGGCTAGCTAATTTTTTCTTTGTTCATTTTAAGTGTAGAAACAATATTTCGTTTGTGAACATTTTTTTCTGCCGTTTTGACAACAGGCTCATGACTAAAGAACACACGGCTGTCTGCTGATTGACGCTTGACTGTAGATTTTCGCTTTGTGTCAAAAGAACTTCCTAACGCACACTTTTTCAAAGTAGGTGAATTCATCAGATCTGTTTGAAACATTGCATTTTATCCATGCACGACGACTGCTTAGATACTCGCAGCACAGTTGCCCCATATAAATTGCCCATGAGCGCGGAGCTTGTCTTTGTCACTGTAGCAACTTTGCTCCATCAGCGGGAGAAGGCGGTTCGACGCCCCTGTAAGCACATGTTTCTCTAATTCCTTTGTTTCAGGCAAGCCACTGTGACGTCAGACGCCTTTACGCATACAGCTTTGCGATGCTTAGACAGTAATAACATAATTCATGTTTACATTTCTTTAATTTTCGACGCATTGTCGTTATTCGTGACGCATCAATGACCAATTGATTATATGGCAATGCAATGAAAAAAGCGTGTGGAAAACAGTGTTAATGACAGATTTGAGAAGCACATTTCTTCAATGTTGGCCGCATGGCATTCCTGTGCAGGTGACAATGGTAATTTTTCAAAACGACAAGGATATTTAAACACATGATTATTTGTTTGCTGTGCTCTATGGCCTCTGCTACAGACCTCATCGAAATGACACTTAGATATCTTAGGGTGTACATATCAAGTTTTCCCAAATGGTCTAGCGGATAGGCATCTACCTTGTAACGCAGGGCGGCCCGGGTTCGATTCCCGTCATGGCAAATGTTTTTTGTAGAAAAATAAAATGAGTCCCAACGTGTGCAACAGAACAGTTCGAAATCTCGTTACATTTGCATCGTCATGAACATGACTTATATCAGGCTAGCTCCTTTTTTCTTTGTTCATTTTAAGTGTAGAAACAACATTTCGTTTGTGACCATTTTTTTCTGCCGTTTTGACAACAGGCTCATGACTAAAGAACACACGGCTGTCTGCTGATTGACGCTTGACTGTAGATTTTCGCTTTGTGTCAAAAGAACTCCCTAACGCACACTTTTTCAAAGTAGGTGAATTCATCAGATCTGTTTGAAACATTGCATTTTATCCATGCACGACGACTACTTAGATACTCGCAGCACAGTTGCCTCATATAAATTGCCCATGAGCGTGGAGCTTGTCTTTGTCACTGTAGCAACGTTGCTCTATCAGCGGGAGAAGGCGGTTCGACACCTCTGTAAGCACGTTTCTCTAATTCCTTTGTTTCAGGCAAGCCACTGTGACGTCAGACGCCTTTACGCATACAGCTTTGCGATGCTTAGACAGTAATAACATAATTCATGTTTACATTTCTTTAATTTTCGACGCATTGTCGTTATTCGTGACGCATCAATGACCAATTGATTATATGGCAATGCAATGAAAAAAGCGTGTGGAAAACAGTGTTAATGACAGATTTGAGAAGCACATTTCTTCAATGTTGGCCGCATGGCATTCCTGTGCAGGTGACAATGGTAATTTTTCAAAACGACAAGGATATTTAAACACATGATTATTTGTTTGCTGTGCTCTATGGCCTCTGCTATAGACCTCATCGAAATGACACTTAGATATCTTAGGGTGTACATATCAAGTTTTCCCAAATGGTCTAGCGGATAGGCATCTACCTTGTAACGCAGGGCGGCCCGGGTTCGATTCCCGTCATGGCAAATGTTTTTTGTAGAAAAATAAAATGAGTCCCAACGTGTGCAACAGAACAGTTCGAAATCTCGTTACATTTGCATCGTCATGAACATGACTTATATCAGGCTAGCTCATTTTTTCTTTGTTCATTTTAAGTGTAGAAACAATATTTCGTTTGTGACCATTTTTTTCTGCCGTTTTGACAACAGGCTCATGACTAAAGAACACACGGCTGTCTGCTGATTGACCCTTGACTGTAGATTTTCGCTTTGTGTCAAAAGAACTCCCTAACGCACACTTTTTCAAAGTAGGTGAATTCATCAGATCTGTTTGAAACATTGCATTTTATCCATGCACGACGACTACTTAGATACTCGCAGCACAGTTGCCTCATATAAATTGCCCATGAGCGTGGAGCTTGTCTTTGTCACTGTAGCAACGTTGCTCTATCAGCGGGAGAAGGCGGTTCGACACCCCTGTAAGCACGTTTCTCTAATTCCTTTGTTTCAGGCAAGCCACTGTGACGTCAGACGCCTTTACGCATACAGCTTTGCGATGCTTAGACAGTAATAACATAATTCATGTTTACATTTCTTTAATTTTCGACGCATTGTCGTTATTCGTGACGCATCAATGACCAATTGATTATATGGCAATGCAATGAAAAAAGCGTGTGGAAAACAGTGTTAATGACAGATTTGAGAAGCACATTTCTTCAATGTTGGCCGCATGGCATTCCTGTGCAGGTGACAATGGTAATTTTTCAAAACGACAAGGATATTTAAACACATGATTATTTGTTTGCTGTGCTCTATGGCCTCTGCTACAGACCTCATCGAAATGACACTTAGATATCTTAGGGTGTACATATCAAGTTTTCCCAAATGGTCTAGCGGATAGGCATCTACCTTGTAACGCAGGGCGGCCCGGGTTCGATTCCCGTCATGGCAAATGTTTTTTGTAGAAAAATAAAATGAGTCCCAACGTGTGCAACAGAACAGTTCGAAATCTCGTTACATTTGCATCGTCATGAACATGACTTATATCAGGCTAGCTCATTTTTTCTTTGTTCATTTTAAGTGTAGAAACAACATTTCGTTTGTGACCATTTTTTTCTGCCGTTTTGACAACAGGCTCATGACTAAAGAACACACGGCTGTCTGCTGATTGACGCTTGACTGTAGATTTTCGCTTTGTGTCAAAAGAACTCCCTAACGCACACTTTTTCAAAGTAGGTGAATTCATCAGATCTGTTTGAAACATTGCATTTTATCCATGCACGACGACTACTTAGATACTCGCAGCACAGTTGCCTCATATAAATTGCCCATGAGCGCGGAGCTTGTCTTTGTCACTGTAGCAACTTTGCTCCATCAGCGGGAAAAGGCGGTTCGACGCCCCTGTAAGCACATGTTTCTCTAATTCCTTTGTTTCAGGCAAGCCACTGTGACGTCAGACGCCTTTACGCATACAGCTTTGCGATGCTTAGACAGTAATAACATAATTCATGTTTACATTTCTTTAAATTTCGACGCATTGTCGTTATTCGTGACGCATCAATGACCAATTAATTATATGGCAATGCAATGAAAAAAGCGTGTGGAAAACAGTGTTAATGACAGATTTGAGAAGCACATTTCTTCAATGTTGGCCGCATGGCATTCCTGTGCAGGTGACAATGGTAATTTTTCAAAACGACAAGGATATTTAAACACATGATTATTTGTTTGCTGTGCTCTATGGCCTCTGCTACAGACCTCATCGAAATGACACTTAGATATCTTAGGGTGTACATATCAAGTCTTCCCAAATGGTCTAGCGGATAGGAATCTGCCTTGTAACGCAGGGCGGCCCGGGTTCGATTCCCGTCATGGCAAAGGATTTTTGTAGAAAAATAAAATGAGTCCCAACGTGTGCAACAGAACAGTTCGAAATCTCGTTACATTTGCATCGTCATGAACATGACTTATATCAGGCTAGCTAATTTTTTCTTTGTTCATTTTAAGTGTAGAAACAATATTTCGTTTGTGAACATTTTTTTCTGCCGTTTTGACAACAGGCTCATGACTAAAGAACACACGGCTGTCTGCTGATTGACGCTTGACTGTAGATTTTCGCTTTGTGTCAAAAGAACTTCCTAACGCACACTTTTTCAAAGTAGGTGAATTCATCAGATCTGTTTGAAACATTGCATTTTATCCATGCACGACGACTGCTTAGATACTCGCAGCACAGTTGCCCCATATAAATTGCCCATGAGCGCGGAGCTTGTCTTTGTCACTGTAGCAACTTTGCTCCATCAGCGGGAGAAGGCGGTTCGACGCCCCTGTAAGCACATGTTTCTCTAATTCCTTTGTTTCAGGCAAGCCACTGTGACGTCAGACGCCTTTACGCATACAGCTTTGCGATGCTTAGACAGTAATAACATAATTCATGTTTACATTTCTTTAATTTTCGACGCATTGTCGTTATTCGTGACGCATCAATGACCAATTGATTATATGGCAATGCAATGAAAAAAGCGTGTGGAAAACAGTGTTAATGACAGATTTGAGAAGCACATTTCTTCAATGTTGGCCGCATGGCATTCATGTGCAGGTGACAATGGTAATTTTTCAAAACGACAAGGATATTTAAACACATGATTATTTGTTTGCTGTGCTCTATGGCCTCTGCTACAGACCTCATCGAAATGACACTTAGATATCTTAGGGTGTACATATCAAGTTTTCCCAAATGGTCTAGCGGATAGGCATCTACCTTGTAACGCAGGGCGGCCCGGGTTCGATTCCCGTCATGGCAAATGTTTTTTGTAGAAAAATAAAATGAGTCCCAACGTGTGCAACAGAACAGTTCGAAATCTCGTTACATTTGCATCGTCATGAACATGACTTATATCAGGCTAGCTCATTTTTTCTTTGTTCATTTTAAGTGTAGAAACAATATTTCGTTTGTGAACATTTTTTTCTGCCGTTTTGACAACAGGCTCATGACTAAAGAACACACGGCTGTCTGCTGATTGACGCTTGACTGTAGATTTTCGCTTTGTGTCAAAAGAACTTCCTAACGCACACTTTTTCAAAGTAGGTGAATTCATCAGATCTGTTTGAAACATTGCATTTTATCCATGCACGACGACTGCTTAGATACTCGCAGCACAGTTGCCCCATATACATTGCCCATGAGCGCGGAGCTTGTCTTTGTCACTGTAGCAACTTTGCTCCATCAGCGGGAGAAGGCGCTTCGACGCCCCTGTAAGCACATGTTTCTCTGATTCCTTTGTTTCAGGCAAGCCACTGTGACGTCAGACGCCTTTACGCATACAGCTTTGCGATGCTTAGACAGTAATAACATAATTCATGTTTACATTTCTTTAATTTTCGACGCATTGTCGTTATTCGTGACGCATCAATGACCAATTGATTATATGGCAATGCAATGAAAAAAGCGTGTGGAAAACAGTGTTAATGACAGATTTGAGAAGCACATTTCTTCAATGTTGGCCGCATGGCATTCCTGTGCAGGTGACAATGGTAATTTTTCAAAACGACAAGGATATTTAAACACATGATTATTTGTTTGCTGTGCTCTATGGCCTCTGCTACAGACCTCATCGAAATGACACTTAGATATCTTAGGGTGTACATATCAAGTCTTCCCAAATGGTCTAGCGGATAGGCATCTACCTTGTAACGCAGGGCGGCCCGGGTTCGATTCCCGTCATGGCAAATGTTTTTTGTAGAAAAATAAAATGAGTCCCAACGTGTGCAACAGAACAGTTCGAAATCTCGTTACATTTGCATCGTCATGAACATGACTTATATCAGGCTAGCTCATTTTTTCTTTGTTCATTTTAAGTGTAGAAAAAATATTTCGTTTGTGAACATTTTTTTCTGCCGTTTTGACAACAGGCTCATGACTAAAGAACACACGGCTGTCTGCTGATTGACGCTTGACTGTAGATTTTCGCTTTGTGTCAAAAGAACTTCCTAACGCACACTTTTTCAAAGTAGGTGAATTCATCAGATCTGTTTGAAACATTGCATTTTATCCATGCACGACGACTGCTTAGATACTCGCAGCACAGTTGCCCCATATAAATTGCCCATGAGCGCGGAGCTTGTCTTTGTCACTGTAGCAACTTTGCTCCATCAGCGGGAGAAGGCGGTTCGACGCCCCTGTAAGCACATGTTTCTCTAATTCCTTTGTTTCAGGCAAGCCACTGTGACGTCAGACGCCTTTACGCATACAGCTTTGCGATGCTTAGACAGTAATAACATAATTCATGTTTACATTTCTTTAATTTTCGACGCATTGTCGTTATTCGTGACGCATCAATGACCAATTGATTATATGGCAATGCAATGAAAAAAGCGTGTGGAAAACAGTGTTAATGACAGATTTGAGAAGCACATTTCTTCAATGTTGGCCGCATGGCATTCCTGTGCAGGTGACAATGGTAATTTTTCAAAACGACAAGGATATTTAAACACATGATTATTTGTTTGCTGTGCTCTATGGCCTCTGCTACAGACCTCATCGAAATGACACTTAGATATCTTAGGGTGTACATATCAAGTCTTCCCAAATGGTCTAGCGGATAGGAATCTGCCTTGTCACGCAGGGCGGCCCGGGTTCGATTCCCGTCATGGCAAATGATTTTTGTAGAAAAATAAAATGAGTCCCAACGTGTGCAACAGAACAGTTCGAAATCTCGTTACATTTGCATCGTCATGAACATGACTTATATCAGGCTAGCTCATTTTTTCTTTGTTCATTTTAAGTGTAGAAACAATATTTCGTTTGTGACCATTTTTTTCTGCCGTTTTGACAACAGGCTCATGACTAAAGAACACACGGCTGTCTGCTGATTGACGCTTGACTGTAGATTTTCGCTTTGTGTCAAAAGAACTCCCTAACGCACACTTTTTCAAAGTAGGTGAATTCATCAGATCTGTTTGAAACATTGCATTTTATCCATGCACGACGACTACTTAGATACTCGCAGCACAGTTGCCTCATATAAATTGCCCATTAGCGTGGAGCTTGTCTTTGTCACTGCAGCAACTTTGCTCCATCAGCGGGAGAAGGCGGTTCGACGCCCCTGTAAGCACATGTTTCTCTAATTCCTTTGTTTCAGGCAAGCCACTGTGACGTCAGACGCCTTTACGCATACAGCTTTGCGATGCTTAGACAGTAATAACATAATTCATGTTTACATTTCTTTAATTTTCGACGCATTGTCGTTATTCGTGACGCATCAATGACCAATTGATTATATGGCAATGCAATGAAAAAAGCGTGTGGAAAACAGTGTTAATGACAGATTTGAGAAGCAAATTTCTTCAATGTTGGCCGCATGGCATTCCTGTGCAGGTGACAATGGTAATTTTTCAAAATGACAAGGATATTTAAACACATGATTATTTGTTTGCTGTGCTCTATGGCCTCTGCTACAGACCTCATCGAAATGACACTTAGATATCTTAGGGTGTACATATCAAGTCTTCCCAAATGGTCTAGCGGATAGGAATCTGCCTTGTCACGCAGGGCGGCCTGGGTTCGATTCCCGTCATGGCAAATGATTTTTGTAGAAAAATAAAATGAGTCCCAACGTGTGCAACAGAACAGTTCGAAATCTCGTTACATTTGCATCGTCATGAACATGACTTATATCAGGCTAGCTAATTTTTTCTTTGTTCATTTTAAGTGTAGAAACAATATTTCGTTTGTGAACATTTTTTTCTTCCGTTTTGACAACAGGCTCATTATTAAAGAACACACGGCTGTCTGCTGATTGACGCTTGACTGTAGATTTTCGCTTTGTGTCAAAAGAACTCCCTAACGCACACTTTTTCAAAGTAGGTGAATTCATCAGATCTGTTTGAAACATTGCATTTTATCCATGCACGACGACTACTGAGATACTCGCAGCACAGTTGCCCCATATACATTGCCCATGAGCGCGGAGCTTGTCTTTGTCACTGTAGCAACTTTGCTCCATCAGCGGGAGAAGGCGCTTCGACGCCCCTGTAAGCACATGTTTCTCTGATTCCTTTGTTTCAGGCAAGCCACTGTGACGTCAGACGCCTTTACGCATTCAGCTTTGCGATGCTTAGACAGTAATAACATAATTCATGTTTACATTTCTTTAATTTTCGACGCATTGTCGTTATTCGTGACGCATCAATGACCAATTGATTATATGGCAATGCAATGAAAAAAGCGTGTGGAAAACAGTGTTAATGACAGATTTGAGAAGCACATTTCTTCAATGTTGGCCGCATGGCATTCCTGTGCAGGTGACAATGGTAATTTTTCAAAACGACAAGGATATTTAAACACATGATTATTTGTTTGCTGTGCTCTATGGCCTCTGCTACAGACCTCATCGAAATGACACTTAGATATCTTAGGGTGTACATATCAAGTCTTCCCAAATGGTCTAGCGGATAGGAATCTGCCTTGTCACGCAGGGCGGCCTGGGTTCGATTCCCGTCATGGCAAAGGATTTTTGTAGAAAAATAAAATGAGTCCCAACATGTGCAACAGAACAGTTCGATATCTCGTTACATTTGCATCGTCATGAACATGACTTACATCAGGCTAGCTAATTTTTTCTTTGTTCATTTTAAGTGTAGAAACAATATTTCGTTTGTGACCATTTTTTTCTGCCGTTTTGACAACAGGCTCATGACTAAAGAACACACGGCTGTCTGCTGATTGACGCTTGACTGTAGATTTTCGCTTTGTGTCAAAAGAACTCCCTAACGCACACTTTTTCAAAGTAGGTGAATTCATCAGATCTGTTTGAAACATTGCATTTTATCCATGCACGACGACTACTTAGATACTCGCAGCACAGTTGCGTCATATAAATTGCCCATGAGCGCGGAGCTTGTCTTTGTCACTGTAGCAACTTTGCTCCATCAGCGGGAGAAGGCGGTTCGACGCCCCTGTAAGCACATGTTTCTCTAATTCCTTTGTTTCAGGCAAGCCACTGTGACGTCAGACGCCTTTACGCATGCAGCTTTGCGATGCTTAGACAGTAATAACATAATTCATGTTTACATTTCTTTAATTTTCGACGCATTGTCGTTATTCGTGACGCATCAATGACCAATTGATTATATGGCAATGCAATGAAAAAAGCGTGTGGAAAACAGTGTTAATGACAGATTTGAGAAGCAAATTTCTTCAATGTTGGCCGCATGGCATTCCTGTGCAGGTGACAATGGTAATTTTTCAAAATGACAAGGATATTTAAACACATGATTATTTGTTTGCTGTGCTCTATGGCCTCTGCTACAGACCTCATCGAAATGACACTTAGATATCTTAGGGTGTACATATCAAGTCTTCCCAAATGGTCTAGCGGATAGGAATTGAACTTGTCACGCAGGGCGGCCCGGGTTCGATTCCCGTCATGGCAAATGATTTTTGTAGAAAAATAAAATGAGTCCCAACGTGTGCAACAGAACAGTTCGAAATCTCGTTACATTTGCATCGTCATGAACATGACTTATATCAGGCTAGCTAATTTTTTCTTTGTTCATTTTAAGTGTAGAAACAATATTTCGTTTGTGAACATTTTTTTCTTCCGTTTTGACAACAGGCTCATTATTAAAGAACACACGGCTGTCTGCTGATTGACGCTTGACTGTAGATTTTCGCTTTGTGTCAAAAGAACTCCCTAACGCACACTTTTTCAAAGTAGGTGAATTCATCAGATCTGTTTGAAACATTGCATTTTATCCATGCACGACGACTACTGAGATACTCGCAGCACAGTTGCCCCATATACATTGCCCATGAGCGCGGAGCTTGTCTTTGTCACTGTAGCAACTTTGCTCCATCAGCGGGAGAAGGCGCTTCGACGCCCCTGTAAGCACATGTTTCTCTGATTCCTTTGTTTCAGGCAAGCCACTGTGACGTCAGACGCCTTTACGCATTCAGCTTTGCGATGCTTAGACAGTAATAACATAATTCATGTTTACATTTCTTTAATTTTCGACGCATTGTCGTTATTCGTGACGCATCAATGACCAATTGATTATATGGCAATGCAATGAAAAAAGCGTGTGGAAAACAGTGTTAATGACAGATTTGAGAAGCACATTTCTTCAATGTTGGCCGCATGGCATTCCTGTGCAGGTGACAATGGTAATTTTTCAAAACGACAAAGATATTTAAACACATGATTATTTGTTTGCTGTGCTCTATGGCCTCTGCTACAGACCTCATCGAAATGACACTTAGATATCTTAGGGTGTACATATCAAGTCTTCCCAAATGGTCTAGCGGATAGGAATCTGACTTGTCACGCAGGGCGGCCCGGGTTCGATTCCCGTCATGGCAAATGATTTTTGTAGAAAAATAAAATGAGTCCCAACGTGTGCAACAGAACAGTTCGAAATCTCGTTACATTTGCATCGTCATGAACATGACTTATATCAGGCTAGCTAATTTTTTCTTTGTTCATTTTAAGTGTAGAAACAATATTTCGTTTGTGAACATTTTTT
This sequence comes from Argentina silus, assembly GCF_951799395.1. Classification (NCBI taxonomy): domain Eukaryota; kingdom Metazoa; phylum Chordata; class Actinopteri; order Argentiniformes; family Argentinidae; genus Argentina; species Argentina silus. Next base: position 30,918,650 of record NC_139657.1, read on the forward strand.
TCTTCCGTTTTGACAACAGGCTCATTATTAAAGAACACACGGCTGTCTGCTGATTGACGCTTGACTGTAGATTTTCGCTTTGTGTCAAAAGAACTCCCTAACGCACACTTTTTCAAAGTAGGTGAATTCATCAGATCTGTTTGAAACATTGCATTTTATCCATGCACGACGACTACTGAGATACTCGCAGCACAGTTGCCCCATATACATTGCCCATGAGCGCGGAGCTTGTCTTTGTCACTGTAGCAACTTTGCTCCATCAGCGGGAGAAGGCGCTTCGACGCCCCTGTAAGCACATGTTTCTCTGATTCCTTTGTTTCAGGCAAGCCACTGTGACGTCAGACGCCTTTACGCATTCAGCTTTGCGATGCTTAGACAGTAATAACATAATTCATGTTTACATTTCTTTAATTTTCGACGCATTGTCGTTATTCGTGACGCATCAATGACCAATTGATTATATGGCAATGCAATGAAAAAAGCATGTGGAAAACAGTGTTAATGACAGATTTGAGAAGCACATTTCTTCAATGTTGGCCGCATGGCATTCCTGTGCAGGTGACAATGGTAATTTTTCAAAACGACAAGGATATTTAAACACATGATTATTTGTTTGCTGTGCTCTATGGCCTCTGCTACAGACCTCATCGAAATGACACTTAGATATCTTAGGGTGTACATATCAAGTCTTCCCAAATGGTCTAGCGGATAGGAATCTGCCTTGTCACGCAGGGCGGCCTGGGTTCGATTCCCGTCATGGCAAAGGATTTTTGTAGAAAAATAAAATGAGTCCCAACATGTGCAACAGAACAGTTCGATATCTCGTTACATTTGCATCGTCATGAACATGACTTATATCAGGCTAGCTAATTTTTTCTTTGTTCATTTTAAGTGTAGAAACAATATTTCGTTTGTGACCATTTTTTTCTGCCGTTTTGACAACAGGCTCATGACTAAAGAACACACGGCTGTCTGCTGATTGACGCTTGACTGTAGATTTTCGCTTTGTGTCAAAAGAACTCCCTAACGCACACTTTTTCAAAGTAGGTGAATTCATCAGATCTGTTTGAAACATTGCATTTTATCCATGCACGACGACTACTTAGATACTCGCAGCACAGTTGCGTCATATAAATTGCCCATGAGCGCGGAGCTTGTCTTTGTCACTGTAGCAACTTTGCTCCATCAGCGGGAGAAGGCGGTTCGACGCCCCTGTAAGCACATGTTTCTCTAATTCCTTTGTTTCAGGCAAGCCACTGTGACGTCAGACGCCTTTACGCATACAGCTTTGCGATGCTTAGACAGTAATAACATAATTCATGTTTACATTTCTTTAATTTTCGACGCATTGTCGTTATTCGTGACGCATCAATGACCAATTGATTATATGGCAATGCAATGAAAAAAGCGTGTGGAAAACAGTGTTAATGACAGATTTGAGAAGCACATTTCTTCAATGTTGGCCGCAGGGCATTCCTTTGCAGGTGACAATGGTAATTTTTCAAAACGACAAGGATATTTAAACACATGATTATTTGTTTGCTGTGCTCTATGGCCTCTGCTACAGACCTCATCGAAATGACACTTAGATATCTTAGGGTGTACATATCAAGTCTTCACAAATGGTCTAGCGGATAGGAATCTGCCTTGTCACGCAGGGCGGCCCGGGTTCGATTCCCGTCATGGCAAAGGATTTTTGTAGAAAAATAAAATGAGTCCCAACGTGTGCAACAGAACAGTTCGATATCTCGTTACATTTGCATCGTCATGAACATGACTTATATCAGGCTAGCTAATTTTTTCTTTGTTCATTTTAAGTGTAGAAACAATATTTCGTTTGTGAACATTTTTTTCTGCCGTTTTGACAACAGGCTCATGACTAAAGAACACACGGCTGTCTGCTGATTGACGCTTGACTGTAGATTTTCGCTTTGTGTCAAAAGAACTCCCTAACGCACACTTTTTCAAAGTAGGTGAATTCATCAGATCTGTTTGAAACATTGCATTTTATCCATGCACGACGACTACTTAGATACTCGCAGCACAGTTGCCTCATATAAATTGCCCATTAGCGCGGAGCTTGTCTTTGTCACTGCAGCAACTTTGCTCCATCAGCGGGAGAAGGCGGTTCGACGCCCCTGTAAGCACATGTTTCTCTAATTCCTTTGTTTCAGGCAAGCCACTGTGACGTCAGACGCCTTTACGCATACAGCTTTGCGATGCTTAGACAGTAATAACATAATTCATGTTTACATTTCTTTAATTTTCGACGCATTGTCGTTATTCGTGACGCATCAATGACCAATTGATTATATGGCAATGCAATGAAAAAAGCGTGTGGAAAACAGTGTTAATGACAGATTTGAGAAGCACATTTCTTCAATGTTGGCCCCATGGCATTCCTGTGCAGGTGACAATGGTAATTTTTCAAAACGACAAGGATATTTAAACACATGATTATTTGTTTGCTGTGCTCTATGGCCTCTGCTACAGACCTCATCGAAATGACACTTAGATATCTTAGGGTGTACATATCAAGTCTTCCCAAATGGTCTAGCGGATAGGCATCTACCTTGTAACGCAGGGCGGCCCGGGTTCGATTCCCGTCATGGCAAATGTTTTTTGTAGAAAAATAAAATGAGTCCCAACGTGTGCAACAGAACAGTTCGAAATCTCGTTACATTTGCATCGTCATGAACATGACTTATATCAGGCTAGCTAATTTTTTCTTTGTTCATTTTAAGTGTAGAAACAATATTTCGTTTGTGAACATTTTCTTCTGCCGTTTTGACAACAGGCTCATTATTAAAGAACACACGGCTGTCTGCTGATTGACGCTTGACTGTAGATTTTCGCTTTGTGTCAAAAGAACTCCCTAACGCACACTTTTTCAAAGTAGGTGAATTCATCAGATCTGTTTGAAACATTGCATTTTATCCATGCACGACGACTACTTAGATACTCGCAGCACAGTTGCCTCATATAAATTGCCCATGAGCGCGGAGCTTGTCTTTGTCACTGTAGCAACTTTGCTCCATCAGCGGGAGAAGGCGCTTCGACGCCCCTGTAAGCACATGTTTCTCGAATTCCTTTGTTTCAGGCAAGCCACTGTGACGTCAGACGCCTTTAGGCATACAGCTTTGCGATGCTTAGACAGTAATAACATAATTCATGTTTACATTTCTTTAATTTTCGACGCATTGTCGTTATTCGTGACGCATCAATGACCAATTGATTATATGGCAATGCAATGAAAAAAGCGTGTGGAAAACAGTGTTAATGACAGATTTGAGAAGCACATTTCTTCAATGTTGGCCCCATGGCATTCCTGTGCAGGTGACAATGGTAATTTTTCAAAACGACAAGGATATTTAAACACATGATTATTTGTTTGCTGTGCTCTATGGCCTCTGCTACAGACCTCATCGAAATGACACTTAGATATCTTAGGGTGTACATATCAAGTCTTCCCAAATGGTCTAGCGGATAGGCATCTACCTTGTAACGCAGGGCGGCCTGGTTTCGATTCCCGTCATGGCAAATGTTTTTTGTAGAAAAATAAAATGAGTCCCAACGTGTGCAACAGAACAGTTCGATATCTCGTTACATTTGCATCGTCATGAACATGACTTATATCAGGCTAGCTAATTTTTTCTTTGTTCATTTTAAGTGTAGAAACAATATTTCGTTTGTGAACATTTTTTTCTGCCGTTTTGACAACAGGCTCATTACTAAAGAACACACGACTGTCTGCTGATTGACGCTTGACTGTAGATTTTCGCTTTGTGTCAAATGAACTCCCTAACGCACACTTTTTCAAAGTAGGTGAATTCATCAGATCTGTTTGAAACATTGCATTTTATCCATGCACGACGACTACTTAGATACTCGCAGCACAGTTGCCTCATATAAATTGCCCATGAGCGCGGAGCTTGTCTTTGTCACTGTAGCAACTTTGCTCCATCAGCGGGAGAAGGCGGTTCGACGCCCCTGTAAGCACATGTTTCTCTAATTCCTTTGTTTCAGGCAAGCCACTGTGACGTCAGACGCCTTTACGCATACAGCTTTGCGATGCTTAGACAGTAATAACATAATTCATGTTTACATTTCTTTAATTTTCGACGCATTGTCGTTATTCGTGACGCATCAATGACCAATTGATTATATGGCAATGCAATGAAAAAAGCGTGTGGAAAACAGTGTTAATGACAGATTTGAGAAGCACATTTCTTCAATGTTGGCCGCAGGGCATTCCTGTGCAGGTGACAATGGTAATTTTTCAAAACGACAAGGATATTTAAACACATGATTATTTGTTTGCTGTGCTCTATGGCCTCTGCTACAGACCTCATCGAAATGACACTTAGATATCTTAGGGTGTACATATCAAGTCTTCCCAAATGGTCTAGCGGATAGGAATCTGCCTTGTCACGCAGGGCGGCCCGGGTTCGATTCCCGTCATGGCAAAGGATTTTTGTAGAAAAATAAAATGAGTCCCAACGTGTGCAACAGAACAGTTCGATATCTCGTTACATTTGCATCGTCATGAACATGACTTATATCAGGCTAGCTAATTTTTTCTTTGTTCATTTTAAGTGTAGAAACAATATTTCGTTTGTGAACATTTTTTTCTGCCGTTTTGACAACAGGCTCATTACTAAAGAACACACGACTGTCTGCTGATTGACGCTTGACTGTAGATTTTCGCTTTGTGTCAAAAGAACTCCCTAACGCACACTTTTTCAAAGTAGGTGAATTCATCAGATCTGTTTGAAACATTGCATTTTATCCATGCACGACGACTACTTAGATACTCGCAGCACAGTTGCCTCATATAAATTGCCCATGAGCGCGGAGCTTGTCTTTGTCACTGTAGCAACTTTGCTCCATCAGCGGGAGAAGGCGGTTCGACGCCCCTGTAAGCACATGTTTCTCTAATTCCTTTGTTTCAGGCAAGCCACTGTGACGTCAGACGCCTTTACGCATACAGCTTTGCGATGCTTAGACAGTAATAACATAATTCATGTTTACATTTCTTTAATTTTCGACGCATTGTCGTTATTCGTGACGCATCAATGACCAATTGATTATATGGCAATGCAATGAAAAAAGCGTGTGGAAAACAGTGTTAATGACAGATTTGAGAAGCACATTTCTTCAATGTTGGCTGCAGGGCATTCCTGTGCAGGTGACAATGGTAATTTTTCAAAACGACAAGGATATTTCAACACATGATTATTTGTTTGCTGTGCTCTATGGCCTCTGCTACAGACCTCATCGAAATGACACTTAGATATCTTAGGGTGTACATATCAAGTCTTCCCAAATGGTCTAGCGGATAGGCATCTACCTTGTAACGCAGGGCGGCCCGGGTTCGATTCCCGTCATGGCAAATGTTTTTTGTAGAAAAATAAAATGAGTCCCAACGTGTGCAACAGAACAGTTCGAAATCTCGTTACATTTGCATCGTCATGAACATGACTTATATCAGGCTAGCTAATTTTTTCTTTGTTCATTTTAAGTGTAGAAACAATATTTCGTTTGTGAACATTTTCTTCTGCCGTTTTGACAACAGGCTCATTACTAAAGAACACACGGCTGTCTGCTGATTGACGCTTGACTGTAGATTTTCGCTTTGTGTCAAAAGAACTCCCTAACGCACACTTTTTCAAAGTAGGTGAATTCATCAGATCTGTTTGAAACATTGCATTTTATCCATGCACGACGACTACTTAGATACTCGCAGCACAGTTGCCTCATATAAATTGCCCATGAGCGCGGAGCTTGTCTTTGTCACTGTAGCAACTTTGCTCCATCAGCGGGAGAAGGCGCTTCGACGCCCCTGTAAGCACATGTTTCTCGAATTCCTTTGTTTCAGGCAAGCCACTGTGACGTCAGACGCCTTTACGCATACAGCTTTGCGATGCTTAGACAGTAATAACATAATTCATGTTTACATTTCTTTAATTTTCGACGCATTGTCGTTATTCGTGACGCATCAATGACCAATTGATTATATGGCAATGCAATGAAAAAAGCGTGTGGAAAACAGTGTTAATGACAGATTTGAGAAGCACATTTCTTCAATGTTGGCTGCAGGGCATTCCTGTGCAGGTGACAATGGTAATTTTTCAAAACGACAAGGATATTTAAACACATGATTATTTGTTTGCTGTGCTCTATGGCCTCTGCTACAGACCTCATCGAAATGACACTTAGATATCTTAGGGTGTACATATCAAGTCTTCCCAAATGGTCTAGCGGATAGGAATCTGCCTTGTCACGCAGGGCGGCCCGGGTTCGATTCCCGTCATGGCAAAGGATTTTTGTAGAAAAATAAAATGAGTCCCAACGTGTGCAACAGAACAGTTCGATATCTCGTTACATTTGCATCGTCATGAACATGACTTATATCAGGCTAGCTAATTTTTTCTTTGTTCATTTTAAGTGTAGAAACAATATTTCGTTTGTGAACATTTTTTTCTGCCGTTTTGACAACAGGCTCATTACTAAAGAACACACGACTGTCTGCTGATTGACGCTTGACTGTAGATTTTCGCTTTGTGTCAAAAGAACTCCCTAACGCACACTTTTTCAAAGTAGGTGAATTCATCAGATCTGTTTGAAACATTGCATTTTATCCATGCACGACGACTACTTAGATACTCGCAGCACAGTTGCCTCATATAAATTGCCCATGAGCGCGGAGCTTGTCTTTGTCACTGTAGCAACTTTGCTCCATCAGCGGGAGAAGGCGCTTCGACGCCCCTGTAAGCACATGTTTCTCGAATTCCTTTGTTTCAGGCAAGCCACTGTGACGTCAGACGCCTTTACGCATACAGCTTTGCGATGCTTAGACAGTAATAACATAATTCATGTTTACATTTCTTTAATTAACGACGCATTGTCGTTATTCGTGACGCATCAATGACCAATTGATTATATGGCAATGCAATGAAAAAAGCGTGTGGAAAACAGTGTTAATGACAGATTTGAGAAGCACATTTCTTCAATGTTGGCCGCATGGCATTCCTGTGCAGGTGACAATGGTAATTTTTCAAAACGACAAGGATATTTAAACACATGATTATTTGTTTGCTGTGCTCTATGGCCATTGCTACAGACCTCATCGAAATGACACTTAGATATCTTAGGGTGTACATATCAAGTCTTCCCAAATGGTCTAGCGGATAGGAATCTGCCTTGTAACGCAGGGCGGCCGGTGTTCGATTCCCGTCATGGCAAAGGATTTTTGTAGAAAAATAAAATGAGTCCCAACGTGTGCAACAGAACAGTTCGAAATCTCGTTACATTTGCATCGTCATGAACATGACTTATATCAGGCTAGCTAATTTTTTCTTTGTTCATTTTAAGTGTAGAAACAATATTTCGTTTGTGACCATTTTTTTCTGCCGTTTTGACAACAGGCTCATGACTAAAGAACACACGGCTGTCTGCTGATTGACGCTTGACTGTAGATTTTCGCTTTGTGTCAAAAGAACTTCCTAACGCACACTTTTTCAAAGTAGGTGAATTCATCAGATCTGTTTGAAACATTGCATTTTATCCATGCACGACGACTGCTTAGATACTCGCAGCACAGTTGCCCCATATAAATTGCCCATGAGCGCGGAGCTTGTCTTTGTCATTGTAGCAACTTTGCTCCATCAGCGGGAGAATGCGGTTCGACGCCCCTGTAAGCACATGTTTCTCTAATTCCTTTGTTTCAGGCAAGCCACTGTGACGTCAGACGCCTTTACGCATACAGCTTTGCGATGCTTAGACAGTAATAACATAATTCATGTTTACATTTCTTTAATTTTCGACGCATTCTCGTTATTCGTGACGCATCAATGACCAATTGATTATATGGCAATGCAATGAAAAAAGCGTGTGGAAAACAGTGTTAATGACAGATTTGAGAAGCACATTTCTTCAATGTTGGCTGCAGGGCATTCCTGTGCAGGTGACAATGGTAATTTTTCAAAACGACAAGGATATTTAAACACATGATTATTTGTTTGCTGTGCTCTATGGCCTCTGCTACAGACCTCATCGAAATGACACTTAGATATCTTAGGGTGTACATATCAAGTCTTCCCAAATGGTCTAGCGGATAGGAATCTGCCTTGTCACGCAGGGCGGCCCGGGTTCGATTCCCGTCATGGCAAAGGATTTTTGTAGAAAAATAAAATGAGTCCCAACGTGTGCAACAGAACAGTTCGATATCTCGTTACATTTGCATCGTCATGAACATGACTTATATCAGGCTAGCTAATTTTTTCTTTGTTCATTTTAAGTGTAGAAACAATATTTCGTTTGTGAACATTTTTTTCTGCCGTTTTGACAACAGGCTCATTACTAAAGAACACACGACTGTCTGCTGATTGACGCTTGACTGTAGATTTTCGCTTTGTGTCAAAAGAACTCCCTAACGCACACTTTTTCAAAGTAGGTGAATTCATCAGATCTGTTTGAAACATTGCATTTTATCCATGCACGACGACTACTTAGATACTCGCAGCACAGTTGCCTCATATAAATTGCCCATGAGCGCGGAGCTTGTCTTTGTCACTGTAGCAACTTTGCTCCATCAGCGGGAGAAGGCGGTTCGACGCCCCTGTAAGCACATGTTTCTCTAATTCCTTTGTTTCAGGCAAGCCACTGTGACGTCAGACGCCTTTACGCATACAGCTTTGCGATGCTTAGACAGTAATAACATAATTCATGTTTACATTTCTTTAATTTTCGACGCATTGTCGTTATTCGTGACGCATCAATGACCAATTGATTATATGGCAATGCAATGAAAAAAGCGTGTGGAAAACAGTGTTAATGACAGATTTGAGAAGCACATTTCTTCAATGTTGGCTGCAGGGCATTCCTGTGCAGGTGACAATGGTAATTTTTCAAAACGACAAGGATATTTCAACACATTATTATTTGTTTGCTGTGCTCTATGGCCTCTGCTACAGACCTCATCGAAATGACACTTAGATATCTTAGGGTGTACATATCAAGTCTTCCCAAATGGTCTAGCGGATAGGAATCTGCCTTGTCACGCAGGGCGGCCCGGGTTCGATTCCCGTCATGGCAAAGGATTTTTGTAGAAAAATAAAATGAGTCCCAACGAGTGCAACAGAACAGTTCGATATCTCGTTACATTTGCATCGTCATGAACATGACTTATATCAGGCTAGCTAATTTTTTCTTTGTTCATTTTAAGTGTAGAAACAATATTTCGTTTGTGAACATTTTTTTCTGCCGTTTTGACAACAGGCTCATTACTAAAGAACACACGACTGTCTGCTGATTGACGCTTGACTGTAGATTTTCGCTTTGTGTCAAAAGAACTCCCTAACGCACACTTTTTCAAAGTAGGTGAATTCATCAGATCTGTTTGAAACATTGCATTTTATCCATGCACGACGACAACTTAGATACTCGCAGCACAGTTGCCTCATATAAATTGCCCATGAGCGCGGAGCTTGTCTTTGTCACTGTAGCAACTTTGCTCCATCAGCGGGAGAAGGCGGTTCGACGCCCCTGTAAGCACATGTTTCTCTAATTCCTTTGTTTCAGGCAAGCCACTGTGACGTCAGACGCCTTTACGCATACAGCTTTGCGATGCTTAGACAGTAATAACATAATTCATGTTTACATTTCTTTAATTTTCGACGCATTGTCGTTATTCGTGACGCATCAATGACCAATTGATTATATGGCAATGCAATGAAAAAAGCGTTTGGAAAACAGTGTTAATGACAGATTTGAGAAGCACATTTCTTCAATGTTGGCCGCATGGCATTCCTGTGCAGGTGACAATGGTAATTTTTCAAAACGACAAGGATATTTAAACACATGATTATTTGTTTGCTGTGCTCTATGGCCTCTGCTACAGACCTCATCGAAATGACACTTAGATATCTTAGGGTGTACATATCAAGTCTTCCCAAATGGTCTAGCGGATAGGCATCTACCTTGTAACGCAGGGCGGCCTGGGTTCGATTCCCGTCATGGCAAATGTTTTTTGTAGAAAAATAAAATGAGTCCCAACGTGTGCAACAGAACAGTTCGAAATCTCGTTACATTTGCATCGTCATGAACATGACTTATATCAGGCTAGCTAATTTTTTCTTTGTTCATTTTAAGTGTAGAAACAATATTTCGTTTGTGAACATTTTCTTCTGCCGTTTTGACAACAGGCTCATTACTAAAGAACAAACGGCTGTCTGCTGATTGACGCTTGACTGTAGATTTTCGCTTTGTGTCAAAAGAACTCCCTAACGCACACTTTTTCAAAGTAGGTGAATTCATCAGATCTGTTTGAAACATTGCATTTTATCCATGCACGACGACTACTTAGATACTCGCAGCACAGTTGCCTCATATAAATTGCCCATGAGCGCGGAGCTTGTCTTTGTCACTGTAGCAACTTTGCTCCATCAGCGGGAGAAGGCGCTTCGACGCCCCTGTAAGCACATGTTTCTCGAATTCCTTTGTTTCAGGCAAGCCACTGTGACGTCAGACGCCTTTAGGCATACAGCTTTGCGATGCTTAGACAGTAATAACATAATTCATGTTTACATTTCTTTAATTTTCGACGCATTGTCGTTATTCGTGACGCATCAATGACCAATTGATTATATGGCAATGCAATGAAAAAAGCGTGTGGAAAACAGTGTTAATGACAGATTTGAGAAGCACATTTCTTCAATGTTGGCCCCATGGCATTCCTGTGCAGGTGACAATGGTAATTTTTCAAAACGACAAGGATATTTAAACACATGATTATTTGTTTGCTGTGCTCTATGGCCTCTGCTACAGACCTCATCGAAATGACACTTAGATATCTTAGGGTGTACATATCAAGTTTTCCCAAATGGTCTAGCGGATAGGCATCTACCTTGTAACGCAGGGCGGCCCGGGTTCGATTCCCGTCATGGCAAATGTTTTTTGTAGAAAAATAAAATGAGTCCCAACGTGTGCAACAGAACAGTTCGAAATCTCGTTACATTTGCATCGTCATGAACATGACTTATATCAGGCTAGCTAATTTTTTCTTTGTTCATTTTAAGTGTAGAAACAATATTTCGTTTGTGACCATTTTTTTCTGCCGTTTTGACAACAGGCTCATGACTAAAGAACACACGGCTGTCTGCTGATTGACGCTTGACTGTAGATTTTCGCTTTGTGTCAAAAGAACTTCCTAACGCACACTTTTTCAAAGTAGGTGAATTCATCAGATCTGTTTGAAACATTGCATTTTATCCATGCACGACGACTGCTTAGATACTCGCAGCACAGTTGCCCCATATAAATTGCCCATGAGCGCGGAGCTTGTCTTTGTCATTGTAGCAACTTTGCTCCATCAGCGGGAGAATGCGGTTCGACGCCCCTGTAAGCACATGTTTCTCTAATTCCTTTGTTTCAGGCAAGCCACTGTGACGTCAGACGCCTTTACGCATACAGCTTTGCGATGCTTAGACAGTAATAACATAATTCATGTTTACATTTCTTTAATTTTCGACGCATTCTCGTTATTCGTGACGCATCAATGACCAATTGATTATATGGCAATGCAATGAAAAAAGCGTGTGGAAAACAGTGTTAATGACAGATTTGAGAAGCACATTTCTTCAATGTTGGCTGCAGGGCATTCCTGTGCAGGTGACAATGGTAATTTTTCAAAACGACAAGGATATTTCAACACATGATTATTTGTTTGCTGTGCTCTATGGCCTCTGCTACAGACCTCATCGAAATGACACTTAGATATCTTAGGGTGTACATATCAAGGCTTCCCAAATGGTCTAGCGGATAGGAATCTGCCTTGTCACGCAGGGCGGCCCGGGTTCGATTCCCGTCATGGCAAAGGATTTTTGTAGAAAAATAAAATGAGTCCCAACGTGTGCAACAGAACAGTTCGATATCTCGTTACATTTGCATCGTCATGAACATGACTTATATCAGGCTAGCTAATTTTTTCTTTGTTCATTTTAAGTGTAGAAACAATATTTCGTTTGTGAACATTTTTTTCTGCCGTTTTGACAACAGGCTCATTACTAAAGAACACACGACTGTCTGCTGATTGACGCTTGACTGTAGATTTTCGCTTTGTGTCAAAAGAACTCCCTAACGCACACTTTTTCAAAGTAGGTGAATTCATCAGATCTGTTTGAAACATTGCATTTTATCCATGCACGACGACAACTTAGATACTCGCAGCACAGTTGCCTCATATAAATTGCCCATGAGCGCGGAGCTTGTCTTTGTCACTGTAGCAACTTTGCTCCATCAGCGGGAGAAGGCGGTTCGACGCCCCTGTAAGCACATGTTTCTCTAATTCCTTTGTTTCAGGCAAGCCACTGTGACGTCAGACGCCTTTACGCATACAGCTTTGCGATGCTTAGACAGTAATAACATAATTCATGTTTACATTTCTTTAATTTTCGACGCATTGTCGTTATTCGTGACGCATCAATGACCAATTGATTATATGGCAATGCAATGAAAAAAGCGTGTGGAAAACAGTGTTAATGACAGATTTGAGAAGCACATTTCTTCAATGTTGGCCGCATGGCATTCCTGTGCAGGTGACAATGGTAATTTTTCAAAACGACAAGGATATTTAAACACATGATTATTTGTTTGCTGTGCTCTATGGCCTCTGCTACAGACCTCATCGAAATGACACTTAGATATCTTAGGGTGTACATATCAAGTCTTCCCAAATGGTCTAGCGGATAGGCATCTACCTTGTAACGCAGGGCGGCCCGGGTTCGATTCCCGTCATGGCAAATGTTTTTTGTAGAAAAATAAAATGAGTCCCAACGTGTGCAACAGAACAGTTCGAAATCTCGTTACATTTGCATCGTCATGAACATGACTTATATCAGGCTAGCTAATTTTTTCTTTGTTCATTTTAAGTGTAGAAACAATATTTCGTTTGTGAACATTTTCTTCTGCCGTTTTGACAACAGGCTCATTACTAAAGAACACACGGCTGTCTGCTGATTGACGCTTGACTGTAGATTTTCGCTTTGTGTCAAAAGAACTCCCTAACGCACACTTTTTCAAAGTAGGTGAATTCATCAGATCTGTTTGAAACATTGCATTTTATCCATGCACGACGACTACTTAGATACTCGCAGCACAGTTGCCTCATATAAATTGCCCATGAGCGCGGAGCTTGTCTTTGTCACTGTAGCAACTTTGCTCCATCAGCGGGAGAAGGCGCTTCGACGCCCCTGTAAGCACATGTTTCTCGAATTCCTTTGTTTCAGGCAAGCCACTGTGACGTCAGACGCCTTTAGGCATACAGCTTTGCGATGCTTAGACAGTAATAACATAATTCATGTTTACATTTCTTTAATTTTCGACGCATTGTCGTTATTCGTGACGCATCAATGACCAATTGATTATATGGCAATGCAATGAAAAAAGCGTGTGGAAAACAGTGTTAATGACAGATTTGAGAAGCACATTTCTTCAATGTTGGCCCCATGGCATTCCTGTGCAGGTGACAATGGTAATTTTTCAAAACGACAAGGATATTTAAACACATGATTATTTGTTTGCTGTGCTCTATGGCCTCTGCTACAGACCTCATCGAAATGACACTTAGATATCTTAGGGTGTACATATCAAGTTTTCCCAAATGGTCTAGCGGATAGGCATCTACCTTGTAACGCAGGGCGGCCCGGGTTCGATTCCCGTCATGGCAAATGTTTTTTGTAGAAAAATAAAATGAGTCCCAACGTGTGCAACAGAACAGTTCGAAATCTCGTTACATTTGCATCGTCATGAACATGACTTATATCAGGCTAGCTCATTTTTTCTTTGTTCATTTTAAGTGTAGAAACAATATTTCGTTTGTGACCATTTTTTTCTGCCGTTTTGACAACAGGCTCATGACTAAAGAACACACGGCTGTCTGCTGATTGACGCTTGACTGTAGATTTTCGCTTTGTGTCAAAAGAACTTCCTAACGCACACTTTTTCAAAGTAGGTGAATTCATCAGATCTGTTTGAAACATTGCATTTTATCCATGCACAACGACTGCTTAGATACTCGCAGCACAGTTGCCCCATATAAATTGCCCATGAGCGCGGAGCTTGTCTTTGTCATTGTAGCAACTTTGCTCCATCAGCGGGAGAATGCGGTTCGACGCCCCTGTAAGCACATGTTTCTCTAATTCCTTTGTTTCAGGCAAGCCACTGTGACGTCAGACGCCTTTACGCATACAGCTTTGCGATGCTTAGACAGTAATAACATAATTCATGTTTACATTTCTTTAATTTTCGACGCATTCTCGTTATTCGTGACGCATCAATGACCAATTGATTATATGGCAATGCAATGAAAAAAGCGTGTGGAAAACAGTGTTAATGACAGATTTGAGAAGCACATTTCTTCAATGTTGGCTGCAGGGCATTCCTGTGCAGGTGACAATGGTAATTTTTCAAAACGACAAGGATATTTCAACACATGATTATTTGTTTGCTGTGCTCTATGGCCTCTGCTACAGACCTCATCGAAATGACACTTAGATATCTTAGGGTGTACATATCAAGTCTTCCCAAATGGTCTAGCGGATAGGAATCTGCCTTGTCACGCAGGGCGGCCCGGGTTCGATTCCCGTCATGGCAAAGGATTTTTGTAGAAAAATAAAATGAGTCCCAACGTGTGCAACAGAACAGTTCGATATCTCGTTACATTTGCATCGTCATGAACATGACTTATATCAGGCTAGCTAATTTTTTCTTTGTTCATTTTAAGTGTAGAAACAATATTTCGTTTGTGAACATTTTTTTCTGCCGTTTTGACAACAGGCTCATTACTAAAGAACACACGACTGTCTGCTGATTGACGCTTGACTGTAGATTTTCGCTTTGTGTCAAAAGAACTCCCTAACGCACACTTTTTCAAAGTAGGTGAATTCATCAGATCTGTTTGAAACATTGCATTTTATCCATGCACGACGACAACTTAGATACTCGCAGCACAGTTGCCTCATATAAATTGCCCATGAGCGCGGAGCTTGTCTTTGTCACTGTAGCAACTTTGCTCCATCAGCGGGAGAAGGCGGTTCGACGCCCCTGTAAGCACATGTTTCTCTAATTCCTTTGTTTCAGGCAAGCCACTGTGACGTCAGACGCCTTTACGCATACAGCTTTGCGATGCTTAGACAGTAATAACATAATTCATGTTTACATTTCTTTAATTTTCGACGCATTGTCGTTATTCGTGACGCATCAATGACCAATTGATTATATGGCAATGCAATGAAAAAAGCGTGTGGAAAACAGTGTTAATGACAGATTTGAGAAGCACATTTCTTCAATGTTGGCCGCATGGCATTCCTGTGCAGGTGACAATGGTAATTTTTCAAAACGACAAGGATATTTAAACACATGATTATTTGTTTGCTGTGCTCTATGGCCTCTGCTACAGACCTCATCGAAATGACACTTAGATATCTTAGGGTGTACATATCAAGTCTTCCCAAATGGTCTAGCGGATAGGCATCTACCTTGTAACGCAGGGCGGCCCGGGTTCGATTCCCGTCATGGCAAATGTTTTTTGTAGAAAAATAAAATGAGTCCCAACGTGTGCAACAGAACAGTTCGAAATCTCGTTACATTTGCATCGTCATGAACATGACTTATATCAGGCTAGCTAATTTTTTCTTTGTTCATTTTAAGTGTAGAAACAATATTTCGTTTGTGAACATTTTCTTCTGCCGTTTTGACAACAGGCTCATTACTAAAGAACACACGGCTGTCTGCTGATTGACGCTTGACTGTAGATTTTCGCTTTGTGTCAAAAGAACTCCCTAACGCACACTTTTTCAAAGTAGGTGAATTCATCAGATCTGTTTGAAACATTGCATTTTATCCATGCACGACGACTACTTAGATACTCGCAGCACAGTTGCCTCATATAAATTGCCCATGAGCGCGGAGCTTGTCTTTGTCACTGTAGCAACTTTGCTCCATCAGCGGGAGAAGGCGCTTCGACGCCCCTGTAAGCACATGTTTCTCGAATTCCTTTGTTTCAGGCAAGCCACTGTGACGTCAGACGTCTTTAGGCATACAGCTTTGCGATGCTTAGACAGTAATAACATAATTCATGTTTACATTTCTTTAATTTTCGACGCATTGTCGTTATTCGTGACGCATCAATGACCAATTGATTATATGGCAATGCAATGAAAAAAGCGTGTGGAAAACAGTGTTAATGACAGATTTGAGAAGCACATTTCTTCAATGTTGGCCCCATGGCATTCCTGTGCAGGTGACAATGGTAATTTTTCAAAACGACAAGGATATTTAAACACATGATTATTTGTTTGCTGTGCTCTATGGCCTCTGCTACAGACCTCATCGAAATGACACTTAGATATCTTAGGGTGTACATATCAAGTCTTCCCAAATGGTCTAGCGGATAGGCATCTACCTTGTAACGCAGGGCGGCCCGGGTTCGATTCCCGTCATGGCAAATGTTTTTTGTAGAAAAATAAAATGAGTCCCAACGTGTGCAACAGAACAGTTCGAAATCTCGTTACATTTGCATCGTCATGAACATGACTTATATCAGGCTAGCTAATTTTTTCTTTGTTCATTTTAAGTGTAGAAACAATATTTCGTTTGTGAACATTTTCTTCTGCCGTTTTGACAACAGGCTCATTACTAAAGAACACACGGCTGTCTGCTGATTGACGCTTGACTGTAGATTTTCGCTTTGTGTCAAAAGAACTTCCTAACGCACACTTTTTCAAAGTAGGTGAATTCATCAGATCTGTTTGAAACATTGCATTTTATCCATGCACGACGACTGCTTAGATACTCGCAGCACAGTTGCCCCATATAAATTGCCCATGAGCGCGGAGCTTGTCTTTGTCACTGTAGCAACTTTGCTCCATCAGCGGGAGAAGGCGCTTCGACGCCCCTGTAAGCACATGTTTCTCTGATTCCTTTGTTTCAGGCAAGCCACTGTGACGTCAGACGCCTTTACGCATACAGCTTTGCGATGTTGAGACAGTAATAACATAATTCATGTTTACATTTCTTTAATTTTCGACGCATTGTCATTATTCGTGACGCATCAATGACCAATTGATTATATGGCAATGCAATGAAAAAAGCGTGTGGAAAACAGTGTTAATGACAGATTTGAGAAGCACATTTCTTCAATGTTGGCCGCATGGCATTCCTGTGCAGGTGACAATGGTAATTTTTCAAAACGACAAGGATATTTAAACACATGATTATTTGTTTGCTGTGCTCTATGGCCTCTGCTACAGACCTCATCGAAATGACACTTAGATATCTTAGGGTGTACATATCAAGTCTTCCCAAATGGTCTAGCGGATAGGCATCTACCTTGTAACGCAGGGCGGCCCGGTTTCGATTCCCGTCATGGCAAATGTTTTTTGTAGAAAAATAAAATGAGTCCCAACGTGTGCAACAGAACAGTTCGAAATCTCGTTACATTTGCATCGTCATGAACATGACTTATATCAGGCTAGCTAATTTTTTCTTTGTTCATTTTAAGTGTAGAAACAATATTTCGTTTGTGAACATTTTTTTCTGCCGTTTTGACAACAGGCTCATTACTAAAGAACACACGGCTGTCTGCTGATTGACGCTTGACTGTAGATTTTCGCTTTGTGTCAAAATAACTCCCTAACGCACACTTTTTCAAAGTAGGTGAATTCATCAGATCTGTTTGAAACATTGCATTTTATCCATGCACGACGACTACTTAGATACTCGCAGCACAGTTGCCTCATATAAATTGCCCATGAGCGCGGAGCATGTCTTTGTCACTGTAGCAACTTTGCTCCATCAGCGGGAGAAGGCGGTTCGACGCCCCTGTAAGCACATGTTTCTCTAATTCCTTTGTTTCAGGGAAGCCACTGTGACGTCAGACGCCTTTACGCATACAGCTTTGCGATGCTTAGACAGTAATAACATAATTCATGTTTACATTTCTTTAATTTTCGACGCATTGTCGTTATTCGTGACGCATCAATGACCAATTGATTATATGGCAATGCAATGAAAAAAGCGTGTGGAAAACAGTGTTAATGACAGATTTGAGAAGCACATTTCTTCAATGTTGGCCGCAGGGCATTCCTGTGCAGGTGACAATGGTAATTTTTCAAAACGACAAGGATATTTAAACACATGATTATTTGTTTGCTGTGCTCTATGGCCTCTGCTACAGACCTCATCGAAATGACACTTAGATATCTTAGGGTGTACATATCAAGTCTTCCCAAATGGTCTAGCGGATAGGAATCTGCCTTGTCACGCAGGGCGGCCCGGGTTCGATTCCCGTCATGGCAAAGGATTTTTGTAGAAAAATAAAATGAGTCCCAACGTGTGCAACAGAACAGTTCGATATCTCGTTACATTTGCATCGTCATGAACATGACTTATATCAGGCTAGCTAATTTTTTCTTTGTTCATTTTAAGTGTAGAAACAATATTTCGTTTGTGAACATTTTTTTCTGCCGTTTTGACAACAGGCTCATTACTAAAGAACACACGACTGTCTGCTGATTGACGCTTGACTGTAGATTTTCGCTTTGTGTCAAAAGAACTCCCTAACGCACACTTTTTCAAAGTAGGTGAATTCATCAGATCTGTTTGAAACATTGCATTTTATCCATGCACGACGACTACTTAGATACTCGCAGCACAGTTGCCTCATATAAATTGCCCATGAGCGCGGAGCTTGTCTTTGTCACTGTAGCAACTTTGCTCCATCAGCGGGAGAAGGCGGTTCGACGCCCCTGTAAGCACATGTTTCTCTAATTCCTTTGTTTCAGGCAAGCCACTGTGACGTCAGACGCCTTTACGCATACAGCTTTGCGATGCTTAGACAGTAATAACATAATTCATGTTTACATTTCTTTAATTTTCGACGCATTGTCGTTATTCGTGACGCATCAATGACCAATTGATTATATGGCAATGCAATGAAAAAAGCGTGTGGAAAACAGTGTTAATGACAGATTTGAGAAGCACATTTCTTCAATGTTGGCCGCAGGGCATTCCTGTGCAGGTGACAATGGTAATTTTTCAAAACGACAAGGATATTTAAACACATGATTATTTGTTTGCTGTGCTCTATGGCCTCTGCTACAGACCTCATCGAAATGACACTTAGATATCTTAGGGTGTACATATCAAGTCTTCCCAAATGGTCTAGCGGATAGGAATCTGCCTTGTCACGCAGGGCGGCCCGGGTTCGATTCCCGTCATGGCAAAGGATTTTTGTAGAAAAATAAAATGAGTCCCAACGTGTGCAACAGAACAGTTCGATATCTCGTTACATTTGCATCGTCATGAACATGACTTATATCAGGCTAGCTAATTTTTTCTTTGTTCATTTTAAGTGTAGAAACAATATTTCGTTTGTGAACATTTTTTTCTGCCGTTTTGACAACAGGCTCATTACTAAAGAACACACGACTGTCTGCTGATTGACGCTTGACTGTAGATTTTCGCTTTGTGTCAAAAGAACTCCCTAACGCACACTTTTTCAAAGTAGGTGAATTCATCAGATCTGTTTGAAACATTGCATTTTATCCATGCACGACGACTACTTAGATACTCGCAGCACAGTTGCCTCATATAAATTGCCCATGAGCGCGGAGCTTGTCTTTGTCACTGTAGCAACTTTGCTCCATCAGCGGGAGAATGCGGTTCGACGCCCCTGTAAGCACATGTTTCTCTAATTCCTTTGTTTCAGGCAAGCCACTGTGACGTCAGACGCCTTTACGCATACAGCTTTGCGATGCTTAGACAGTAATAACATAATTCATGTTTACATTTCTTTAATTTTCGACGCATTGTCGTTATTCGTGACGCATCAATGACCAATTGATTATATGGCAATGCAATGAAAAAAGCGTGTGGAAAACAGTGTTAATGACAGATTTGAGAAGCACATTTCTTCAATGTTGGCTGCAGGGCATTCCTGTGCAGGTGACAATGGTAATTTTTCAAAACGACAAGGATATTTAAACACATGATTATTTGTTTGCTGTGCTCTATGGCCTCTGCTACAGACCTCATCGAAATGACACTTAGATATCTTAGGGTGTACATATCAAGTCTTCCCAAATGGTCTAGCGGATAGGCATCTACCTTGTAACGCAGGGCGGCCCGGGTTCGATTCCCGTCATGGCAAAGGATTTTTGTAGAAAAATAAAATGAGTCCCAACGTGTGCAACAGAACAGTTCGATATCTCGTTACATTTGCATCGTCATGAACATGACTTATATCAGGCTAGCTAATTTTTTCTTTGTTCATTTTAAGTGTAGAAACAATATTTCGTTTGTGAACATTTTTTTCTGCCGTTTTGACAACAGGCTCATTACTAAAGAACACACGACTGTCTGCTGATTGACGCTTGACTGTAGATTTTCGCTTTGTGTCAAAAGAACTCCCTAACGCACACTTTTTCAAAGTAGGTGAATTCATCAGATCTGTTTGAAACATTGCATTTTATCCATGCACGACGACTACTTAGATACTCGCAGCACAGTTGCCTCATATAAATTGCCCATGAGCGCGGAGCTTGTCTTTGTCACTGTAGCAACTTTGCTCCATCAGCGGGAGAAGGCGGTTCGACGCCCCTGTAAGCACATGTTTCTCTAATTCCTTTGTTTCAGGCAAGCCACTGTGACGTCAGACGCCTTTACGCATACAGCTTTGCGATGCTTAGACAGTAATAACATAATTCATGTTTACATTTCTTTAATTTTCGACGCATTGTCGTTATTCGTGACGCATCAATGACCAATTGATTATATGGCAATGCAATGAAAAAAGCGTGTGGAAAACAGTGTTAATGACAGATTTGAGAAGCACATTTCTTCAATGTTGGCCGCAGGGCATTCCTGTGCAGGTGACAATGGTAATTTTTCAAAACGACAAGGATATTTAAACACATGATTATTTGTTTGCTGTGCTCTATGGCCTCTGCTACAGACCTCATCGAAATGACACTTAGATATCTTAGGGTGTACATATCAAGTCTTCCCAAATGGTCTAGCGGATAGGAATCTGCCTTGTCACGCAGGGCGGCCCGGGTTCGATTCCCGTCATGGCAAAGGATTTTTGTAGAAAAATAAAATGAGTCCCAACGTGTGCAACAGAACAGTTCGATATCTCGTTACATTTGCATCGTCATGAACATGACTTATATCAGGCTAGCTAATTTTTTCTTTGTTCATTTTAAGTGTAGAAACAATATTTCGTTTGTGAACATTTTTTTCTGCCGTTTTGACAACAGGCTCATTACTAAAGAACACACGACTGTCTGCTGATTGACGCTTGACTGTAGATTTTCGCTTTGTGTCAAAAGAACTCCCTAACGCACACTTTTTCAAAGTAGGTGAATTCATCAGATCTGTTTGAAACATTGCATTTTATCCATGCACGACGACTACTTAGATACTCGCAGCACAGTTGCCTCATATAAATTGCCCATGAGCGCGGAGCTTGTCTTTGTCACTGTAGCAACTTTGCTCCATCAGCGGGAGAAGGCGGTTCGACGCCCCTGTAAGCACATGTTTCTCTAATTCCTTTGTTTCAGGCAAGCCACTGTGACGTCAGACGCCTTTACGCATACAGCTTTGCGATGCTTAGACAGTAATAACATAATTCATGTTTACATTTCTTTAATTTTCGACGCATTGTCGTTATTCGTGACGCATCAATGACCAATTGATTATATGGCAATGCAATGAAAAAAGCGTGTGGAAAACAGTGTTAATGACAGATTTGAGAAGCACATTTCTTCAATGTTGGCCGCAGGGCATTCCTGTGCAGGTGACAATGGTAATTTTTCAAAACGACAAGGATATTTAAACACATGATTATTTGTTTGCTGTGCTCTATGGCCTCTGCTACAGACCTCATCGAAATGACACTTAGATATCTTAGGGTGTACATATCAAGTCTTCCCAAATGGTCTAGCGGATAGGAATCTGCCTTGTCACGCAGGGCGGCCCGGGTTCGATTCCCGTCATGGCAAAGGATTTTTGTAGAAAAATAAAATGAGTCCCAACGTGTGCAACAGAACAGTTCGATATCTCGTTACATTTGCATCGTCATGAACATGACTTATATCAGGCTAGCTAATTTTTTCTTTGTTCATTTTAAGTGTAGAAACAATATTTCGTTTGTGAACATTTTTTTCTGCCGTTTTGACAACAGGCTCATTACTAAAGAACACACGACTGTCTGCTGATTGACGCTTGACTGTAGATTTTCGCTTTGTGTCAAAAGAACTCCCTAACGCACACTTTTTCAAAGTAGGTGAATTCATCAGATCTGTTTGAAACATTGCATTTTATCCATGCACGACGACTACTTAGATACTCGCAGCACAGTTGCCTCATATAAATTGCCCATGAGCGCGGAGCTTGTCTTTGTCACTGTAGCAACTTTGCTCCATCAGCGGGAGAATGCGGTTCGACGCCCCTGTAAGCACATGTTTCTCTAATTCCTTTGTTTCAGGCAAGCCACTGTGACGTCAGACGCCTTTACGCATACAGCTTTGCGATGCTTAGACAGTAATAACATAATTCATGTTTACATTTCTTTAATTTTCGACGCATTGTCGTTATTCGTGACGCATCAATGACCAATTGATTATATGGCAATGCAATGAAAAAAGCGTGTGGAAAACAGTGTTAATGACAGATTTGAGAAGCACATTTCTTCAATGTTGGCTGCAGGGCATTCCTGTGCAGGTGACAATGGTAATTTTTAAAAACGACAAGGATATTTAAACACATGATTATTTGTTTGCTGTGCTCTATGGCCTCTGCTACAGACCTCATCGAAATGACACTTAGATATCTTAGGGTGTACATATCAAGTCTTCCCAAATGGTCTAGCGGATAGGCATCTACCTTGTAACGCAGGGCGGCCCGGGTTCGATTCCCGTCATGGCAAAGGATTTTTGTAGAAAAATAAAATGAGTCCCAACGTGTGCAACAGAACAGTTCGATATCTCGTTACATTTGCATCGTCATGAACATGACTTATATCAGGCTAGCTAATTTTTTCTTTGTTCATTTTAAGTGTAGAAACAATATTTCGTTTGTGAACATTTTTTTCTGCCGTTTTGACAACAGGCTCATTACTAAAGAACACACGACTGTCTGCTGATTGACGCTTGACTGTAGATTTTCGCTTTGTGTCAAAAGAACTCCCTAACGCACACTTTTTCAAAGTAGGTGAATTCATCAGATCTGTTTGAAACATTGCATTTTATCCATGCACGACGACTACTTAGATACTCGCAGCACAGTTGCCTCATATAAATTGCCCATGAGCGCGGAGCTTGTCTTTGTCACTGTAGCAACTTTGCTCCATCAGCGGGAGAAGGCGGTTCGACGCCCCTGTAAGCACATGTTTCTCTAATTCCTTTGTTTCAGGCAAGCCACTGTGACGTCAGACGCCTTTACGCATACAGCTTTGCGATGCTTAGACAGTAATAACATAATTCATGTTTACATTTCTTTAATTTTCGACGCATTGTCGTTATTCGTGACGCATCAATGACCAATTGATTATATGGCAATGCAATGAAAAAAGCGTGTGGAAAACAGTGTTAATGACAGATTTGAGAAGCACATTTCTTCAATGTTGGCCGCAGGGCATTCCTGTGCAGGTGACAATGGTAATTTTTCAAAACGACAAGGATATTTAAACACATGATTATTTGTTTGCTGTGCTCTATGGCCTCTGCTACAGACCTCATCGAAATGACACTTAGATATCTTAGGGTGTACATATCAAGTCTTCCCAAATGGTCTAGCGGATAGGAATCTGCCTTGTCACGCAGGGCGGCCCGGGTTCGATTCCCGTCATGGCAAAGGATTTTTGTAGAAAAATAAAATGAGTCCCAACGTGTGCAACAGAACAGTTCGATATCTCGTTACATTTGCATCGTCATGAACATGACTTATATCAGGCTAGCTAATTTTTTCTTTGTTCATTTTAAGTGTAGAAACAATATTTCGTTTGTGAACATTTTTTTCTGCCGTTTTGACAACAGGCTCATTACTAAAGAACACACGACTGTTTGCTGATTGACGCTTGACTGTAGATTTTCGCTTTGTGTCAAAAGAACTCCCTAACGCACACTTTTTCAAAGTAGGTGAATTCATCAGATCTGTTTGAAACATTGCATTTTATCCATGCACGACGACTACTTAGATACTCGCAGCACAGTTGCCTCATATAAATTGCCCATGAGCGCGGAGCTTGTCTTTGTCACTGTAGCAACTTTGCTCCATCAGCGGGAGAATGCGGTTCGACGCCCCTGTAAGCACATGTTTCTCTAATTCCTTTGTTTCAGGCAAGCCACTGTGACGTCAGACGCCTTTACGCATACAGCTTTGCGATGCTTAGACAGTAATAACATAATTCATGTTTACATTTCTTTAATTTTCGACGCATTGTCGTTATTCGTGACGCATCAATGACCAATTGATTATATGGCAATGCAATGAAAAAAGCGTGTGGAAAACAGTGTTAATGACAGATTTGAGAAGCACATTTCTTCAATGTTGGCTGCAGGGCATTCCTGTGCAGGTGACAATGGTAATTTTTCAAAACGACAAGGATATTTAAACACATGATTATTTGTTTGCTGTGCTCTATGGCCTCTGCTACAGACCTCATCGAAATGACACTTAGATATCTTAGGGTGTACATATCAAGTCTTCCCAAATGGTCTAGCGGTTAGGCATCTACCTTGTAACGCAGGGCGGCCCGGGTTCGATTCCCGTCATGGCAAATGTTTTTTGTAGAAAAATAAAATGAGTCCCAACGTGTGCAACAGAACAGTTCGAAATCTCGTTACATTTGCATCGTCATGAACATGACTTATATCAGGCTAGCTAATTTTTTCTTTGTTCATTTTAAGTGTAGAAACAATATTTCGTTTGTGAACATTTTCTTCTGCCGTTTTGACAACAGGCTCATTACTAAAGAACACACGGCTGTCTGCTGATTGACGCTTGACTGTAGATTTTCGCTTTGTGTCAAAAGAACTCCCTAACGCACACTTTTTCAAAGTAGGTGAATTCATCAGATCTGTTTGAAACATTGCATTTTATCCATGCACGACGACTACTTAGATACTCGCAGCACAGTTGCCTCATATAAATTGCCCATGAGCGCGGAGCTTGTCTTTGTCACTGTAGCAACTTTGCTCCATCAGCGGGAGAAGGCGCTTCGACGCCCCTGTAAGCACATGTTTCTCGAATTCCTTTGTTTCAGGCAAGCCACTGTGACGTCAGACGCCTTTACGCATACAGCTTTGCGATGCTTAGACAGTAATAACATAATTCATGTTTACATTTCTTTAATTTTCGACGCATTGTCGTTATTCGTGACGCATCAATGACCAATTGATTATATGGCAATGCAATGAAAAAAGCGTGTGGAAAACAGTGTTAATGACAGATTTGAGAAGCACATTTCTTCAATGTTGGCCGCATGGCATTCCTGTGCAGGTGACAATAGTAATTTTTCAAAACGACAAGGATATTTAAACACATGATTATTTGTTTGCTGTGCTCTATGGCCTCTGCTACAGACCTCATCGAAATGACACTTAGATATCTTAGGGTGTACATATCAAGTCTTTCCAAATGGTCTAGCGGATAGGAATCTGCCTTGTAACGCAGGGCGGCCGGTGTTCGATTCCCGTCATGGCAAAGGATTTTTGTAGAAAAATAAAATGAGTCCCAACGTGTGCAACAGAACAGTTCGAAATCTCGTTACATTTGCATCGTCATGAACATGACTTATATCAGGCTAGCTAATTTTTTCTTTGTTCATTTTAAGTGTAGAAACAATATTTCGTTTGTGACCATTTTTTTCTGCCGTTTTGACAACAGGCTCATGACTAAAGAACACACGGCTGTCTGCTGATTGACGCTTGACTGTAGATTTTCGCTTTGTGTCAAAAGAACTTCCTAACGCACACTTTTTCAAAGTAGGTGAATTCATCAGATCTGTTTGAAACATTACATTTTATCCATGCACGACGACTACTTAGATACTCGCAGCACAGTTGCCTCATATAAATTGCCCATGAGCGCGGAGCTTGTCTTTGTCACTGTAGCAACTTTGCTCCATCAGCGGGAGAAGGCGGTTCGACGCCCCTGTAAGCACATGTTTCTCTAATTCCTTTGTTTCAGGCAAGCCACTGTGACGTCAGACGCCTTTACGCATACAGCTTTGCGATGCTTAGACAGTAATAACATAATTCATGTTTACATTTCTTTAATTTTCGACGCATTGTCGTTATTCGTGACGCATCAATGACCAATTGATTATATGGCAATGCAATGAAAAAAGCGTGTGGAAAACAGTGTTAATGACAGATTTGAGAAGCACATTTCTTCAATGTTGGCTGCAGGGCATTCCTGTGCAGGTGACAATGGTAATTTTTCAAAACGACAAGGATATTTAAACACATGATTATTTGTTTGCTGTGCTCTATGGCCTCTGCTACAGACCTCATCGAAATGACACTTAGATATCTTAGGGTGTACATATCAAGTCTTCCCAAATGGTCTAGCGGATAGGAATCTGCCTTGTCACGCAGGGCGGCCCGGGTTCGATTCCCGTCATGGCAAAGGATTTTTGTAGAAAAATAAAATGAGTCCCAACGTGTGCAACAGAACAGTTCGATATCTCGTTACATTTGCATCGTCATGAACATGACTTATATCAGGCTAGCTAATTTTTTCTTTGTTCATTTTAAGTGTAGAAACAATATTTCGTTTGTGAACATTTTTTTCTGCCGTTTTGACAACAGGCTCATTACTAAAGAACACACGACTGTCTGCTGATTGACGCTTGACTGTAGATTTTCGCTTTGTGTCAAAAGAACTCCCTAACGCACACTTTTTCAAAGTAGGTGAATTCATCAGATCTGTTTGAAACATTGCATTTTATCCATGCACGACGACTACTTAGATACTCGCAGCACAGTTGCCTCATATAAATTGCCCATGAGCGCGGAGCTTGTCTTTGTCACTGTAGCAACTTTGCTCCATCAGCGGGAGAATGCGGTTCGACGCCCCTGTAAGCACATGTTTCTCTAATTCCTTTGTTTCAGGCAAGCCACTGTGACGTCAGACGCCTTTACGCATACAGCTTTGCGATGCTTAGACAGTAATAACATAATTCATGTTTACATTTCTTTAATTTTCGACGCATTGTCGTTATTCGTGACGCATCAATGACCAATTGATTATATGGCAATGCAATGAAAAAAGCGTGTGGAAAACAGTGTTAATGACAGATTTGAGAAGCACATTTCTTCAATGTTGGCTGCAGGGCATTCCTGTGCAGGTGACAATGGTAATTTTTCAAAACGACAAGGATATTTAAACACATGATTATTTGTTTGCTGTGCTCTATGGCCTCTGCTACAGACCTCATCGAAATGACACTTAGATATCTTAGGGTGTACATATCAAGTCTTCCCAAATGGTCTAGCGGTTAGGCATCTACCTTGTAACGCAGGGCGGCCCGGGTTCGATTCCCGTCATGGCAAATGTTTTTTGTAGAAAAATAAAATGAGTCCCAACGTGTGCAACAGAACAGTTCGAAATCTCGTTACATTTGCATCGTCATGAACATGACTTATATCAGGCTAGCTAATTTTTTCTTTGTTCATTTTAAGTGTAGAAACAATATTTCGTTTGTGAACATTTTCTTCTGCCGTTTTGACAACAGGCTCATTACTAAAGAACACACGGCTGTCTGCTGATTGACGCTTGACTGTAGATTTTCGCTTTGTGTCAAAAGAACTCCCTAACGCACACTTTTTCAAAGTAGGTGAATTCATCAGATCTGTTTGAAACATTGCATTTTATCCATGCACGACGACTACTTAGATACTCGCAGCACAGTTGCCTCATATAAATTGCCCATGAGCGCGGAGCTTGTCTTTGTCACTGTAGCAACTTTGCTCCATCAGCGGGAGAAGGCGCTTCGACGCCCCTGTAAGCACATGTTTCTCGAATTCCTTTGTTTCAGGCAAGCCACTGTGACGTCAGACGCCTTTACGCATACAGCTTTGCGATGCTTAGACAGTAATAACATAATTCATGTTTACATTTCTTTAATTTTCGACGCATTGTCGTTATTCGTGACGCATCAATGACCAATTGATTATATGGCAATGCAATGAAAAAAGCGTGTGGAAAACAGTGTTAATGACAGATTTGAGAAGCACATTTCTTCAATGTTGGCCGCATGGCATTCCTGTGCAGGTGACAATAGTAATTTTTCAAAACGACAAGGATATTTAAACACATGATTATTTGTTTGCTGTGCTCTATGGCCTCTGCTACAGACCTCATCGAAATGACACTTAGATATCTTAGGGTGTACATATCAAGTCTTTCCAAATGGTCTAGCGGATAGGAATCTGCCTTGTAACGCAGGGCGGCCGGTGTTCGATTCCCGTCATGGCAAAGGATTTTTGTAGAAAAATAAAATGAGTCCCAACGTGTGCAACAGAACAGTTCGAAATCTCGTTACATTTGCATCGTCATGAACATGACTTATATCAGGCTAGCTAATTTTTTCTTTGTTCATTTTAAGTGTAGAAACAATATTTCGTTTGTGACCATTTTTTTCTGCCGTTTTGACAACAGGCTCATGACTAAAGAACACACGGCTGTCTGCTGATTGACGCTTGACTGTAGATTTTCGCTTTGTGTCAAAAGAACTTCCTAACGCACACTTTTTCAAAGTAGGTGAATTCATCAGATCTGTTTGAAACATTGCATTTTATCCATGCACGACGACTGCTTAGATACTCGCAGCACAGTTGCCCCATATAAATTGCCCATGAGCGCGGAGCTTGTCTTTGTCATTGTAGCAACTTTGCTCCATCAGCGGGAGAATGCGGTTCGACGCCCCTGTAAGCACATGTTTCTCTAATTCCTTTGTTTCAGGCAAGCCACTGTGACGTCAGACGCCTTTACGCATACAGCTTTGCGATGCTTAGACAGTAATAACATAATTCATGTTTACATTTCTTTAATTTTCGACGCATTCTCGTTATTCGTGACGCATCAATGACCAATTGATTATATGGCAATGCAATGAAAAAAGCGTGTGGAAAACAGTGTTAATGACAGATTTGAGAAGCACATTTCTTCAATGTTGGCTGCAGGGCATTCCTGTGCAGGTGACAATGGTAATTTTTCAAAACGACAAGGATATTTAAACACATGATTATTTGTTTGCTGTGCTCTATGGCCTCTGCTACAGACCTCATCGAAATGACACTTAGATATCTTAGGGTGTACATATCAAGTCTTCCCAAATGGTCTAGCGGATAGGAATCTGCCTTGTCACGCAGGGCGGCCCGGGTTCGATTCCCGTCATGGCAAAGGATTTTTGTAGAAAAATAAAATGAGTCCCAACGTGTGCAACAGAACAGTTCGATATCTCGTTACATTTGCATCGTCATGAACATGACTTATATCAGGCTAGCTAATTTTTTCTTTGTTCATTTTAAGTGTAGAAACAATATTTCGTTTGTGAACATTTTTTTCTGCCGTTTTGACAACAGGCTCATTACTAAAGAACACACGACTGTCTGCTGATTGACGCTTGACTGTAGATTTTCGCTTTGTGTCAAAAGAACTCCCTAACGCACACTTTTTCAAAGTAGGTGAATTCATCAGATCTGTTTGAAACATTGCATTTTATCCATGCACGACGACTACTTAGATACTCGCAGCACAGTTGCCTCATATAAATTGCCCATGAGCGCGAAGCTTGTCTTTGTCACTGTAGCAACTTTGCTCCATCAGCGGGAGAAGGCGGTTCGACGCCCCTGTAAGCACATGTTTCTCTAATTCCTTTGTTTCAGGCAAGCCACTGTGACGTCAGACGCCTTTACGCATACAGCTTTGCGATGCTTAGACAGTAATAACATAATTCATGTTTACATTTCTTTAATTTTCGACGCATTGTCGTTATTCGTGACGCCTCAATGACCAATTGATTATATGGCAATGCAATGAAAAAAGCGTGTGGAAAACAGTGTTAATGACAGATTTGAGAAGCACATTTCTTCAATGTTGGCTGCAGGGCATTCCTGTGCAGGTGACAATGGTAATTTTTCAAAACGACAAGGATATTTCAACACATGATTATTTGTTTGCTGTGCTCTATGGCCTCTGCTACAGACCTCATCGAAATGACACTTAGATATCTTAGGGTGTACATATCAAGTCTTCCCAAATGGTCTAGCGGATAGGAATCTGCCTTATCACGCAGGGCGGCCCGGGTTCGATTCCCGTCATGGCAAAGGATTTTTGTAGAAAAATAAAATGAGTCCCAACGTGTGCAACAGAACAGTTCGATATCTCGTTACATTTGCATCGTCATGAACATGACTTATATCAGGCTAGCTAATTTTTTCTTTGTTCATTTTAAGTGTAGAAACAATATTTCGTTTGTGAACATTTTTTTCTGCCGTTTTGACAACAGGCTCATTACTAAAGAACACACGACTGTCTGCTGATTGACGCTTGACTGTAGATTTTCGCTTTGTGTCAAAAGAACTCCCTAACGCACACTTTTTCAAAGTAGGTGAATTCATCAGATCTGTTTGAAACATTGCATTTTATCCATGCACGACGACTACTTAGATACTCGCAGCACAGTTGCCTCATATAAATTGCCCATGAGCGCGGAGCTTGTCTTTGTCACTGTAGCAACTTTGCTCCATCAGCGGGAGAAGGCGGTTCGACGCCCCTGTAAGCACATGTTTCTCTAATTCCTTTGTTTCAGGCAAGCCACTGTGACGTCAGACGCCTTTACGCATACAGCTTTGCGATGCTTAGACAGTAATAACATAATTCATGTTTACATTTCTTTAATTTTCGACGCATTGTCGTTATTCGTGACGCATCAATGACCAATTGATTATATGGCAATGCAATGAAAAAAGCGTGTGGAAAACAGTGTTAATGACAGATTTGAGAAGCACATTTCTTCAATGTTGGCTGCAGGGCATTCCTGTGCAGGTGACAATGGTAATTTTTCAAAACGACAAGGATATTTCAACACATGATTATTTGTTTGCTGTGCTCTATGGCCTCTGCTACAGACCTCATCGAAATGACACTTAGATATCTTAGGGTGTACATATCAAGTCTTCCCAAATGGTCTAGCGGATAGGAATCTGCCTTGTAACGCAGGGCGGCCGGTGTTCGATTCCCTTCATGGCAAAGGATTTTTGTAGAAAAATAAAATGAGTCCCTACGTGTGCAACAGAACAGTTCGAAATCTCGTTACATTTGCATCGTCATGAACATGACTTATATCAGGCTAGCTAATTTTTTCTTTGTTCATTTTAAGTGTAGAAACAATATTTCGTTTGTGAACATTTTTTTCTGCCGTTTTGACAACAGGCTCATTACTAAAGAACACACGACTGTCTGCTGATTGACGCTTGACTGTAGATTTTCGCTTTGTGTCAAAAGAACTCCCTAACGCACACTTTTTCAAAGTAGGTGAATTCATCAGATCTGTTTGAAACATTGCATTTTATCCATGCACGACGACTACTTAGATACTCGCAGCACAGTTGCCTCATATAAATTGCCCATGAGCGCGGAGCTTGTCTTTGTCACTGTAGCAACTTTGCTCCATCAGCGGGAGAAGGCGGTTCGACGCCCCTATAAGCACATGTTTCTCTAATTCCTTTGTTTCAGGCAAGCCACTGTGACGTCAGACGCCTTTACGCATACAGCTTTGCGATGCTTAGACAGTAATAACATAATTCATGTTTACATTTCTTTAATTTTCGACGCATTGTCGTTATTCGTGACGCATCAATGACCAATTGATTATATGGCAATGCAATGAAAAAAGCGTGTGGAAAACAGTGTTAATGACAGATTTGAGAAGCACATTTCTTCAATGTTGGCCGCAGGGCATTCCTGTGCAGGTGACAATGGTAATTTTTCAAAATGACAAGGATATTTAAACACATGATTATTTGTTTGCTGTGCTCTATGGCCTCTGCTACAGACCTCATCGAAATGACACTTAGATATCTTAGGGTGTACATATCAAGTCTTCCCAAATGGTCTAGCGGATAGGAATCTGTCTTGTCACGCAGGGCGGCCCGGGTTCGATTCCCGTCATGGCAAAGGATTTTTGTAGAAAAATAAAATGAGTCCCAACGTGTGCAACAGAACAGTTCGAAATCTCGTTACATTTGCATCGTCATGAACATGACTTATATCAGGCTAGCTAATTTTTTCTTTGTTCATTTTAAGTGTAGAAACAATATTTCGTTTGTGAACATTTTTTTCTGCCGTTTTGACAACAGGCTCATTACTAAAGAACACACGACTGTCTGCTGATTGACGCTTGACTGTAGATTTTCGCTTTGTGTCAAAAGAACTCCCTAACGCACACTTTTTCAAAGTAGGTGAATTCATCAGATCTGTTTGAAACATTGCATTTTATCCATGCACGACGACTACTTAGATACTCGCAGCACAGTTGCCTCATATAAATTGCCCATGAGCGCGGAGCTTGTCTTTGTCACTGTAGCAACTTTGCTCCATCAGCGGGAGAAGGCGGTTCGACGCCCCTATAAGCACATGTTTCTCTAATTCCTTTGTTTCAGGCAAGCCACTGTGACGTCAGACGCCTTTACGCATACAGCTTTGCGATGCTTAGACAGTAATAACATAATTCATGTTTACATTTCTTTAATTTTCGACGCATTGTCGTTATTCGTGACGCATCAATGACCAATTGATTATATGGCAATGCAATGAAAAAAGCGTGTGGAAAACAGTGTTAATGACAGATTTGAGAAGCACATTTCTTCAATGTTGGCCGCATGGCATTCCTGTGCAGGTGACAATGGTAACTTTTCAAAACGACAAGGATATTTAAACACATGATTATTTGTTTGCTGTGCTCTATGGCCTCTGCTACAGACCTCATCGAAATGACACTTAGATATCTTAGGGTGTACATATCAAGTTTTCCCAAATGGTCTTGCGGATAGGCATCTACCTTGTAACGCAGGGCGGCCCGGGTTCGATTCCCGTCATGGCAAATGTTTTTTGTAGAAAAATAAAATGAGTCCCAACGTGTGCAACAGAACAGTTCGAAATCTCGTTACATTTGCATCGTCATGAACATGACTTATATCAGGCTAGCTCATTTTTTCTTTGTTCATTTTAAGTGTAGAAACAATATTTCGTTTGTGACCATTTTTTTCTGCTGTTTTGACAACAGGCTCATGACTAAAGAACACACGGCTGTCTGCTGATTGACGCTTGACTGTAGATTTTCGCTTTGTGTCAAAAGAACTTCCTAACGCACACTTTTTCAAAGTAGGTGAATTCATCAGATCTGTTTGAAACATTGCATTTTATCCATGAACGACGACTGCTTAGATACTCGCAGCACAGTTGCCCCATATAAATTGCCCATGAGCGCGGAGCTTGTCTTTGTCACTGTAGCAACTTTGCTCCATCAGCGGGAGAAGGCGCTTCGACGCCCCTGTAAGCACATGTTTCTCTGATTCCTTTGTTTCAGGCAAGCCACTGTGACGTCAGACGCCTTTACGCATACAGCTTTGCGATGCTTAGACAGTAATAACATAATTCATGTTTACATTTCTTTAATTTTCGACGCATTGTCGTTATTCGTGACGCATCAATGACCAATTGATTATATGGCAATGCAATGAAAAAAGCGTGTGGAAAACAGTGTTAATGACAGATTTGAGATGCACATTTCTTCAATGTTGGCCGCATGGCATTCCTGTGCAGGTGACAATGGTAACTTTTCAAAACGACAAGGATATTTCAACACATGATTATTTGTTTGCTGTGCTCTATGGCCTCTGCTACAGACCTCATCGAAATGACACTTAGATATCTTAGGGTGTACCTATCAAGTCTTCCCAAATGGTCTAGCGGATAGGCATCTACCTTGTAACGCAGGGCGGCCCGGGTTCGATTCCCGTTATGGCAAATGTTTTTTGTAGAAAAATAAAATGAGTCCCAACGTGTGCAACAGAACAGTTCGAAATCTCGTTACATTTGCATCGTCATGAACATGACTTATATCAGGCTAGCTCATTTTTTCTTTGTTCATTTTAAGTGTAGAAACAATATTTCGTTTGTGAACATTTTTTTCTGCCGTTTTGACAACAGGCTCATGACTAAAGAACACACGGCTGTCTGCTGATTGACGCTTGACTGTAGATTTTCGCTTTGTGTCAAAAGAACTCCCTAACGCACACTTTTTCAAAGTAGGTGAATTCATCAGATCTGTTTGAAACATTGCATTTTATCCATGCACGACGACTACTTAGATACTCGCAGCACAGTTGCCTCATATAAATTGCCCATGAGCGCGGAGCTTGTCTTTGTCACTGTAGCAACTTTGCTCCATCAGCGGGAGAAGGCGCTTCGACGCCCCTGTAAGCACATGTTTCTCTGATTCCTTTGTTTCAGGCAAGCCACTGTGACGTCAGACGCCTTTACGCATACAGCTTTGCGATGCTTAGACAGTAATAACATAATTCATGTTTACATTTCTTTAATTTTCGACGCATTGTCGTTATTCGTGACGCATCAATGACCAATTGATTATATGGCAATGCAATGAAAAAAGCGTGTGGAAAACAGTGTTAATGACAGATTTGAGAAGCACATTTCTTCAATGTTGGCCGCATGGCATTCCTGTGCAGGTGACAATGGTAACTTTTCAAAACGACAAGGATATTTAAACACATGATTATTTGTTTGCTGTGCTCTATGGCCTCTGCTACAGACCTCATCGAAATGACACTTAGATATCTTAGGGTGTACATATCAAGTTTTCCCAAATGGTCTTGCGGATAGGCATCTACCTTGTAACGCAGGGCGGCCCGGGTTCGATTCCCGTCATGGCAAATGTTTTTTGTAGAAAAATAAAATGAGTCCCAACGTGTGCAACAGAACAGTTCGAAATCTCGTTACATTTGCATCGTCATGAACATGACTTATATCAGGCTAGCTCATTTTTTCTTTGTTCATTTTAAGTGTAGAAACAATATTTCGTTTGTGACCATTTTTTTCTGCTGTTTTGACAACAGGCTCATGACTAAAGAACACACGGCTGTCTGCTGATTGACGCTTGACTGTAGATTTTCGCTTTGTGTCAAAAGAACTTCCTAACGCACACTTTTTCAAAGTAGGTGAATTCATCAGATCTGTTTGAAACATTGCATTTTATCCATGAACGACGACTGCTTAGATACTCGCAGCACAGTTGCCCCATATAAATTGCCCATGAGCGCGGAGCTTGTCTTTGTCACTGTAGCAACTTTGCTCCATCAGCGGGAGAAGGCGCTTCGACGCCCCTGTAAGCACATGTTTCTCTGATTCCTTTGTTTCAGGCAAGCCACTGTGACGTCAGACGCCTTTACGCATACAGCTTTGCGATGCTTAGACAGTAATAACATAATTCATGTTTACATTTCTTTAATTTTCGACGCATTGTCGTTATTCGTGACGCATCAATGACCAATTGATTATATGGCAATGCAATGAAAAAAGCGTGTGGAAAACAGTGTTAATGACAGATTTGAGATGCACATTTCTTCAATGTTGGCCGCATGGCATTCCTGTGCAGGTGACAATGGTAACTTTTCAAAACGACAAGGATATTTCAACACATGATTATTTGTTTGCTGTGCTCTATGGCCTCTGCTACAGACCTCATCGAAATGACACTTAGATATCTTAGGGTGTACCTATCAAGTCTTCCCAAATGGTCTAGCGGATAGGCATCTACCTTGTAACGCAGGGCGGCCCGGGTTCGATTCCCGTTATGGCAAATGTTTTTTGTAGAAAAATAAAATGAGTCCCAACGTGTGCAACAGAACAGTTCGAAATCTCGTTACATTTGCATCGTCATGAACATGACTTATATCAGGCTAGCTCATTTTTTCTTTGTTCATTTTAAGTGTAGAAACAATATTTCGTTTGTGAACATTTTTTTCTGCCGTTTTGACAACAGGCTCATGACTAAAGAACACACGGCTGTCTGCTGATTGACGCTTGACTGTAGATTTTCGCTTTGTGTCAAAAGAACTCCCTAACGCACACTTTTTCAAAGTAGGTGAATTCATCAGATCTGTTTGAAACATTGCATTTTATCCATGCACGACGACTACTTAGATACTCGCAGCACAGTTGCCTCATATAAATTGCCCATGAGCGCGGAGCTTGTCTTTGTCACTGTAGCAACTTTGCTCCATCAGCGGGAGAAGGCGCTTCGACGCCCCTGTAAGCACATGTTTCTCTGATTCCTTTGTTTCAGGCAAGCCACTGTGACGTCAGACGCCTTTACGCATACAGCTTTGCGATGCTTAGACAGTAATAACATAATTCATGTTTACATTTCTTTAATTTTCGACGCATTGTCGTTATTTGTGACGTATCAATGACCAATTGATTATATGGCAATGCAATGAAAAAAGCGTGTGGAAAACAGTGTTAATGACAGATTTGAGAAGCACATTTCTTCAATGTTG
Organism: Argentina silus; assembly: GCF_951799395.1. Lineage (NCBI taxonomy): Eukaryota > Metazoa > Chordata > Actinopteri > Argentiniformes > Argentinidae > Argentina > Argentina silus. Next base: position 30,955,300 of record NC_139657.1, read on the forward strand.
GCCGCATGGCATTCCTGTGCAGGTGACAATGGTAATTTTTCAAAACGACAAGGATATTTAAACACATGATTATTTGTTTGCTGTGCTCTATGGCCTCTGCTACAGACCTCATCGAAATGACACTTAGATATCTTAGGGTGTACATATCAAGTCTTCCCAAATGGTCTAGCCGATAGGCATCTACCTTGTAACGCAGGGCGGCCCGGGTTCGATTCCCGTCATGGCAAATGTTTTTTGTAGAAAAATAAAATGAGTCCCAACGTGTGCAACAGAACAGTTCGAAATCTCGTTACATTTGCATCGTCATGAACATGACTTATATCAGGCTAGCTAATTTTTTCTTTGTTCATTTTAAGTGTAGAAACAATATTTCGTTTGTGACCATTTTTTTCTGCTGTTTTGACAACAGGCTCATGACTAAAGAACACACGGCTGTCTGCTGATTGACGCTTGACTGTAGATTTTCGCTTTGTGTCAAAAGAACTTCCTAACGCACACTTTTTCAAAGTAGGTGAATTCGTCAGATCTGTTTGAAACATTGCATTTTATCCATGCACGACGACTACTTAGATACTCGCAGCACAGTTGCCTCATATAAATTGCCCATGAGCGCGGAGCTTGTCTTTGTCACTGTAGCAACTTTGCTCCATCAGCGGGAGAAGGCGGTTCGACGCCCCTGTAAGCAAATGTTTCTCTAATTCCTTTGTTTCAGGCAAGCCACTGTGACGTCAGACGCCTTTACGCATACAGCTTTGCGATGCTTAGACAGTAATAACATAATTCATGTTTACATTTCTTTAATTTCGACGCATTGTCGTTATTCGTGACGCATCAATGACCAATTGATTATATGGCAATGCAATGAAAAAAGCGTGTGGAAAACAGTGTTAATGACAGATTTGAGAAGCACATTTCTTCAATGTTGGCCGCATGGCATTCCTGTGCAGGTGACAATGGTAATTTTTCAAAACGACAAGGATATTTAAACACATGATTATTTGTTTGCTGTGCTCTATGGCCTCTGCTACAGACCTCATCGAAATGACACTTAGATATCTTAGGGTGTACATATCAAGTCTTCCCAAATGGTCTAGCCGATAGGCATCTACCTTGTAACGCAGGGCGGCCCGGGTTCGATTCCCGTTATGGCAAATGTTTTTTGTAGAAAAATAAAATGAGTCCCAACGTGTGCAACAGAACAGTTCGAAATCTCGTTACATTTGCATCGTCATGAACATGACTTATATCAGGCTAGCTCATTTTTTCTTTGTTCATTTTAAGTGTAGAAACAATATTTTGTTTGTGAACATTTTTTTCTGCCGTTTTGACAACAGGCTCATGACTAAAGAACACACGGCTTTCTGCTGATTGACGCTTGACTGTAGATTTTCGCTTTGTGTCAAAAGAACTTCCTAACGCACACTTTTTCAAAGTAGGTGAATTCATCAGATCTGTTTGAAACATTGCATTTTATCCATGCACGACGACTGCTTAGATACTCGCAGCACAGTTGCCCCATATAAATTGCCCATGAGCGCGGAGCTTGTCTTTGTCACTGTAGCAACTTTGCTCCATCAGCGGGAGAAGGCGGTTCGACGCCCCTGTAAGCACATGTTTCTCTAATTCCTTTGTTTCAGGCAAGCCACTGTGACGTCAGACGCCTTTACGCATACAGCTTTGCGATGCTTAGACAGTAATAACATAATTCATGTTTACATTTCTTTAATTTTCGACGCATTGTCGTTATTCGTGACGCATCAATGACCAATTGATTATATGGCAATGCAATGAAAAAAGCGTGTGGAAAACAGTGTTAATGACAGATTTGAGAAGCACATTTCTTCAATGTTGGCCGCATGGCATTCCTGTGCAGGTGACAATGGTAATTTTTCAAAACGACAAGGATATTTAAACACATGATTATTTGTTTGCTGTGCTCTATGGCCTCTGCTACAGACCTCATCGAAATGACACTTAGATATCTTAGGGTGTACATATCAAGTCTTCCCAAATGGTCTAGCGGATAGGAATCTGCCTTGTCACGCAGGGCGGCCCGGGTTCGATTCCCGTCATGGCAAATGATTTTTGTAGAAAAATAAAATGAGTCCCAACGTGTGCAACAGAACAGTTCGAAATCTCGTTACATTTGCATCGTCATGAACATGACTTATATCAGGCTAGCTAATTTTTTCTTTGTTCATTTTAAGTGTAGAAACAATATTTCGTTTGTGAACATTTTTTTCTGCCGTTTTGACAACAGGCTCATTACTAAAGAACACACGGCTGTCTGCTGATTGACGCTTGACTGTAGATTTTCGCTTTGTGTCAAAAGAACTCCCTAACGCACACTTTTTCAAAGTAGGTGAATTCATCAGATCTGTTTGAAACATTGCATTTTATCCATGCACGACGACTACTTAGATACTCGCAGCACAGTTGCCTCATATAAATTGCCCATGAGCGCGGAGCTTGTCTTTGTCACTGTAGCAACTTTGCTCCATCAGCGGGAGAAGGCGGTTCGACGCCCCTGTAAGCACATGTTTCTCTAATTCCTTTGTTTCAGGCAAGCCACTGTGACGTCAGACGCCTTTACGCATACAGCTTTGCGATGCTTAGACAGTAATAACATAATTCATGTTTACATTTCTTTAATTTTCGACGCATTGTCGTTATTCGTGACGCATCAATGACCAATTGATTATATGGCAATGCAATGAAAAAAGCGTGTGGAAAACAGTGTTAATGACAGATTTGAGAAGCACATTTCTTCAATGTTGGCCGCATGGCATTCCTGTGCAGGTGACAATGGTAATTTTTCAAAACGACAAGGATATTTAAACACATGATTATTTGTTTGCTGTGCTCTATGGCCTCTGCTACAGACCTCATCGAAATGACACTTAGATATCTTAGGGTGTACATATCAAGTTTTCCCAAATGGTCTAGCGGATAGGCATCTACCTTGTAACCCAGGGCGGCCCGGGTTCGATTCCCGTCATGGCAAATGTTTTTTGTAGAAAAATAAAATGAGTCCCAACGTGTGCAACAGAACAGTTCGAAATCTCGTTACATTTGCATCGTCATGAACATGACTTATATCAGGCTAGCTCATTTTTTCTTTGTTCATTTTAAGTGTAGAAACAATATTTCGTTTGTGACCATTTTTTTCTGCCGTTTTGACAACAGGCTCATGACTAAAGAACACACGGCTGTCTGCTGATTGACGCTTGACTGTAGATTTTCGCTTTGTGTCAAAAGAACTTCCTAACGCACACTTTTTCAAAGTAGGTGAATTCATCAGATCTGTTTGAAACATTGCATTTTATCCATGCACGACGACTGCTTAGATACTCGCAGCACAGTTGACCCATATACATTGCCCATGAGCGCGGAGCTTGTCTTTGTCACTGTAGCAACTTTGCTCCATCAGCGGGAGAAGGCGCTTCGACGCCCCTGTAAGCACATGTTTCTCTGATTCCTTTGTTTCAGGCAAGCCACTGTGACGTCAGACGCTTTTACGCATACAGCTTTGCGATGCTTAGACAGTAATAACATAATTCATGTTTACATTTCTTTAATTTTCGACGCATTGTCGTTATTCGTGACGCATCAATGACCAATTGATTATATGGCAATGCAATGAAAAAAGCGTGTGGAAAACAGTGTTAATGACAGATTTGAGAAGCACATTTCTTCAATGTTGGCCGCATGGCATTCCTGTGCAGGTGACAATGGTAATTTTTCAAAACGACAAGGATATTTAAACACATGATTATTTGTTTGCTGTGCTCTATGGCCTCTGCTACAGACCTCATCGAAATGACACTTAGATATCTTAGGGTGTACATATCAAGTTTTCCCAAATGGTCTAGCGGATAGGCATCTACCTTGTAACGCAGGGCGGCCCGGGTTCGATTCCCGTCATGGCAAATATTTTTTGTAGAAAAATAAAATGAGTCCCAACGTGTGCAACAGAACAGTTCGAAATCTCGTTACATTTGCATCGTCATGAACATGACTTATATCAGGCTTGCTCATTTTTTCTTTGTTCATTTTAAGTGTAGAAACAATATTTCGTTTGTGAACATTTTTTTCTGCCGTTTTGACAACAGGCTCATTACTAAAGAACACACGGCTGTCTGCTGATTGACGCTTGACTGTAGATTTTCGCTTTGTGTCAAAAGAACTCCCTAACGCACACTTTTTCAAAGTAGGTGAATTCATCAGATCTGTTTGAAACATTGCATTTTATCCATGCACGACGACTACTTAGATACTCGCAGCACAGTTGCCTCATATAAATTGCCCATGAGCGCGGAGCTTGTCTTTGTCACTGTAGCAACTTTGCTCCATCAGCGGGAGAAGGCGGTTCGACGCCCCTGTAAGCACATGTTTCTCTAATTCCTTTGTTTCAGGCAAGCCACTGTGACGTCAGACGCCTTTACGCATACAGCTTTGCGATGCTTAGACAGTAATAACATAATTCATGTTTACATTTCTTTAATTTTCGACGCATTGTCGTTATTCGTGACGCATCAATGACCAATTGATTATATGGCAATGCAATGAAAAAAGCGTGTGGAAAACAGTGTTAATGACAGATTTGAGAAGCACATTTCTTCAATGTTGGCCGCATGGCATTCCTGTGCAGGTGACAATGGTAATTTTTCAAAACGACAAGGATATTTAAACACATGATTATTTGTTTGCTGTGCTCTATGGCCTCTGCTACAGACCTCATCGAAATGACACTTAGATATCTTAGGGTGTACATATCAAGTTTTCCCAAATGGTCTAGCGGATAGGCATCTACCTTGTAACGCAGGGCGGCCCGGGTTCGATTCCCGTCATGGCAAATGTTTTTTGTAGAAAAATAAAATGAGTCCCAACGTGTGCAACAGAACAGTTCGAAATCTCGTTACATTTGCATCGTCATGAACATGACTTATATCAGGCTAGCTCATTTTTTCTTTGTTCATTTTAAGTGTAGAAACAATATTTCGTTTGTGACCATTTTTTTCTCCCGTTTTGACAACAGGCTCATGACTAAATAACACACGGTTGTCTGCTGATTGACGCTTGACTGTAGATTTTCGCTTTGTGTCAAAAGAACTTCCTAACGCACACTTTTTCAAAGTAGGTGAATTCATCAGATCTGTTTGAAACATTGCATTTTATCCATGCACGACGACTGCTTAGATACTCGCAGCACAGTTGACCCATATACATTGCCCATGAGCGCGGAGCTTGTCTTTGTCACTGTAGCAACTTTGCTCCATCAGCGGGAGAAGGCGCTTCGACGCCCCTGGAAGCACATGTTTCTCTGATTCCTTTGTTTCAGGCAAGCCACTGTGACGTCAGACGCTTTTACGCATACAGCTTTGCGATGCTTAGACAGTAATAACATAATTCATGTTTACATTTCTTTAATTTTCGACGCATTGTCGTTATTCGTGACGCATCAATGACCAATTGATTATATGGCAATGCAATGAAAAAAGCGTGTGGAAAACAGTGTTAATGACAGATTTGAGAAGCACATTTCTTCAATGTTGGCCGCATGGCATTCCTGTGCAGGTGACAATGGTAATTTTTCAAAACGACAAGGATATTTAAACACATGATTATTTGTTTGCTGTGCTCTATGGCCTCTGCTACAGACCTCATCGAAATGACACTTAGATATCTTAGGGTGTACATATCAAGTTTTCCCAAATGGTCTAGCGGATAGGCATCTACCTTGTAACGCAGGGCGGCCCGGGTTCGATTCCCGTCATGGCAAATATTTTTTGTAGAAAAATAAAATGAGTCCCAACGTGTGCAACAGAACAGTTCGAAATCTCGTTACATTTGCATCGTCATGAACATGACTTATATCAGGCTTGCTCATTTTTTCTTTGTTCATTTTAAGTGTAGAAACAATATTTCGTTTGTGAACATTTTTTTCTGCCGTTTTGACAACAGGCTCATGACTAAAGAACACACGGCTGTCTGCTGATTGACGCTTGACTGTAGATTTTCGCTTTGTGTCAAAAGAACTCCCTAACGCACACTTTTTCAAAGTAGGTGAATTCATCAGATCTGTTTGAAACATTGCATTTTATCCATGCACGACGACTACTTAGATACTCGCAGCACAGTTGCCTCATATAAATTGCCCATGAGCGCGGAGCTTGTCTTTGTCACTGTAGCAAATTTGCTCCATCAGCGGGAGAAGGCGGTTCGACGCCCCTGTAAGCACATGTTTCTCTAATTCCTTTGTTTCAGGCAAGCCACTGTGACGTCAGACGCCTTTACGCATACAGCTTTGCGATGCTTAGACAGTAATAACATAATTCATGTTTACATTTCTTTAATTTTCGACGCATTGTCGTTATTCGTGACGCATCAATGACCAATTGATTATATGGCAATGCAATGAAAAAAGCGTGTGGAAAACAGTGTTAATGACAGATTTGAGAAGCACATTTCTTCAATGTTGGCCGCATGGCATTCCTGTGCAGGTGACAATGGTAATTTTTCAAAACGACAAGGATATTTAAACACATGATTATTTGTTTGCTGTGCTCTATGGCCTCTGCTACAGACCTCATCGAAATGACACTTAGATATCTTAGGGTGTACATATCAAGTCTTCCCAAATGGTCTAGCGGATAGGAATCTGCCTTGTCACGCAGGGCGGCCCGGGTTCGATTCCCGTCATGGCAAAGGATTTTTGTAGAAAAATAAAATGAGTCCCAACGTGTGCAACAGAACAGTTCGATATCTCGTTACATTTGCATCGTCATGAACATGACTTATATCAGGCTAGCTCATTTTTTCTTTGTTCATTTTAAGTGTAGAAACAATATTTCGTTTGTGAACATTTTTTTCTGCCGTTTTGACAACAGGCTCATTACTAAAGAACACACGACTGTCTGCTGATTGACGCTTGACTGTAGATTTTCGCTTTGTGTCAAAAGAACTCCCTAACGCACACTTTTTCAAAGTAGGTGAATTCATCAGATCTGTTTGAAACATTGCATTTTATCCATGCACGACGACTACTTAGATACTCGCAGCACAGTTGCCTCATATAAATTGCCCATGAGCGCGGAGCTTGTCTTTGTCACTGTAGCAACTTTGCTCCATCAGCGGGAGAAGGCGCTTCAACGCCCCTGTAAGCACATGTTTCTCGAATTCCTTTGTTTCAGACAAGCCACTGTGACGTCAGACGCCTTTACGCATACAGCTTTGCGATGCTTAGACAGTAATAACATAATTCATGTTTACATTTCTTTAATTTTCGACGCATTGTCGTTATTCGTGACGCATCAATGACCAATTGATTATATGGCAATGCAATGAAAAAAGCGTGTGGAAAACAGTGTTAATGACAGATTTGAGAAGCACATTTCTTCAATGTTGGCCGCATGGCATTCCTGTGCAGGTGACAATGGTAATTTTTCAAAACGACAAGGATATTTAAACACATGATTATTTGTTTGCTGTGCTCTATGGCCTCTGCTACAGACCTCATCGAAATGACACTTAGATATCTTAGGGTGTACATATCAAGTTTTCCCAAATGGTCTAGCGGATAGGCATCTACCTTGTAACGCAGGGCGGCCCGGGTTCGATTCCCGTCATGGCAAATGTTTTTTGTAGAAAAATAAAATGAGTCCCAACGTGTGCAACAGAACAGTTCGAAATCTCGTTACATTTGCATCGTCATGAACATGACTTATATCAGGCTAGCTAATTTTTTCTTTGTTCATTTTAAGTGTAGAAACAATATTTCGTTTGTGAACATTTTTTTCTGCCGTTTTGACAACAGGCTCATGACTAAAGAACACACGGCTGTCTGCTGATTGACGCTTGACTGTAGATTTTCGCTTTGTGTCAAAAGAACTCCCTAACGCACACTTTTTCAAAGTAGGTGAATTCATCAGATCTGTTTGAAACATTGCATTTTATCCATGCACGACGACTACTTAGATACTCGCAGCACAGTTGCCTCATATAAATTGCCCATGAGCGCGGAGCTTGTCTTTGTCACTGTAGCAACTTTGCTCCATCAGCGGGAGAAGGCGGTTCGACGCCCCTGTAAGCACATGTTTCTCTAATTCCTTTGTTTCAGGCAAGCCACTGTGACGTCAGACGCCTTTACGCATACAGCTTTGCGATGCTTAGACAGTAATAACATAATTCATGTTTACATTTCTTTAATTTTCGACGCATTGTCGTTATTCGTGACGCATCAATGACCAATTGATTATATGGCAATGCAATGAAAAAAGCGTGTGGAAAACAGTGTTAATGACAGATTTGAGAAGCACATTTCTTCAATGTTGGCCGCATGGCATTCCTGTGCAGGTGACAATGGTAACTTTTCAAAACGACAAGGATATTTAAACACATGATTATTTGTTTGCTGTGCTCTATGGCCTCTGCTACAGACCTCATCGAAATGACACTTAGATATCTTAGGGTGTACATATCAAGTTTTCCCAAATGGTCTTGCGGATAGGCATCTACCTTGTAACGCAGGGCGGCCCGGGTTCGATTCCCGTCATGGCAAATGTTTTTTGTAGAAAAATAAAATGAGTCCCAACGTGTGCAACAGAACAGTTCGAAATCTCGTTACATTTGCATCGTCATGAACATGACTTATATCAGGCTAGCTCATTTTTTCTTTGTTCATTTTAAGTGTAGAAACAATATTTCGTTTGTGAACATTTTTTTCTGACGTTTTGACAACAGGCTCATGACTAAAGAACACACGGCTGTCTGCTGATTGACGCTTGACTGTAGATTTTCGCTTTGTGTCAAAAGAACTTCCTAACGCACACTTTTTCAAAGTAGGTGAATTCATCAGATCTGTTTGAAACATTGCATTTTATCCATGCACGACGACTGCTTAGATACTCGCAGCACAGTTGCCCCATATAAATTGCCCATGAGCGCGGAGCTTGTCTTTGTCACTGTAGCAACTTTGCTCCATCAGCGGGAGAAGGCGCTTCGACGCCCCTGTAAGCACATGTTTCTCTAATTCCTTTGTTTCAGGCAAGCCACTGTGACGTCAGACGCCTTTACGCATACAGCTTTGCGATGCTTAGACAGTAATAACATAATTCATGTTTACATTTCTTTAATTTTCGACGCATTGTCGTTATTCGTGACGCATCAATGACCAATTGATTATATGGCAATGCAATGAAAAAAGCGTGTGGAAAACAGTGTTAATGACAGATTTGAGAAGCACATTTCTTCAATGTTGGCCGCATGGCATTCCTGTGCAGGTGACAATGGTAATTTTTCAAAACGACAAGGATATTTATACACATGATTATTTGTTTGCTGTGCTCTATGGCCTCTGCTACAGACCTCTTCGAAATGACACTTAGATATCTTAGGGTATACATATCAAGTTTTCCCAAATGGTATAGCGGATAGGCATCTACCTTGTAACCCATGGCGGCCCGGGTTCGATTCCCGTCATGGCAAATGTTTTTTGTAGAAAAATAAAATGAGTCCCAACGTGTGCAACAGAACAGTTCGAAATCTCGTTACATTTGCATCGTCATGAACATGACTTATATCAGGCTAGCTCATTTTTTCTTTGTTCATTTTAAGTGTAGAAACAATATTTCGTTTGTGAACATTTTTTTCTGCCGTTTTGACAACAGGCTCATGACTAAAGAACACACGGCTGTCTGCTGATTGACGCTTGACTGTAGATTTTCGCTTTGTGTCAAAAGAACTTCCTAACGCACACTTTTTCAAAGTAGGTGAATTTATCAGATCTGTTTGAAACATTGCATTTTATCCATGCACGACGACTGCTTAGATACTCGCAGCACAGTTGCCCCATATAAATTGCCCATTAGCGCGGAGCTTGTCTTTGTCACTGTAGCAACTTTGCTCCATCAGCGGGAGAAGGCGGTTCGACGCCCCTGTAAGCACATGTTTCTCTAATTCCTTTGTTTCAGGCAAGCCACTGTGACGTCAGACGCCTTTACGCATACAGCTTTGCGATGCTTAGACAGTAATAACATAATTCATGTTTACATTTCTTTAATTTTCGACGCATTGTCGTTATTCGTGACGCATCAATGACCAATTGATTATATGGCAATGCAATGAAAAAAGCGTGTGGAAAACAGTGTTAATGACAGATTTGAGAAGCACATTTCTTCAATGTTGGCCGCATGGCATTCCTGTGCAGGTGACAATGGTAATTTTTCAAAACGACAAGGATATTTAAACACATGATTATTTGTTTGCTGTGCTCTATGGCCTCTGCTACAGACCTCATCGAAATGACACTTAGATATCTTAGGGTGTACATATCAAGTCTTCCCAAATGGTCTAGTGGATAGGAATCTGCCTTGTCACGCAGGGCGGCCTGGGTTCGATTCCCGTCATGGCAAATGATTTTTTGTAGAAAAATAAAATGAGTCCCAACGTGTGCAACAGAACAGTTCGAAATCTCGTTACATTTGCATCGTCATGAACATGACTTATATCAGGCTAGCTAATTTTTTCTTTGTTCATTTTAAGTGTAGAAACAATATTTCGTTTGTGAAAATTTTTTTCTGCCGTTTTGACAACAGGCTCATTACTAAAGAACACACGGCTGTCTGCTGATTGACGCTTGACTGTAGATTTTCGCTTTGTGTCAAAATAACTCCCTAACGCACACTTTTTCAAAGTAGGTGAATTCATCAGATCTGTTTGAAACATTGCATTTTATCCATGCACGACGACTACTTAGATACTCGCAGCACAGTTGCCTCATATAAATTGCCCATGAGCGCGGAGCTTGTCTTTGTCACTGTAGCAACTTTGCTCCATCAGCGGGAGAAGGCGGTTCGACGCCCCTGTAAGCACATGTTTCTCTAATTCCTTTGTTTCAGGCAAGCCACTGTGACGTCAGACGCCTTTACGCATACAGCTTTGCGATGCTTAGACAGTAATAACATAATTCATGTTTACATTTCTTTAATGTTCGACGAATTGTCGTTATTCGTGACGCATCAATGACCAATTGATTATATGGCAATGCAATGAAAAAAGCGTGTGGAAAACAGTGTTAATGACAGATTTGAGAAGCACATTTCTTCAATGTTGGCCGCATGGCATTCCTGTGCAGGTGACAATGGTAATTTTTCAAAACGACAAGGATATTTAAACACATGATTATTTGTTTGCTGTGCTCTATGGCCTCTGCTACAGACCTCATCGAAATGACACTTAGATATCTTAGGGTGTACGTATCAAGTCTTCCCAAATGGTCTAGCGGATAGGAATCTGCCTTGTCACGCAGGGCGGCCCGGGTTCGATTCCCGTCATGGCAAATGATTTTTGTAGAAAAATAAAATGAGTCCCAACGTGTGCAACAGAACAGTTCGAAATCTCGTTACATTTGCATCGTCATGAACATGACTTATATCAGGCTAGCTCATTTTTTCTTTGTTCATTTTAAGTGTAGAAACAATATTTCGTTTGTGACCATTTTTTTCTGCCGTTTTGACAACAGGCTCATGACTAAAGAACACACGGCTGTCTGCTGATTGACGCTTGACTGTAGATTTTCGCTTTGTGTCAAAAGAACTCCCTAACGCACACTTTTTCAAAGTAGGTGAATTCATCAGATCTGTTTGAAACATTGCATTTTATCCATGCACGACGACTACTTAGATACTCGCAGCACAGTTGCCTCATATAAATTGCCCATGAGCGCGGAGCTTGTCTTTGTCACTGTAGCAACTTTGCTCCATCAGCGGGAGAAGGCGGTTCGACGCCCCTGTAAGCACATGTTTCTCTAATTCCTTTGTTTCAGGCAAGCCACTGTGACGTCAGACGCCTTTACGCATACAGCTTTGCGATGCTTAGACAGTAATAACATAATTCATGTTTACATTTCTTTAATTTTCGACGCATTGTCGTTATTTGTGACGCATCAATGACCAATTGATTACATGGCAATGCAATGAAAAAAGCGTGTGGAAAACAGTGTTAATGACAGATTTGAGAAGCACATTTCTTCAATGTTGGCCGCATGGCATTCCTGTGCAGGTGACAATGGTAATTTTTCAAAACGACAAGGATATTTAAACACATGATTATTTGTTTGCTGTGCTCTATGGCCTCTGCTACAGACCTCATCGAAATGACACTTAGATATCTTAGGGTGTACATATCAAGTTTTCCCAAATGGTCTAGCGGATAGGCTTCTACCTTGTAACGCAGGGCGGCCCGGGTTCGATTCCCGTCATGGCAAATGTTTTTTGTAGAAAAATAAAATGAGTCCCAACGTGTGCAACAGAACAGTTCGAAATCTCGTTACATTTGCATCGTCATGAACATGACTTATATCAGGCTAGCTCATTTTTTCTTTGTTCATTTTAAGTGTAGAAACAATATTTCGTTTGTGAACATTTTTTTCTGCCGTTTTGACAACAGGCTCATGACGAAAGAACACACGGCTGTCTGCTGATTGACGCTTGACTGTAGATTTTCGCTTTGTGTCAAAAGAACTTCCTAACGCACACTTTTTCAAAGTAGGTGAATTAATCAGATCTGTTTGAAACATTGCATTTTATCCATGCACGACGACTGCTTAGATACTCGCAGCACAGTTGCCCCATATAAATTGCCCATGAGCGCGGAGCTTGTCTTTGTCACTGTAGCAACTTTGCTCCATCAGCGGGAGAAGGCGGTTCGACGCCCCTGTAAGCACATGTTTCTCTAATTCCTTTGTTTCAGGCAAGCCACTGTGACGTCAGACGCCTTTACGCATGCAGCTTTGCGATGCTTAGACAGTAATAACATAATTCATGTTTACATTTCTTTAATTTTCGACGCATTGTCGTTATTCGTGACGCATCAATGACCAATTGATTATATGGCAATGCAATGAAAAAAGCGTGTGGAAAACAGTGTTAATGACAGATTTGAGAAGCACATTTCTTCAATGTTGGCCGCATGGCATTCCTGTGCAGGTGACAATGGTAATTTTTCAAAACGACTAGGATATTTATACACATGATTATTTGTTTGCTGTGCTCTATGGCCTCTGCTACAGACCTCTTCGAAATGACACTTAGATATCTTAGGGTATACATATCAAGTTTTCCCAAATGGTATAGCGGATAGGCATCTACCTTGTAACCCATGGCGGCCCGGGTTCGATTCCCGTCATGGCAAATGTTTTTTGTAGAAAAATAAAATGAGTCCCAACGTGTGCAACAGAACAGTTCGAAATCTCGTTACATTTGCATCGTCATGAACATGACTTATATCAGGCTAGCTCATTTTTTCTTTGTTCATTTTAAGTGTAGAAACAATATTTCGTTTGTGAACATTTTTTTCTGCCGTTTTGACAACAGGCTCATGACTAAAGAACACACGGCTGTCTGCTGATTGACGCTTGACTGTAGATTTTCGCTTTGTGTCAAAAGAACTTCCTAACGCACACTTTTTCAAAGTAGGTGAATTTATCAGATCTGTTTGAAACATTGCATTTTATCCATGCACGACGACTGCTTAGATACTCGCAGCACAGTTGCCCCATATAAATTGCCCATTAGCGCGGAGCTTGTCTTTGTCACTGTAGCAACTTTGCTCCATCAGCGGGAGAAGGCGGTTCGACGCCCCTGTAAGCACATGTTTCTCTAATTCCTTTGTTTCAGGCAAGCCACTGTGACGTCAGACGCCTTTACGCATACAGCTTTGCGATGCTTAGACAGTAATAACATAATTCATGTTTACATTTCTTTAATTTTCGACGCATTGTCGTTATTCGTGACGCATCAATGACCAATTGATTATATGGCAATGCAATGAAAAAAGCGTGTGGAAAACAGTGTTAATGACAGATTTGAGAAGCACATTTGTTCAATGTTGGCCGCATGGCATTCCTGTGCAGGTGACAATGGTAATTTTTCAAAACGACAAGGATATTTAAACACATGATTATTTGTTTGCTGTGCTCTATGGCCTCTGCTACAGACCTCATCGAAATGACACTTAGATATCTTAGGGTGTACATATCAAGTCTTCCCAAATGGTCTAGTGGATAGGAATCTGCCTTGTCACGCAGGGCGGCCTGGGTTCGATTCCCGTCATGGCAAATGATTTTTTGTAGAAAAATAAAATGAGTCCCAACGTGTGCAACAGAACAGTTCGAAATCTCGTTACATTTGCATCGTCATGAACATGACTTATATCAGGCTAGCTAATTTTTTCTTTGTTCATTTTAAGTGTAGAAACAATATTTCGTTTGTGAACATTTTTTTCTGCCGTTTTGACAACAGGCTCATTACTAAAGAACACACGGCTGTCTGCTGATTGACGCTTGACTGTAGATTTTCGCTTTGTGTCAAAATAACTCCCTAACGCACACTTTTTCAAAGTAGGAGAATTCATCAGATCTGTTTGAAACATTGCATTTTATCCATGCACGACGACTACTTAGATACTCGCAGCACAGTTGCCTCATATAAATTGCCCATGAGCGCGGAGCTTGTCTTTGTCACTGTAGCAACTTTGCTCCATCAGGGGGACAAGCCGGTTCGACGCCCCTGTAAGCACATGTTTCTCTAATTCCTTTGTTTCAGGCAAGCCACTGTGACGTCAGATGCCTTTACGCACACAGCTTTGCGATGCTTAGACAGTAATAACATAATTCATGTTTACATTTCTTTAATTTTCGACGCATTGTCGTTATTCGTGACGCATCAATGACCAATTGATTATATGGCAATGCAATGAAAAAAGCGTGTGGAAAACAGTGTTAATGACAGATTTGAGAAGCACATTTCTTCAATGTTGGCCGCATGGCATTCCTGTGCAGGTGACAATGGTAATTTTTCAAAACGACAAGGATATTTAAACACATGATTATTTGTTTGCTGTGCTCTATGGCCTCTGCTACAGACCTCATCGAAATGACACTTAGATATCTTAGGGTGTACATATCAAGTTTTCCCAAATGGTCTAGCGGATAGGCATCTACCTTGTAACGCAGGGCGGCCCGGGTTCGATTCCCGTCATGGCAAATGTTTTTTGTAGAAAAATAAAATGAGTCCCAACGTGTGCAACAGAACAGTTCGAAATCTCGTTACATTTGCATCGTCATGAACATGACTTATATCAGGCTAGCTAATTTTTTCTTTGTTCATTTTAAGTGTAGAAACAATATTTCGTTTGTGAACATTTTTTTCTGCCGTTTTGACAACAGGCTCATGACTAAAGAACACACGGCTGTCTGCTGATTGACGCTTGACTGTAGATTTTCGCTTTGTGTCAAAAGAACTTCCTAACGCACACTTTTTCAAAGTAGGTGAATTCATCAGATCTGTTTGAAACATTGCATTTTATCCATGCACGACGACTGCTTAGATACTCGCAGCACAGTTGCCCCATATAAATTGCCCATGAGCGCGGAGCTTGTCTTTGTCACTGTAGCAACTTTGCTCCATCAGCGGGAGAAGGCGCTTCGACGCCCCTGTAAGCACATGTTTCTCTAATTCCTTTGTTTCAGGCAAGCCACTGTGACGTCAGACGCCTTTACGCATACAGCTTTGCGATGCTTAGACAGTAATAACATAATTCATGTTTACATTTCTTTAATTTTCGACGCATTGTCGTTATTCGTGACGCATCAATGACCAATTGATTATATGGCAATGCAATGAAAAAAGCGTGTGGAAAACAGTGTTAATGACAGATTTGAGAAGCACATTTCTTCAATGTTGGCCGCATGGCATTCCTGTGCAGGTGACAATGGTAATTTTTCAAAACGACAAGGATATTTATACACATGATTATTTGTTTGCTGTGCTCTATGGCCTCTGCTACAGACCTCATCGAAATGACACTTAGATATCTTAGGGTGTACATATCAAGTCTTCCCAAATGGTCTAGTGGATAGGAATCTGCCTTGTCACGCAGGGCGGCCTGGGTTCGATTCCCGTCATGGCAAATGTTTTTTTGTAGAAAAATAAAATGAGTCCCAACGTGTGCAACAGAACAGTTCGAAATCTCGTTACATTTGCATCGTCATGAACATGACTTATATCAGGCTAGCTAATTTTTTCTTTGTTCATTTTAAGTGTAGAAACAATATTTCGTTTGTGAACATTTTTTTCTGCCGTTTTGACAACAGGCTCATTACTAAAGAACACACGGCTGTCTGCTGATTGACGCTTGACTGTAGATTTTCGCTTTGTGTCAAAATAACTCCCTAACGCACACTTTTTCAAAGTAGGTGAATTCATCAGATCTGTTTGAAACATTGCATTTTATCCATGCACGACGACTACTTAGATACTCGCAGCACAGTTGCCTCATATAAATTGCCCATGAGCGCGGAGCTTGTCTTTGTCACTGTAGCAACTTTGCTCCATCAGGGGGACAAGCCGGTTCGACGCCCCTGTAAGCACATGTTTCTCTAATTCCTTTGTTTCAGGCAAGCCACTGTGACGTCAGATGCCTTTACGCATACAGCTTTGCGATGCTTAGACAGTAATAACATAATTCATGTTTACATTTCTTTAATTTTCGACGCATTGTCGTTATTCGTGACGCATCAATGACCAATTGATTATATGGCAATGCAATGAAAAAAGCGTGTGGAAAACAGTGTTAATGACAGATTTGAGAAGCACATTTCTTCAATGTTGGCCGCATGGCATTCCTGTGCAGGTGACAATGGTAATTTTTCAAAACGACAAGGATATTTAAACACATGATTATTTGTTTGGTGTGCTCTATGGCCTCTGCTACAGACCTCATCGAAATGACACTTAGATATCTTAGGGTCTACATATGAAATCTTCCCAAATGGTCTAGCGGATAGGAATCTGCCTTGTAACGCAGGGCGGCCCGGGTTCGATTCCCGTCATGGCAAATGATTCTTGTAGAAAAATAAAATGAGTCCCAACGTGTGCAACAGAACAGTTCGAAATCTTGTTACATTTGCATCGTCATGAACATGACTTATATCAGGCTAGCTCATTTTTTCTTTGTTCATTTTAAGTGTAGAAACAATATTTCGTTTGTGACCATTTTTTTCTGCCGTTTTGACAACAGGCTCATGACTAAAGAACACACGGCTGTCTGCTGATTGACGCTTGACTGTAGATTTTCGCTTTGTGTCAAAAGGACTCCCTTAACGCACACTTTTTCAAAGTAGGTGAATTCATCAGATCTGTTTGAAACATTGCATTTTATCCATGCACGACGACTGCTTAGATACTCGCAGCACAGTTGCCCCATATAAATTGCCCATGAGCGCGGAGCTTGTCTTTGTGACTGTAGCAACTTTGCTCCATCAGGGGGACAAGCCGGTTCGACGCCCCTGTAAGCACATGTTTCTCTAATTCCTTTGTTTCAGGCAAGCCACAGTGACGTCAGACGCCTTTGCGCATACAGCTTTGCGATGCTTAGACAGTAATAACATAATTCATGTTTACATTTCTTTAATTTTCGACGCATTGTCGTTATTCGTGACGCATCAATGACCAATTGATTATATGGCAATGAAATGAAAAAAGCGTGTGGAAAACAGTGTTAATGACAGATTTGAGAAGCACATTTCTTCAATGTTGGCCGCATGGCATTCCTGTGCAGGTGACAATGGTAATTTTTCAAAACGACAAGGATATTTAAACACATGATTATTTGTTTGGTGTGCTCTATGGCCTCTGCTACAGACCTCATCGAAATGACACTTAGATATCTTAGGGTCTACATATGAAATCTTTCCAAATGGTCTAGCGGATAGGAATCTGCCTTGTAACGCAGGGCGGCCCGCGTTCGATTCCCGTCATGGCAAATTATTCTTGTAGAAAAATAAAATGAGTCTCAACGTGTGCAACAGAACAGTTTGAAATCTCGTTACATTTGCATCGTCATGAACATGACTTATATCAGGCTAGCTAATTTTTTCTTTGTTCATTTTAAGTGTAGAAACAATATTTCGTTTGTGACCATTTTTTTCTGCCGTTTTGACAACAGGCTCATGACTAAAGAACACACGACTGTCTGCTGATTGACGCTTGACTGTAGATTTTCGCTTTGTGTCAAAAGGACTCCCTTAACGCACACTTTTTCAAAGTAGGTGAATTCATCAGATCTGTTTGAAACATTGCATTTTATCCATGCACGACGACTGCTTAGATACTCGCAGCACAGTTGCCCCATATAAATTGCCCATGAGCGCGGAGCTTGTCTTTGTGACTGTAGCAACTTTGCTCCATCAGGGGGACAAGCCGGTTCGACGCCCCTGTAAGCACATGTTTCTCTAATTCCTTTGTTTCAGGCAAGCCACAGTGACGTCAGACGCCTTTGCGCATACAGCTTTGCGATGCTTAGACAGTAATAACATAATTCATGTTTACATTTCTTTAATTTTCGACGCATTGTCGTTATTCGTGACGCATCAATGACCAATTGATTATATGGCAATGCAATGAAAAAAGCGTGTGGAAAACAGTGTTAATGACAGATTTGAGAAGCACATTTCTTCAATGTTGGCCGCATGGCATTCCTGTGCAGGTGACAATGGTAATTTTTCAAAACGACAAGGATATTTAAACACATGATTATTTGTTTGGTGTGCTCTATGGCCTCTGCTACAGACCTCATCGAAATGACACTTAGATATCTTAGGGTCTACATATGAAAGCTTCCCAAATGGTCTAGCGGATAGGAATCTGCCTTGTAACGCAGGGCGGCCCGGGTTCGATTCCTGTCATGGCAAATGATTCTTGTAGAAAAATAAAATGAGTCCCAATGTGTGCAACAGAATAGTTCGAAATCTCGTTGCATTTGCATCGTCATGAACATGACTTATATCAGGCTAGCTCATTTTGTCTTTGTTCATTTTAAGTGTAGAAACAATATTTCGTTTGTGACCATTTTTTTCTGCCGTTTTGACAACAGGCTCATGACTAAAGAACACACGGCTGTCTGCTGATTGACGCTTGACTGTAGATTTTCGCTTTGTGTCAAAAGGACTCCCTTAACGCACACTTTTTCAAAGTAGGTGAATTCATCAGATCTGTTTGAAACATTGCATTTTATCCATGCACGACGACTGCTTAGATACTCGCAGCACAGTTGCCCCATATAAATTGCCCATGAGCGCGGAGCTTGTCTTTGTCACTGTAGCAACTTTGCTCCATCAGGGGGACAAGCCGGTTCGACGCACCTGTAAGCACATGTTTCTCTAATTCCTTTGTTTCAGGCAAGCCACTGTGACGTCAGACGCCTTTACGCATACAGCTTTGCGATGCTTAGACAGTAATAACATAATTCATGTTTACATTTCTTTAATTTTCGACGCATTGTCGTTATTCGTGACGCATCAATGACCAATTGATTATATGGCAATGCAGTGAAAAAAGCGTGTGGAAAACAGTGTTAATGACAGATTTGAGAAGCACATTTCTTCAATGTTGGCCGCATGGCATTCCTGTGCAGGTGACAATGGTAATTTTTCAAAACGACAAGGATATTTAAACACATGATTATTTGTTTGGTGTGCTCCATGGCCTCTGCTACAGACCTCGTCGAAATGACACTTAGATATCTTAGGGTCTACATATGAAATCTTCCCAAATGGTCTAGCGGATAGGAATCTGCCTTGTAACGCAGGGCGGCCCGGGTTCGATTCCCGTCATGGCAAATGATTCTTGTAGAAAAATAAATTGAGTCCCAACGTGTGCAACAGAACAGTTTGAAATCTCGTTACATTTGCATCGTCATGAACATGACTTATATCAGGCTAGCTCATTTTTTCTTTGTTCATTTTAAGTGTAGAAACAATATTTCGTTAGTGACCATTTTTTTCTGCCGTTTTGACAAATGGCTCATGACTAAAGAACACACGGGTGTCTGCTGATTGACGCTTGACTGTAGATTTTCGCTTTGTGTCAAAAGGACTCCCTTAACGCACACTTTTTCAAAGTAGGTGAATTCATCAGATCTGTTTGAAACATTGCATTTTATCCATGCACGACGACTGCTTAGATACTCGCAGCACAGTTGCCCCATATAAATTGCCCATGAGCGCGGAGCTTGTCTTTGTCACTGTAGCAACTTTGCTCCATTAGGGGGACAAGCCGGTTCGACGCCCCTGTTAGCACATGTTTCTCTAATTCCTTTGTTTCAGGCAAGCCACTGTGACGTCAGACGCCTTTACGCATACAGCTTTGCGATGCTTAGACAGTAATAACATAATTCATGTTTACATTTCTTTAATTTTCGACGCATTGTCGTTATTCGTGACGCATCAATGACCAATTGATTATATGGCAATGCAATGAAAAACGCGTGTGGAATACAGTGTTAATGACAGATTTGAGAAGCACATTTCTTCAATGTTGGCCGCATGGCATTCCTGTGCAGGTGACAATGGTAATTTTTCAAAACGACAAGGATATTTAAACCCATGATTATTTGTTTGGTGTGCTCTATGGCCTCTGCTACAGACCTCATCGAAATGACACTTAGATATCTTAGGGTC
Source organism: Argentina silus (assembly GCF_951799395.1). Lineage (NCBI taxonomy): Eukaryota > Metazoa > Chordata > Actinopteri > Argentiniformes > Argentinidae > Argentina > Argentina silus. Next base: position 30,975,818 of record NC_139657.1, read on the forward strand.
TACATATGAAATCTTCCCAAATGGTCTAGCGGATAGGAATCTGCCTTGCAACGCAGGGCGGCCCGGGTTCGATTCCCGTCATGGCAAATGATTCTTGTAGAAAAATAAAATGAGTCCCAACGTGTGCAACAGAACAGTTCGAAATCTGGTTACATTTGCATCGTCATGAACATGACTTATATCAGGCTAGCTCATTTTGTCTTTGTTCATTTTAAGTGTAGAAACAATATTTCGTTTGTGACCATTTTTTTCTGCCGTTTTGACAACAGGCTCATGACTAAAGAACACACGGCTGTCTGCTGATTGACGCTTGACTGTAGATTTTCGCTTTGTGTCAAAAGGACTCCCTTAACGCACACTTTTTCAAAGTAGGTGAATTCATCAGATCTGTTTGAAACATTGCATTTTATCCATGCACGACGACTGCTTAGATACTCGCAGCACAGTTGCCCCATATAAATTGCCCATGAGCGCGGAGCTTGTCTTTGTCACTGTAGCAACTTTGCTCCATCAGGGGGACAAGCCGGTTCGACGCACCTGTAAGCACATGTTTCTCTAATTCCTTTGTTTCAGGCAAGCCACTGTGACGTCAGACGCCTTTACGCATACAGCTTTGCGATGCTTAGACAGTAATAACATAATTCATGTTTACATTTCTTTAATTTTCGACGCATTGTCGTTATTCGTGACGCATCAATGACCAATTGATTATATGGCAATGCAGTGAAAAAAGCGTGTGGAAAACAGTGTTAATGACAGATTTGAGAAGCACATTTCTTCAATGTTGGCCGCATGGCATTCCTGTGCAGGTGACAATGGTAATTTTTCAAAACGACAAGGATATTTAAACACATGATTATTTGTTTGGTGTGCTCCATGGCCTCTGCTACAGACCTCGTCGAAATGACACTTAGATATCTTAGGGTCTACATATGAAATCTTCCCAAATGGTCTAGCGGATAGGAATCTGCCTTGTAACGCAGGGCGGCCCGGGTTCGATTCCCGTCATGGCAAATGATTCTTGTAGAAAAATAAATTGAGTCCCAACGTGTGCAACAGAACAGTTTGAAATCTCGTTACATTTGCATCGTCATGAACATGACTTATATCAGGCTAGCTCATTTTTTCTTTGTTCATTTTAAGTGTAGAAACAATATTTCGTTAGTGACCATTTTTTTCTGCCGTTTTGACAAATGGCTCATGACTAAAGAACACAAGGGTGTCTGCTGATTGACGCTTGACTGTAGATTTTCGCTTTGTGTCAAAAGGACTCCCTTAACGCACACTTTTTCAAAGTAGGTGAATTCATCAGATCTGTTTGAAACATTGCATTTTATCCATGCACGACGACTGCTTAGATACTCGCAGCACAGTTGCCCCATATAAATTGCCCATGAGCGCGGAGCTTGTCTTTGTCACTGTAGCAACTTTGCTCCATCAGGGGGACAAGCCGGTTCGACGCCCCTGTTAGCACATGTTTCTCTAATTCCTTTGTTTCAGGCAAGCCACTGTGACGTCAGACGCCTTTACGCATACAGCTTTGCGATGCTTAGACAGTAATAACATAATTCATGTTTACATTTCTTTAATTTTCGACGCATTGTCGTTATTCGTGACGGATCAATGACCAATTGATTATATGGCAATGCAATGAAAAACGCGTGTGGAATACAGTGTTAATGACAGATTTGAGAAGCACATTTCTTCAATGTTGGCCGCATGGCATTCCTGTGCAGGTGACAATGGTAATTTTTCAAAACGACAAGGATATTTAAACCCATGATTATTTGTTTGGTGTGCTCTATGGCCTCTGCTACAGACCTCATCGAAATGACACTTAGATATCTTAGGGTCTACATATGAAATCTTCCCAAATGGTCTAGCGGATAGGAATCTGCCTTGTAACGCAGGGCGGCCCGGGTTCGATTCCCGTCATGGCAAATGATTCTTGTCGAAAAATAAAATGAGTCCCAACGTGTGCAACAGAACAGTTTGAAATCTCGTTACATTTGCATCGTCATGAACATGACTTATATCAGGCTAGCTCATTTTTTCTTTGTTCATTTTAAGTGTAGAAACAATATTTCGTTTGTGACCATTTTTTTCTGCCGTTTTGACAACAGGCTCATGACTAAAGAACACACGGCTGTCTGCTGATTGACGCTTGACTGTAGATTTTCGCTTTGTATCAAAAGGACTCCCTTAACTCATACTTTTTCAAAGTAGGTGAATTCATCAGATCTGTTTGAAACATTGCATTTTATCCATGCACGACGACTGCTTAGATACTAGCAGCACAGTTGCCCCATATAAATTGCCCATGAGCGCGGAGCTTGTCTTTGTCACTGTAGCAACTTTGCTCCATCAGGGGGACAAGCCGGTTCGACGCCCCTGAAAGCACATGTTTCTCTAATTCCTTTGTTTCAGGCAAGCCACTGTGACGTCAGACGCCTTTACGCATACAGCTTTGCGATGCTTAGACAGTAATAACATAATTCATGTTTACATTTCTTTAATTTTCGACGCATTGTCGTTATTCGTGACGCATCAATGACCAATTGATTATATGGCAATGCAATGAAAAAAGCGTGTGGAAAACAGTGTTAATGACAGATTTGAGAAGCACATTTCTTCAATGTTGACCGCATGGCATTCCTGTGCAGGTGACAATGGTAATTTTTCAAAACGACAAGGATATTTAAACACATGATTATTTGTTTGGTGTGCTCTATGGCCTCTGCTACAGACCTCGTCGAAATGACACTTAGATATCTTAGGGTCTACATATGAAATCTTCCCAAATGGTCTAGCGGATAGGAATCTGCCTTGTAACGCAGGGCGGCCCGGGTTCGATTCCCGTCATGGCAAATGATTCTTGTCGAAAAATAAAATGAGTCCCAACGTGTGCAACAGAACAGTTTGAAATCTCGTTACATTTGCATCGTCATGAACATGACTTATATCAGGCTAGCTCATTTTTTCTTTGTTCATTTTAAGTGTAGAAACAATATTTCGTTAGTGACCAATTTTTTCTGCCGTTTTGACAAATGGCTCATGACTAAAGAACACACGGGTGTCTGCTGATTGACGCTTGACTGTAGATTTTCGCTTTGTGTCAAAAGGACTCCCTTAACGCACACTATTTCAAAGTAGGTGAATTCATCAGATCTGTTTGAAACATTGCATTTTATCCATGCACGACGACTGCTTAGATACTCGCAGCACAGTTGCCCCATATAAATTGCCCATGAGCGCGGAGCTTGTCTTTGTCACTGTAGCAACTTTGCTCCATCAGGGGGACAAGCCGGTTCGATGCCCCTGTAAGCACATGTTTCTCTAATTCCTTTGTTTCAGGCAAGCCACTGTGACGTCAGACGCCTTTACGCATACAGCTTTGCGATGCTTAGACAGTAATAACATAATTCATGTTTACATTTCTTTAATTTTCGACGCATTGTCGTTATTCGTGACGCATCAATGACCAATTGATTATATGGCAATGCAATGAAAAAAGCGTGTGGAAAACAGTGTTAATGACAGATTTGAGAAGCACATTTCTTCAATGTTGACCGCATGGCATTCCTGTGCAGGTGACAATGGTAATTTTTCAAAACGACAAGGATATTTAAACACATGATTATTTGTTTGGTGTGCTCTATGGCCTCTGCTACAGACCTCGTCGAAATGACACTTAGATATCTTAGGGTCTACATATGAAATCTTCCCAAATGGTCTAGCGGATAGGAATCTGCCTTGTAACGCAGGGCGGCCCGGGTTCGATTCCCGTCATGGCAAATGATTCTTGTAGAAAAATAAAATGAGTCTCAACGTGTGCAACAGAACAGTTTGAAATCTCGTTACATTTGCATCGTCATGAACATGACTTATATCAGGCTAGCTCATTTTTTCTTTGTTCATTTTAAGTGTAGAAACAATATTTCGTTAGTGACCATTTTTTTCTGCCGTTTTGACAAATGGCTCATGACTAAAGAACACACGGGTGTCTGCTGATTGACGCTTGACTGTAGATTTTCGCTTTGTGTCAAAAGGACTCCCTTAACGCACACTTTTTCAAAGTAGGTGAATTCATCAGATCTGTTTGAAACATTGCATTTTATCCATGCACGACGACTGCTTAGATACTCGCAGCACAGTTGCCCCATATAAATTGCCCATGAGCGCGGAGCTTGTCTTTGTCACTGTAGCAACTTTGCTCCATCAGGGGGACAAGCCGGTTCGACGCCCCTGTAAGCACATGTTTCTCTAATTCCTTTGTTTCAGGCAAGCCACTGTGACGTCAGACGCCTTTACGCATAAAGCTTTGCGATGCTTAGACAGTAATAACATAATTCATGTTTACATTTCTTTAATTTTCGACGCATTGTCGTTATTCGTGACGCATCAATGATCAATTGATTATATGGCAATGCAATGAAAAAAGCGTGTGGAAAACAGTGTTAATGACAGATTTGAGAAGGACATTTCTTCAATGTTGGCCGCATGGCATTCCTGTGCAGGTGACAATGGTAATTTTTCAAAACGACAAGGATATTTAAACACATGATTATTTGTTTGGTGTGCTCTATGGCCTCTGCTACAGACCTCATCGAAATGACACTTAGATATCTTAGGGTCTACATATGAAATCTTCCCAAATGGTCTAGCGGATAGGAATCTGCCTTGTAACGCAGGGCGGCCTGGGTTCGATTCCCGTCATGGCAAATGGTTCTTGTAGAAAAATAAAATGAGTCCCAACGTGTGCAACAGAACAGTTTGAAATCTCGTTACATTTGCATCGTCATGAACATGACTTATATCAGGCTAGCTCATTTTTTCTTTGTTCATTTTAAGTGTACAAACAATATTTCGTTAGTGACCATTTTTTTCTGCCGTTTTGACAAATGGCTCATGACTAAAGAACACACGGGTGTCTGCTGATTGACGCTTGACTGTAGATTTTCGCTTTGTGTCAAAAGGACTCCCTTAACGAACACTTTTTCAAAGAAGGTGAATTCATCAGATCTGTTTGAAACATTGCATTTTATCCATGCACGACGACTGCTTAGATACTCGCAGCACAGTTGCCCCATATAAATTGCCCATGAGCGCGGAGCTTGTCTTTGTGACTGTAGCAACTTTGCTCCATCATGGGGACAAGCCGGTTCGACGCCCCTGTAAGCACATGTTTCTCTAATTCCTTTGTTTCAGACAAGCCACCGTGACGTCAGACGCCTTTGCGCATACAGCTTTGCGATGCTTAGACAGTAATAACATAATTCATGTTTACATTTCTTTAATTTTCGACGCATTGTCGTTATTCGTGACGCATCAATGACCAATTGATTTTATGGCAATGCAATGAAAAAAGCGTGTGGAAAACAGTGTTAATGACAGATTTGAGAAGCACATTTCTTCAATGTTGGCCGCATGGCATTCCTGTGCAGGTGACAATGGTAATTTTTCAAAACGACAAGGATATTTAAACACATGATTATTTGTTTGGTGTGCTCTATGGCCTCTGCTACAGACCTCGTCGAAATGACACTTAGATATCTTAGGGTCTACATATGAAATCTTCCCAAATGGTCTAGCGGATAGGAATCTGCCTTGTAACGCAGGGCGGCCCGGGTTCGATTCCCGTCATGGCAAATGATTCTTGTCGAAAAATAAAATGAGTCCCAACGTGTGCAACAGAACAGTTTGAAATCTCGTTACATTTGCATCGTCATGAACATGACTTATATCAGGCTAGCTCATTTTTTCTTTGTTCATTTTAAGTGTAGAAACAATATTTCGTTAGTGACCAATTTTTTCTGCCGTTTTGACAAATGGCTCATGACTAAAGAACACACGGGTGTCTGCTGATTGACGCTTGACTGTAGATTTTCGCTTTGTGTCAAAAGGACTCCCTTAACGCACACTATTTCAAAGTAGGTGAATTCATCAGATCTGTTTGAAACATTGCATTTTATCCATGCACGACGACTGCTTAGATACTCGCAGCACAGTTGCCCCATATAAATTGCCCATGAGCGCGGAGCTTGTCTTTGTCACTGTAGCAACTTTGCTCCATCAGGGGGACAAGCCGGTTCGATGCCCCTGTAAGCACATGTTTCTCTAATTCCTTTGTTTCAGGCAAGCCACTGTGACGTCAGACGCCTTTACGCATACAGCTTTGCGATGCTTAGACAGTAATAACATAATTCATGTTTACATTTCTTTAATTTTCGACGCATTGTCGTTATTCGTGACGCATCAATGACCAATTGATTATATGGCAATGCAATGAAAAAAGCGTGTGGAAAACAGTGTTAATGACAGATTTGAGAAGCACATTTCTTCAATGTTGACCGCATGGCATTCCTGTGCAGGTGACAATGGTAATTTTTCAAAACGACAAGGATATTTAAACACATGATTATTTGTTTGGTGTGCTCTATGGCCTCTGCTACAGACCTCGTCGAAATGACACTTAGATATCTTAGGGTCTACATATGAAATCTTCCCAAATGGTCTAGCGGATAGGAATCTGCCTTGTAACGCAGGGCGGCCCGGGTTCGATTCCCGTCATGGCAAATGATTCTTGTAGAAAAATAAAATGAGTCTCAACGTGTGCAACAGAACAGTTTGAAATCTCGTTACATTTGCATCGTCATGAACATGACTTATATCAGGCTAGCTCATTTTTTCTTTGTTCATTTTAAGTGTAGAAACAATATTTCGTTAGTGACCATTTTTTTCTGCCGTTTTGACAAATGGCTCATGACTAAAGAACACACGGGTGTCTGCTGATTGACGCTTGACTGTAGATTTTCGCTTTGTGTCAAAAGGACTCCCTTAACGCACACTTTTTCAAAGTAGGTGAATTCATCAGATCTGTTTGAAACATTGCATTTTATCCATGCACGACGACTGCTTAGATACTCGCAGCACAGTTGCCCCATATAAATTGCCCATGAGCGCGGAGCTTGTCTTTGTCACTGTAGCAACTTTGCTCCATCAGGGGGACAAGCCGGTTCGACGCCCCTGTAAGCACATGTTTCTCTAATTCCTTTGTTTCAGGCAAGCCACTGTGACGTCAGACGCCTTTACGCATAAAGCTTTGCGATGCTTAGACAGTAATAACATAATTCATGTTTACATTTCTTTAATTTTCGACGCATTGTCGTTATTCGTGACGCATCAATGATCAATTGATTATATGGCAATGCAATGAAAAAAGCGTGTGGAAAACAGTGTTAATGACAGATTTGAGAAGGACATTTCTTCAATGTTGGCCGCATGGCATTCCTGTGCAGGTGACAATGGTAATTTTTCAAAACGACAAGGATATTTAAACACATGATTATTTGTTTGGTGTGCTCTATGGCATCTGCTACAGACCTCATCGAAATGACACTTAGATATCTTAGGGTCTACATATGAAATCTTCCCAAATGGTCTAGCGGATAGGAATCTGCCTTGTAACGCAGGGCGGCCTGGGTTCGATTCCCGTCATGGCAAATGATTCTTGTAGAAAAATAAAATGAGTCCCAACGTGTGCAACAGAACAGTTTGAAATCTCGTTACATTTGCATCGTCATGAACATGACTTATATCAGGCTAGCTCATTTTTTCTTTGTTCATTTTAAGTGTAGAAACAATATTTCTTTTGTGACCATTTTTTTCTGCCGTTTTGACAACAGGCTCATGACAAAAGAACACACGGCTGTCTGCTGATTGACGCTTGACTGTAGATTTTCGCTTTGTGTCAAAAGGACTCCCTTAACGCACACTTTTTCAAAGTAGGTGAATTCATCAGATCTGTTTGAAACATTGCATTTTATCCATGCACGACGACTGCTTAGATACTCGCAGCACAGTTGCCCCATATAAATTGCCCATGAGCGCGGAGCTTGTCTTTGTCACTGTAGCAACTTTGCTCCATCAGGGGGACAAGCCGGTTCGACGCCCCTGTAAGCACATGTTTCTCTAATTCCTTTGTTTCAGGCAAGCCACTGTGACGTCAGACGCCTTTACGCATACAGCTTTGCGATGGTTAGACAGTAATAACATAATTCATGTTTACATTTCTTTAATTTTCGACGCATTGTCGTTATTCGTGATGCATCAATGACCAATTGATTATATGGCAATGCAGTGAAAAAAGCGTTTGGAAAACAGTGTTAATGACAGATTTGAGAAGCACATTTCTTCAATGTTGGCCGCATGGCATTCCTGTGCAGGTGACAATGGTAATTTTTCAAAACGACAAGGATATTTAAAAACATGATTATTTGTTTGGTGTGCTCTATGGCCTCTGCTACAGACCTCGTCGAAATGACACTTAGATATCTTAGGGTCTACATATGAAATCTTCCCAAATGGTCTAGCGGATAGGAATCTGCCTTGTAACGCAGGGCGGCCCGGGTTCGATTCCCGTCATGGCAAATGATTCTTGTAGAAAAATAAAATGAGTCTCAACGTGTACAACAGAACAGTTTGAAATCTCGTTACATTTGCATCGTCATGAACATGACTTATATCAGGCTAGCTCATTTTTTCTTTGTTCATTTTAAGTGTACAAACAATATTTCGTTACTGACCATTTTTTTCTGCCGTTTTGACAAATGGCTCATGACTAAAGAACACACGGGTGTCTGCTGATTGACGCTTGACTGTAGATTTTCGCTTTGTGTCAAAAGGACTCCCTTAACGAACACTTTTTCAAAGAAGGTGAATTCATCAGATCTGATTGAAACATTGCATTTTATCCATGCACGACGACTGCTTAGATACTAGCAGCACAGTTGCCCCATATAAATTGCCCATGAGCGCGGAGCTTGTCTTTGTGACTGTAGCAACTTTGCTCCATCATGGGGACAAGCCGGTTCGACGCCCCTGTAAGCACATGTTTCTCTAATTCCTTTGTTTCAGACAAGCCACCGTGACGTCAGACGCCTTTGCGCATACAGCTTTGCGATGCTTAGACAGTAATAACATAATTCATGTTTACATTTCTTTAATTTTCGACGCATTGTCGTTATTCGTGACGCATCAATGACCAATTGATTTTATGGCAATGCAATGAAAAAAGCGTGTGGAAAACAGTGTTAATGACAGATTTGAGAAGCACATTTCTTCAATGTTGGCCGCATGGCATTCCTGTGCAGGTGACAATGGTAATTTTTCAAAACGACAAGGATATTTAAACACATGATTATTTGTTTGGTGTGCTCTATGGCCTCTGCTACAGACCTCATCGAAATGACACTTAGATATCTTAGGGTCTACATATGAAATCTTCCCAAATGGTCTAGCGGATAGGAATCTGCCTTGTAACGCAGGGAGGCCGGAGTTCGATTCCCGTCATGGCAAATGATTCTTGTAGAAAAATAAAATGAGTCCCAACGTGTGCAACAGAACAGTTCGAAATCTCGTTACATTTGCATCGTCATGAACATGACTTATATCAGGCTAGCTCATTTTTTCTTTGTTCATTTTAAGTGTAGAAACAATATTTCGTTTGTGACCATTTTTTTCTGCCGTTTTGACAACAGGCTCATGACTAAAGAACACAAGGCTGTCTGCTGATTGACGCTTGACTGTAGATTTTCGCTTTGTGTCAAAAGGACTCCCTTAACGCACACTTTTTCAAAGTAGGTGAATTCATCAGATCTGTTTGAAACATTGCATTTTATCCATGCACGACGACTGCTTAGATACTCGCAGCACAGTTGCCCCATATAAATTGCCCATGAGCGCGGAGCTTGTCTTTGTCACTGTAGCAACTTTGCTCCATCAGGGGGACAAGCCGGTTCGACGCCCCTGTAAGCACATGTTTCTCTAATTCCTTTGTTTCAGGCAAGCCACTGTGACGTCAGACGCCTTTACGCATTCAGCTTTGCGATGCTTAGACAGTAATAACATAATTAATGTTTACATTTCTTTAATTTTCGACGCATTGTCGTTATTCGTGACGCATCAATGACCAATTGATTATATGGCAATGCAATGAAAAAAGCGTGTGGAAAACAGTGTTAATGACAGATTTGAGAAGCACATTTCTTCAATGTTGGCCGCATGGCATTCCTGTGCAGGTGACAATGGTAATTTTTCAAAACGACAAGGATATTTAAACACATGATTATTTGTTTGGTGTGCTCTATGGCCTCTGCGACAGACCTCATCGAAATGACACTTAGATATCTTAGGGTGCACATATGAAATCTTCCCAAATGGTCTAGCGGATAGGAATCTGCCTTGTAACGCAGGGCGGCCCGGGTTCGATTCCCGTCATGGCAAATGATTCTTGTAGAAAAATAAAATGAGTCTCAACGTGTGCAACAGAACAGTTCGAAATCTCGTTACATTTGCATCGTCATGAACATGACTTATATCAGGCTAGCTCATTTTGTCTTTGTTCATTTTAAGTGTAGAAACAATATTTCGTTTGTGACCATTTTTTCCTGCCGTTTTGACAACAGGCTCATGACTAAAGAACACACGGCTGTCTGCTGATTGACGCTTGACTGTAGATTTTCGCTTTGTGTCAAAAGGACTCCCTTAACGCACACTTTTTCAAAGTAGGTGAATTCATCAGATCTGTTTGAAACATTGCATTTTATCCATGCACGACGACTGCTTAGATACTCGCAGCACAGTTGCCCCATATAAATTGCCCATGAGCGCGGAGCTTGTCTTTGTCACTGTAGCAACTTTGCTCCATCAGGGGGACAAGCCGGTTCGACGCCCCTGAAAGCACATGTTTCTCTAATTCCTTTGTTTCAGGCAAGCCACAGTGACGTCAGACCCCTTTGCGCATACAGCTTTGCGATGCTTAGACAGTAATAACATAATTCATGTTTACATTTCTTTAATTTTCGACGCATTGTCGTTATTCGTGACGCATCAATGACCAATTGATTATATGGCAATGCAATGAAAAAAGCGTGTGGAAAACAGTGTTAATGACAGATTTGAGAAGCACATTTCTTCAATGTTGGCCGCATGGCATTCCTGTGCAGGTGACAATGGTAATTTTTCAAAACGACAAGGATATTTAAACACATGATTATTTGTTTGGTGTGCTCTATGGCCTCTGCTACAGACCTCATCGAAATGACACTTAGATATCTTAGGGTGCACATATGAAATCTTCCCAAATGGTCTAGCGGATAGGAATCTGCCTTGTAACGCAGGGCGACCCGGGTTCGATTCCCGTCATGGCAAATGATTCTTGTAGAAAAATAAAATGAGTCCCAACGTGTGCAACAGAACAGTTCGAAATCTCGTTGCATTTGCATCGTCATGAACATGACTTATATCAGGCTAGCTCATTTTTTCTTTGTTCATTTTAAGTGTAGAAACAATATTTCGTTTGTGACCATTTTTTTCTGCCGTTTTGACAACAGGCTCATGACTAAAGAACACACGGCTGTCTGCTGATTGACGCTTGACTGTAGATTTTCGCTTTGTGTCAAAAGGACTCCCTTAACGCACACTTTTTCAAAGTAGGTGAATTCATCAGATCTGTTTGAAACATTGCATTTTATCTATGCACGACGACTGCTTAGATACTCGCAGCACAGTTGCCCCATATAAATTGCCCATGAGCGCGGAGCTTGTCTTTGTCACTGTAGCAACTTTGCTCCATCAGGGGGACAAGCCGGTTCGACGCCCCTGTAAGCACATGTTTCTCTAATTCCTTTGTTTCAGGCAAGCCACTGTGACGTCAGACGCCTTTACGCATACAGCTTCGCGATGCTTAGACAGTAATAACATAATTCATGTTTACATTTCTTTAATTTTCGACGCATTGTCGTTATTCGTGACGCATCAATGACCAATTGATTATATGGCAATGCAATGAAAAAAGCGTGTGGAAAACAGTGTTAATGACAGATTTGAGAAGCACATTTCTTCAATGTTGGCCGCATGGCATTCCTGTGCAGGTGACAATGGTAATTTTTCAAAACGACAAGGATATTTAAACACATGATTATTTGTTAGGTGTGCTCTATGGCCTCTGCTACAGACCTCATCGAAATGACACTTAGATATCTTAGGGTCTACATATGAAATCTTCCCAAATGGTCTAGCGGATAGGAATCTGCCTCGTAACGCAGGGCGGCCCGGGTTCGATTCCCGTCATGGCAAATGATTCTTGTAGAAAAATAAAATGAGTCCCAACGTGTGCAACAGAACAGTTCGAAATCTCGTTACATTTGCATCGTCATGAACATGACTTATATCAGGCTAGCTCATTTTTTCTTTGTTCATTTTAAGTGTAGAAACAATATTTCGTTTGTGACCATTTTTTTCTGCCGTTTTGACAACAGGCTCATGACTAAAGAACACACGGCTGTCTGCTGATTGACGCTTGACTGTAGATTTTCGCTTTGTGTCAAAAGGACTCCCTTAACGCACACTTTTTCAAAGTAGGTGAATTCATCAGATCTGTTTGAAACATTGCATTTTATCTATGCACGACGACTGCTTAGATACTCGCAGCACAGTTGCCCCATATAAATTGCCCATGAGCGCGGAGCTTGTCTTTGTCACTGTAGCAACTTTGCTCCATCAGGGGGACAAGCCGGTTCGACGCCCCTGTAAGCACATGTTTCTCTAATTCCTTTGTTTCAGGCAAGCCACTGTGACGTCAGACGCCTTTACGCATACAGCTTTGCGATGCTTAGACAGTAATAACATAATTCATGTTTACATTTCTTTAATTTTCGACGCATTGTCGTTATTCGTGACGCATCAATGACCAATTGATTATATGGCAATGCAATGAAAAAAGCGTGTGGAAAACAGTGTTAATGACAGATTTGAGAAGCACATTTCTTCAATGTTGGCCGCATGGCATTCCTGTGCAGGTGACAATGGTAATTTTTCAAAACGACAAGGATATTTAAACACATGATTATTTGTTTGGTGTGCTCTATGGCCTCTGCTACAGACCTCATTGAAATGACACTTAGATATCTTAGGGTCTACATATGAAATCTTCCCAAATGGTCTAGCGGATAGGAATCTGCCTTGTAACGCAGGGCGGCCCGGGTTCGATTCCCTTTATGGCAAATGATTCTTGTAGAAAAATAAAATGAGTCCCAACGTGTGCAACAGAACAGTTTGAAATCTTGTTACATTTGCATCGTCATGAACATGACTTATATCAGGCTAGCTCATTTTTTCTTTGTTCATTTTAAGTGTAGAAACAATATTTCGTCTGTGACCATTTTTTTCTGCCGTTTTGACAACAGGCTCATGACTAAAGAACACACGGCTGTCTGCTGATTGACGCTTGACTGTAGATTTTCGCTTTGTGTCAAAAGGACTCCCTTAACGCACACTTTTTCAAAGTAGGTGAATTCATCAGATCTGTTTGAAACATTGCATTTTATCTATGCACGACGACTGCTTAGATACTCGCAGCACAGTTGCCCCATATAAATTGCCCATGAGCGCGGAGCTTGTCTTTGTCACTGTAGCAACTTTGCTCCATCAGGGGGACAAGCCGGTTCGACGCCCCTGTAAGCACATGTTTCTCTAATTCCTTTGTTTCAGGCAAGCCAAAGTGACGTCAGACGCCTTTGCGCAACAGCTTTGCGATGCTTAGACAGTAATAACATAATTCATGTTTACATTTCTTTAATTTTCGACGCATTGTCGTTATTCGTGACGCATCAATGACCAATTGATTATATGGCAATGCAATGAAAAAAGCGTGTGGAAAACAGTGTTAATGACAGATTTGAGAAGCACATTTCTTCAATGTTGGCCGCATGGCATTCCTGTGCAGGTGACAATGGTAATTTTTCAAAACGACAAGGATATTTAAACACATGATTATTTGTTTGGTGTGCTCTATGGCCTCTGCTACAGACCTCATTGAAATGACACTTAGATATCTTAGGGTCTACATATGAAATCTTCCCAAATGGTCTAGCGGATAGGAATCTGCCTTGTAACGCAGGGCGGCCCGGGTTCGATTCCCTTTATGGCAAATGATTCTTGTAGAAAAATAAAATGAGTCCCAACGTGTGCAACAGAACAGTTTGAAATCTTGTTACATTTGCATCGTCATGAACATGACTTATATCAGGCTAGCTCATTTTTTCTTTGTTCATTTTAAGTGTAGAAACAATATTTCGTCTGTGACCATTTTTTTCTGCCGTTTTGACAACAGGCTCATGACTAAAGAACACACGGCTGTCTGCTGATTGACGCTTGACTGTAGATTTTCGCTTTGTGTCAAAAGGACTCCCTTAACGCACACTTTTTCAAAGTAGGTGAATTCATCAGATCTGTTTGAAACATTGCATTTTATCTATGCACGACGACTGCTTAGATACTCGCAGCACAGTTGCCCCATATAAATTGCCCATGAGCGCGGAGCTTGTCTTTGTCACTGTAGCAACTTTGCTCCATCAGGGGGACAAGCCGGTTCGACGCCCCTGTAAGCACATGTTTCTCTAATTCCTTTGTTTCAGGCAAGCCAAAGTGACGTCAGACGCCTTTGCGCAACAGCTTTGCGATGCTTAGACAGTAATAACATAATTCATGTTTACATTTCTTTAATTTTCGACGCATTGTCGTTATTCGTGACGCATCAATGACCAATTGATTATATGGCAATGCAATGAAAAAAGCGTGTGGAAAACAGTGTTAATGACAGATTTGAGAAGCACATTTCTTCAATGTTGGCCGCATGGCATTCCTGTGCAGGTGACAATGGTAATTTTTCAAAACGACAAGGATATTTAAACACATGATTATTTGTTTGGTGTGCTCTATGGCCTCTGCTACAGACCTCATCGAAATGACACTTAGATATCTTAGGGTCTTCATATGAAATCTTCCCAAATGGTCTAGCGGATAGGAATCTGCCTTGTAACGCAGGGCGGCTCGGGTTCGATTCCCGTCATGGCAAATGATTCTTCTAGAAAAATAAAATGAGTCTCAACGTGTGCAACAGAACAGTTTGAAATCTTGTTACATTTGCATCGTCATGAACATGACTTATATCAGGCTAGCTCATTTTTTCTTTGTTCATTTTAAGTGTAGAAACAATATTTCGTTTGTGACCATTTTTTTCTGCCGTTTTGACAACAGGCTCATGACTAAAGAACACACGGCTGTCTGCTGATTGACGCTTGACTGTAGATTTTCGCTTTGTGTCAAAAGGACTCCCTTAACGCACACTTTTTCAAAGTAGGTGAATTCATCAGATCTGTTTGAAACATTGCATTTTATCTATGCACGACGACTGCTTAGATACTCGCAGCACAGTTGCCCCATATAAATTGCCCATGAGCGCGGAGCTTGTCTTTGTCACTGTAGCAACTTTGCTCCATCAGGGGGACAAGCCGGTTCGACGCCCCTGTAAGCACATGTTTCTCTAATTCCTTTGTTTCAGGCAAGCCACTGTGACGTCAGACGCCTTTACGCATACAGCTTCGCGATGCTTAGACAGTAATAACATAATTCATGTTTACATTTCTTTAATTTTCGACGCATTGTCGTTATTCGTGACGCATCAATGACCAATTGATTATATGGCAATGCAATGAAAAAAGCGTCTGGAAAACAGTGTTAATGACAGATTTGAGAAGCACATTTCTTCAATGTTGGCCGCATGGCATTCCTGTGCAGGTGACAATGGTAATTTTTCAAAACGACAAGGATATTTAAACACATGATTATTTGTTAGGTGTGCTCTATGGCCTCTGCTACAGACCTCATCGAAATGACACTTAGATATCTTAGGGTCTACATATGAAATCTTCCCAAATGGTCTAGCGGATAGGAATCTGCCTCGTAACGCAGGGCGGCCCGGGTTCGATTCCCGTCATGGCAAATGATTCTTGTAGAAAAATAAAATGAGTCCCAACGTGTGCAACAGAACAGTTCGAAATCTCGTTACATTTGCATCGTCATGAACATGACTTATATCAGGCTAGCTCATTTTTTCTTTGTTCATTTTAAGTGTAGAAACAATATTTCGTTTGTGACCATTTTTTTCTGCCGTTTTGACAACAGGCTCATGACTAAAGAACACACGGCTGTCTGCTGATTGACGCTTGACTGTAGATTTTCGCTTTGTGTCAAAAGGACTCCCTTAACGCACACTTTTTCAAAGTAGGTGAATTCATCAGATCTGTTTGAAACATTGCATTTTATCTATGCACGACGACTGCTTAGATACTCGCAGCACAGTTGCCCCATATAAATTGCCCATGAGCGCGGAGCTTGTCTTTGTCACTGTAGCAACTTTGCTCCATCAGGGGGACAAGCCGGTTCGACGCCCCTGTAAGCACATGTTTCTCTAATTCCTTTGTTTCAGGCAAGCCACTGTGACGTCAGACGCCTTTACGCATACAGCTTTGCGATGCTTAGACAGTAATAACATAATTCATGTTTACATTTCTTTAATTTTCGACGCATTGTCGTTATTCGTGACGCATCAATGACCAATTGATTATATGGCAATGCAATGAAAAAAGCGTGTGGAAAACAGTGTTAATGACAGATTTGAGAAGCACATTTCTTCAATGTTGGCCGCATGGCATTCCTGTGCAGGTGACAATGGTAATTTTTCAAAACGACAAGGATATTTAAACACATGATTATTTGTTTGGTGTGCTCTATGGCCTCTGCTACAGACCTCATTGAAATGACACTTAGATATCTTAGGGTCTACATATGAAATCTTCCCAAATGGTCTAGCGGATAGGAATCTGCCTTGTAACGCAGGGCGGCCCGGGTTCGATTCCCTTTATGGCAAATGATTCTTGTAGAAAAATAAAATGAGTCCCAACGTGTGCAACAGAACAGTTTGAAATCTTGTTACATTTGCATCGTCATGAACATGACTTATATCAGGCTAGCTCATTTTTTCTTTGTTCATTTTAAGTGTAGAAACAATATTTCGTCTGTGACCACTTTTTTCTGCCGTTTTGACAACAGGCTCATGACTAAAGAACACACGGCTGTCTGCTGATTGACGCTTGACTGTAGATTTTCGCTTTGTGTCAAAAGGACTCCCTTAACGCACACTTTTTCAAAGTAGGTGAATTCATCAGATCTGTTTGAAACATTGCATTTTATCTATGCACGACGACTGCTTAGATACTCGCAGCACAGTTGCCCCATATAAATTGCCCATGAGCGCGGAGCTTGTCTTTGTCACTGTAGCAACTTTGCTCCATCAGGGGGACAAGCCGGTTCGACGCCCCTGTAAGCACATGTTTCTCTAATTCCTTTGTTTCAGGCAAGCCAAAGTGACGTCAGACGCCTTTGCGCAACAGCTTTGCGATGCTTAGACAGTAATAACATAATTCATGTTTACATTTCTTTAATTTTCGACGCATTGTCGTTATTCGTGACGCATCAATGACCAATTGATTATATGGCAATGCAATGAAAAAAGCGTGTGGAAAACAGTGTTAATGACAGATTTGAGAAGCACATTTCTTCAATGTTGGCCGCATGGCATTCCTGTGCAGGTGACAATGGTAATTTTTCAAAACGACAAGGATATTTAAACACATGATTATTTGTTTGGTGTGCTCTATGGCCTCTGCTACAGACCTCATTGAAATGACACTTAGATATCTTAGGGTCTACATATGAAATCTTCCCAAATGGTCTAGCGGATAGGAATCTGCCATGTAACGCAGGGCGGCCCGGGTTCGATTCCCTTTATGGCAAATGATTCTTGTAGAAAAATAAAATGAGTCCCAACGTGTGCAACAGAACAGTTTGAAATCTTGTTACATTTGCATCGTCATGAACATGACTTATATCAGGCTAGCTCATTTTTTCTTTGTTCATTTTAAGTGTAGAAACAATATTTCGTCTGTGACCATTTTTTTCTGCCGTTTTGACAACAGGCTCATGACTAAAGAACACACGGCTGTCTGCTGATTGACGCTTGACTGTAGATTTTCGCTTTGTGTCAAAAGGACTCCCTTAACGCACACTTTTTCAAAGTAGGTGAATTCATCAGATCTGTTTGAAACATTGCATTTTATCTATGCACGACGACTGCTTAGATACTCCCAGCACAGTTGCCCCATATAAATTGCCCATGAGCGCGGAGCTTGTCTTTGTCACTGTAGCAACTTTGCTCCATCAGGGGGACAAGCCGGTTCGACGCCCCTGTAAGCACATGTTTCTCTAATTCCTTTGTTTCAGGCAAGCCAAAGTGACGTCAGACGCCTTTGCGCAACAGCTTTGCGATGCTTAGACAGTAATAACATAATTCATGTTTACATTTCTTTAATTTTCGACGCATTGTCGTTATTCGTGACGCATCAATGACCAATTGATTATATGGCAATGCAATGAAAAAAGCGTGTGGAAAACAGTGTTAATGACAGATTTGAGAAGCACATTTCTTCAATGTTGGCCTCATGGCATTCCTGTGCAGGTGACAATGGTAATTTTTCAAAACGACAAGGATATTTAAACACGTGATTATTTGTTTGGTGTGCTCTATGGCCTCTGCTACAGACCTCATCGAAATGACACTTAGATATCTTAGGGTGCATATATGAAATCTTCCCAAATGGTCTAGCGGATAGGAATCTGCCTTGGAACGCAGGGCGGCCCGGGTTCGATTCCCGTCATGGCAAATGATTCTTGTAGAAAAATAAAATGAGTCCCAACGTGTGCAACAGAACAGTTCGAAATCTCGTTACATTTGCATCGTCATGAACATGACTTATATCAGGCTAGCTCATTTTTTCTTTGTTCATTTTAAGTGTAGAAACAATATTTCGTTTGTGACCATTTTTTTCTGCCGTTTTGACAACAGGCTCATGACTAAAGAACACACGGCTGTCTGCTGATTGACGCTTGACTGTAGATTTTCGCTTTGTGTCAAAAGGACTCCCTTAACGCACACTTTTTCAAAGTAGGTGAATTCATCAGATCTGTTTGAAACATTGCATTTTATCCATGCACGACGACAGCTTAGATACTCGCAGCACAGTTGCCCCATATAAATTGCCCATGAGCGCGGAGCTTGTCTTTGTCACTGTAGCAACTTTGCTCCATCAGGGGGACAAGCCGGTTCGACGCCCCTGTAAGCACATGTTTCTCTAATTCCTTTGTTTCAGGCAAGCCACTGTGACGTCAGACGCCTTTACGCATACAGCTTTGCGATGCTTAGACAGTAATAACATAATTCATGTTTACATTTCTTTAATTTTCGACACATTGTCGTTATTCGTGACGCATCAATGACCAATTGATTATATGGCAATGCAATGAAAAAAGCGTGTGGAAAACAGTGTTAATGACAGATTTGAGAAGCACATTTCTTCAATGTTGGCCGCATGGCATTCCTGTGCAGGTGACAATGGTAATTTTTCAAAACGACAAGGATATTTAAACACATGATTATTTGTTTGGTGTGCTCTATGGCCTCTGCTACAGACCTCATCGAAATGACACTTAGATATCTTAGGGTCTACATATGAAATCTTCCCAAATGGTCTAGCGGATAGGAATCTGCCTTGTAACGCAGGGCGGCCCGTGTTCGATTCCCGTCATGGCAAATGATTCTTGTAGAAAAATAAAATGAGTCCCAACGTGTGCAACAGAACAGTTCGAAATCTCGTTACATTTGCATCGTCATGAACATGACTTATATCAGGCTAGCTCATTTTTTCTTTGTTCATTTTAAGTGTAGAAACAATATTTCGTTTGTGACCATTTTTTTCTGCCGTTTTGACAACAGGCTCATGACTAAAGAACACACGGCTGTCTGCTGATTGACGCTTGACTGTAGATTTTCGCTTTGTGTCAAAAGGACTCCCTTAACGCACACTTTTTCAAAGTAGGTGAATTCATCAGATCTGTTTGAAACATTGCATTTTATCCATGCACGACGACTGCTTAGATACTCGCAGCACAGTTGCCCCATATAAATTGCCCATGAGCGCGGAGCTTGTCTTTGTCACTGTAGCAACTTTGCTCCATCAGGGGGACAAGCCGGTTCGACGCCCCTGTAAGCACATGTTTCTCTAATTCCTTTGTTTCAGGCAAGCCACAGTGACGTCAGACGCCTTTGAGCATACAGCTTTGCGATGCTTAGACAGTAATAACATAATTCATGTTTACATTTCTTTAATTTTCGACGCATTGTCGTTATTCGTGACGCATCAATGACCAATTGATTATATGGCAATGCAATGAAAAAAGCGTGTGGAAAACAGTGTTAATGACAGATTTGAGAAGCACATTTCTTCAATGTTGGCCTCATGGCATTCCTGTGCAGGTGACAATGGTAATTTTTCAAAACGACAAGGATATTTAAACACATGATTATTTGTTTGGTGTGCTCTATGGCCTCTGCTACAGACCTCATCGAAATGACACTTAGATATCTTAGGGTCTACATATGAAATCTTCCCAAATGGTCTAGCGGATAGGAATCTGCCTTGTAACGCAGGGCGGCCCGGGTTCGATTCCCGTCATGGCAAATGATTCTTGTAGAAAAATAAAATGAGTCCCAACGTGTGCAACAGAAAAGTTCGAAATCTCGTTACATTTGCATCGTCATGAACATGACTTATATCAGGCTAGCTCATTTTTTCTTTGTTCATTTTAAGTGTAGAAACAATATTTCGTTTATGACCATTTTTTTCTGCCGTTTTGACAACAGGCTCATGACTAAAGAACACACGGCTGTCTGCTGATTGACGCTTGACTGTAGATTTTCGCTTTGTGTCAAAAGGACTCCCTTAACGCACACTTTTTCAAAGTAGGTTAATTCATCAGATCTGTTTGAAACATTGCATTTTATCCATGCACGACGACTGCTTAGATACTCGCAGCACAGTTGCCCCATATAAATTGCCCATGAGCGCGGAGCTTGTCTTTGTGACTGTAGCAACTTTGCTCCATCAGGGGGACAAGCCGGTTCGACGCCCCTGTAAGCACATGTTTCTCTAATTCCTTTGTTTTAGGCAAGCCACAGTGACGTCAGACGCCTTTGCGCATACAGCTTTGCGATGCTTAGACAGTAATAACATAATTCATGTTTACATTTCTTTAATTTTCGACGCATTGTCGTTATTCGTGACGCATCAATGACCAATTGATTATATGGCAATGCAATGAAAAAAGCGTGTGGAAAACAGTGTTAATGACAGATTTGAGAAGCACATTTCTTCAATGTTGGCCGCATGGCATTCCTGTGTAGGTGACAATGGTAATTTTTCAAAACGACAAGGATATTTAAACACATGATTATTTGTTTGGTGTGCTCTATGGCCTCTGCTACAGACCTCATCGAAATGACACTGAGATATCTTAGGGTCTACATATGAAATCTTCCCAAATGGTCTAGCGGATAGGAATCTGCCTTGTAACGCAGGGTGGCCCGGGTTCGATTCCCGTCATGACAAATGATTCTTGTAGAAAAATAAAATGAGTCCCAACGTGTGCAACAGAACAGTTTGAAATCTCGTTACATTTGCATCGTCATGAACATGACTTATATCAGGCTAGCTCATTTTTTCTTTGTTCATTTTAAGTGTAGAAACAATATTTCGTTTGTGACCATTTTTTTCTGCCGTTTTGACAACAGGCTCATGACTAAAGAACACACGGGTGTCTGCTGATTGACGCTTGACTGTAGATTTTCGCTTTGTGTCAAAAGGACTCCCTTTACGCACACTTTTTCAAAGTAGGTGAATTCATCAGATCTGTTTGAAACATTGCATTTTATCCATGCACGACGACTGCTTAGATACTCGCAGCACAGTTGCCCCATATAAATTGCCCATGAGCGCGGAGCTTGTCTTTGTCACTGTAGCAACTTTGCTCCATCAGGGGGACAAGCCGGTTCGACGCCCCTGTAAGCACATGTTTCTCTAATTCCTTTGTTTCAGGCAAGCCACTGTGACGTCAGACGCCTTTACGCATACAGCTTTGCGATGCTTAGACAGTAATAACATAATTCATGTTTACATTTCTTTAATTTTCGACGCATTGTCGTTATTCGTGACGCATCAATGACCAATTGATTATATGGCAATGCAATGAAAAAAGCGTGTGGAAAACAGTGTTAATGACAGATTTGAGAAGCACATTTCTTCAATGTTGGCCGCATGGCATTCCTGTGCAGGTGACAATGGTAATTTTTCAAAACGACAAGGATATTTAAACACGTGATTATTTGTTTGGTGTGCTCTATGGCCTCTGCTACAGACCTCATCGAAATGACACTTAGATATCTTAGGGTCTACATATGAAATCTTCCCAAATGGTCTAGCGGATAGGAATCTGCCTTGTAACGCAGGGCGGCCAGGGTTCGATTCCCGTCATGGCAAATGATTCTTGTCGAAAAATAAAATGAGTCCCAACGTGTGCAACAGAACAGTTCGGAATCTCGTTACATTTGCATCGTCATGAACATGACTTATATCAGGCTAGCTCATTTTGTCTTTGTTCATTTTAAGTGTAGAAACAATATTTCGTTTGTGACCATTTTTTTCTGCCGTTTTGACAACAGGCTCATGACTAAAGAACACACGGCTGTCTGCTGATTGACGCTTGACTGTAGATTTTCGCTTTGTGTCAAAAGGACTCCCTTAACCCTTGTGTGGTCTTCGGGTCAAATTGACCCTTTTTACATTTTTACCTGAAGAAAAAATATACAAGGAAACATTTTTTCAACCTGAAACTCCATGGCCTTGGCTTATTTACTGTGAAGAACATGTCAAAGAAAAAGAAATCACTGAGTGCACATGCTACACCCCCCCTACACATTTATGTCCTTCACAAGGTCTTCGGGTCAATTTGACCCGCATATACACAGAGACACACAGACTCACAGAAACATGCACACACACACTCACTCACACACATACAAACACACACACACACACAGAATCTGCACAATGTTGTTACAAAACATTCTGGGAAGCCAGAGGGAGGAGACCCTGAGAGACATCAGGGGACACGGGTGGTACTGGATATGTCACAGGGCCTCAGTGGCCACAACATCACTTGGGATAATTTTTTCACATCGTACAGCCCGGGACAGGAACTTCTCAAAAGAAAGTTGACAATGGGTGGAACAGTCAGAAAAAATAAGACAGAGCTCCCACCTCAGCTTCTAACTGTAACGAACAGGCCAGTCCATTCCTCCCACTTTGTGTTTACGGCCAACATGGCCCTGGTATCCTACATACCCAAAAAGGGCAAAAATGTGATGCTTATGAGCACTGGTGACACCGCACATACAGAGGAGACAACATGTGCCCAGGAACCCAGCTTCTCTAGCCATAGTGAGGAGGGTGGAGGAGGCTCCTGCTGTCCCACCTGCACGACCCACACAACCACAACCTCCAGTGCCTGAAGTAAGTGTCCTGTTGTTGTTGTTGTTGTTTATGTGTGCATGTATCTGTGTGTGTGTGTGTGTGTGTATGTTTCTGAGTATCTCTGTATGTATGTGGGTCAAATTGAAATTGACTATTAGAAGATGTGGTGGGAAAAAAATCCTGAACTAATAAAGTATTTTCATTATTCTAGATTGCAGCTGGTGGCAACAAGAGGAAGCACAGCGAGGTGTGTGAACCCTCAAAGGACTCAAAGACACAAACCACATGCAGAAACTGCTAAAAGTACATCTGTAGGACACATATTCTCAAATTGTATGTATCCAATATTATTTCAGAATTGTTTGAAAGATGTATTTTTCAGTGTACTGTATTTCATTGACAGTGAATAAAGCAGTGTACATTTCGTTCATGTTTTGTGTTTCTATTTATTGTAAATCATCTCAAATTATTTTTGAGACATTTTTGAGAGATGTATTTCATATCCAGTGACTAAATCGATCTAAGTTTGGTTCTTGTGTTTCTATTGTCGTTCATCACCTGTATTTGCTTTTCACAGCTTTGATTATAATAAGATAAAGATGAAAATCAAATGAGAATATCTCCTCAAAAATAATAAACATCAATGAAAACATTGTTTCATTTCAACTTTTCAGAGATAAGCATTCCACCCAAGTCCTTATTATAGCAGATTATTTACATAAATTATAACTTTATCACAAAAAACGAATTACACTTCCACTGTTAAATATGATCTAGCAGAGATTAATTGCAAATATTAATCATACATGTTATCTATATTGTTTGGAATTGAGATAAAGACAATATATGTTAAAGAGTTTTGAATGGAAATTTGTATTTTTGTATTGCTTTTAAAGCCCCAATAATGTCCCGGGTCAATTTGACCCGAAGACTTCCAAAGGGTTCAAAAAGTGAAGACAATACGAGGGTTAACGTACACTTTTTCAAAGTAGGTGAATTCATCAGATCTGTTTGAAACATTGCATTTTATCCATGCACGACGACTGCTTAGATACTCGCAGCACAGTTGCCCCATATAAATTGCCCATGAGCGCGGAGCTTGTCTTTGTCACTGTAGCAACTTTGCTCCATCAGGGGGACAAGCCGGTTCGACGCCCCTGTAAGCACATGTTTCTCTAATTCCTTTGTTTCAGGCAAGCCACAGTGACGTCAGACGCCTTTGCGCATACAGCTTTGCGATGCTTAGACAGTAATAACATAATTCATGTTTACATTTCTTTAATTTTCGACGCATTGTCGTTATTCGTGACGCATTTATGACCAATTGATTATATGGCAATGCAATGAAAAAAGCGTGTGGAAAACAGTGTTAATGACAGATTTGAGAAGCACATTTCTTCAATGTTGGCCGCATGGCATTCCTGTGCAGGTGACAATGGTAATTTTTCAAAACGACAAGGATATTTAAACACATGATTATTTGTTTGGTGTGCTCTATGGCCTCTGCTACAGACCTCATCGAAATGACACTACATATCTTAGGGTCTACATTTGAAATCTTCCCAAATGGTCTAGCGGATAGGAATCTGCCTTGTAACGCAGCGGGGCCCGGGTTCGATTCCCGTCATGGCAAATGATTCTTGTAGAGAAATAAAATGAGTCCCAACGTGTGCAACAGAAAAGTTCGAAATCTTGTAACATTTGCATCGTCATGAACATGACTTATATCAGGCTAGCTCATTTTGTCTTTGTTCATTTTAAGTGTAGAAACAATATTTCGTTTGTGACCATTTTTTTCTGCCGTTTTGACAACAGGCTCATGACTAAAGAACACACGGCTGTCTGCTGATTGACGCTTGACTGTAGATTTTCGCTTTGTGTCAAAAGGACTCCCTTAACGCACACTTTTTCAAAGTAGGTGAATTCATCAGATCTGTTTGAAACATTGCATTTTATCCATGCACGACGACTGCTTAGATACTCGCAGCACAGTTGCCCCATATAAATTGCCGATGAGCGCGGAGCTTGTCTTTGTCACTGTAGCAACTTTGCTCCATCAGGGGGACAAGCCGGTTCGACGCCCCTGAAAGCACATGTTTCTCTAATTCCTTTGTTTCAGGTAAGCCACAGTGACGTCAGACGCCTTTGCGCATACAGCTTTGCGATGCTTAGACAGTAATAACATAATTCATGTTTACATTTCTTTAATTTTCGACGCATTGTCGTTATTCGTGACGCATCAATGACCAATTGATTATATGGCAATGCAATGAAAAAAGCGTTAATGACAGATTTGAGAAGCACATTTCTTCAATGTTGGCCGCATGGCATTCCTGTGCAGGTGACAATGGTAATTTTTCAAAACGACAAGGATATTTAAACACATGATTATTTGTTTGGTGTGCTCTATGGCCTCTGCTACAGACCTCATCGAAATGACACTACATATCTTAAGGTCTACATTTGAAATCTTCCCAAATGGTCTAGTGGATAGGAATCTGCCTTGTAACGCAGGGCGGCCCGGGTTCGATTCCCGTCATGGCAAATGATTCTTGTAGAGAAATAAAATGAGTCCCAACGTGTGCAACAGAACAGTTCGAAATCTCGTTACATTTGCATTGTCATGAACATGACTTATATCAGGCTAGCTCATTTTTTCTTTGTTCATTTTAAGTGTAGAAACAATATTTCGTTTGTGACCATTTTTTTCTGCCGTTTTGACAACAGGCTCATGACTAAAAAACACACGGCTGTCTGCTGATTGACGCTTGACTGTAGAATTTCGCTTTGTGTCAAAAGGACTCCCTTAACGCACACTTTTTCAAAGTAGGTGAATTCATCAGATCTGTTTGAAACATTGCATTTTATCCATGCACGACGACTGCTTAGATACTCGCAGCACAGTTGCCCCATATAAATTGCCCATGAGCGCGGAGCTTGTCTTTGTCACTGTAGCAACTTTGCTCCATCAGGGGGACAAGCCGGTTCGACGCCCCTGTAAGCACATGTTTCTCTAATTCCTTTGTTTCAGGCAAGCCACAGTTACGTCAGACGGCTTTGCGCATACAGCTTTGCGATGCTTAGACAGTAATAACATAATTCATGTTTACATTTCTTTAATTTTCGACGCATTGTCGTTTTTCGTGACGCATCAATGACCAATTGATTATATGGCAATGCAATGAAAAAAGCGTGTGGAAAACAGTGTTAATGACAGATTTGAGAAGCACATTTCTTCAATGTTGGCCGCATGGCATTCCTGTGCAGGTGACAATGGTAATTTTTCAAAACGACAAGGATATTTAAACACATGATTATTTGTTTGGTGTGCTCTCTGGCCTCTGCTACAGACCTCATCGAAATGACACTTAGATATCTTAGGGTGCACATATGAAATCTTCCCAAATGGTCCAGTGGATAGGAATCTGCCTTGTAACGCAGGGCGGCCAGGGTTCGATTCCCGTCATGGCAAATGGTTCTTGAAGAAAAATAAAATGAGTCCCAACGTGTGCAACAGAACAGTTCGAAATCTCGTTACATTTGCATCGTCATGAACATGACTTATATCAGGCTAGCTCATTTTGTCTTTGTTCATTTTAAGTGTAAAAACAATATTTCGTTTGTGACCATTTTTTTCTGCCGTTTTGACAACAGGCTCATGACTAAAGAACACACGGCTGTCTGCTGATTGACGCTTGACTGTAGATTTTCGCTTTGTGTCAAAAGGACTCCCTTAACGCACACTTTTTCAAAGTAGGTGAATTCATCAGATCTGTTTGAAACATTGCATTTTATCCATGCACGACGACTGCTTAGATACTCGCAGCACAGTTGCCCCATATAAATTGCCCATGAGCGCGGAGCTTGTCTTTGTTACTGTAGCAACTTTGCTCCATCAGGGGGACAAGCCGGTCCGACGCCCCTGTAAGCACATGTTTCTCTAATTCCTTTGTTTCAGGCAAGCCACAGTGACGTCAGACGCCTTTGCGCATACAGCTTTGCGATGCTTAGACAGTAATAACATAATTCATGTTTACATTTCTTTAATTTTCGACGCATTGTCGTTATTCGTGACGCATCAATGACCAATTGATTTTTGGCAATGCAATGAAAAAAGCGTGTGGAAAACAGTGTTAATGACAGATTTGAGAAGCACATTTCTTCAATGTTGGCCGCATGGCATTCCTGTGCAGGTGACAATGGTAATTTTTCAAAATGACAAGGATATTTAAACACATGATTATTTGTTTGGTGTGCTCTATGGCCTCTGCTACAGACCTCATCGAAATGACACTTAGATATCTTAGGGTCTACATATGAAATCTTCCCAAATGGTCTAGCGGATAGGAATCTGCCTTGTAACGCAGGGCGGCCCGGGTTCGATTCCCGTCATGGCAAATGATTCTTGTAGAAAAATAAAATGAGTCCCAACGTGTGCAACAGAAAAGTTCGAAATCTCGTTACATTTGCATCGTCATGAACATGACTTATATCAGGCTAGCTCATTTTGTCTTTGTTCATTTTAAGTGTAGAAACAATATTTCGTTTGTGACCATTTTTTTCTGCCGTTTTGACAACAGGCTCATGACTAAAGAACACACGGCTGTCTGCTGATTGACGCTTGACTGTAGA